>NC_136698.1:28188670-28308373 GCF_947650265.1 Symphodus melops | reverse complement strand
GTGTGTGTGTGTGTGTGTGTGTGTGTGTGTGTGTGTGTGTGTGTGTGTGTGTGTGTTGTGTGTGTGTGTGTGTGTGTGTGTGTGTGTGTGTGTGTGTGTGTGTGTGTGTGTGTGTGTGTGTGTGTGTGTGTGTGTGTGTGTGTGTGTGTGTGTGTGTGTGTGTGTGTGTGTGTGGTGTGTGTGTGTGTGTGTGTGTGTGTGTGTGTGTGTGTACATGTGTGCGTACGTGTGCGTGTACATGTATGCGTGCATGTGTGTGTGTGCGTGCGTACATGTGTGCGTGTGTGTGTACGTGCGTACATGTGTGTGTGTGTGCGTGCGTACATGTGTGCGTGTGTGTGTGTGCGTGCGTACATGTGTGCGTGTGTGTGTGTGTGCGTGCGTACATGTGTGTGTGCGTGCGTACATGTGTGCGTGCGTGTTCAGACTGCCGTTTCCCGCCGTGATATTTGCGACCTGTGACGTGTCTCCTCAGTCTGAATGTGGCGGCGGTGTAACATCAGCAGGAAGATGTAAGCGTGAAACAGGAAGTCGTGAAACAGGAAGTCGGCCCTGTGATGGCTGCAGGAGTTGATCTTCAGCTCGTGGATATAAAGTTCGCTCCTCACAGATTATATTAGTTTCACTGTATCTTGACCATCCTGTCAGCTGATTGGCTGACACTGATGTCACATGGGACCAACACTACTGTGAAATAAGTGTTTCCACTTGTTTGTTGCTTCGTGCTTCTTAAGCATCTTTTAATCACGGGGCCACACGGCGGCGAAGGTGTACTTCCTGTTCAAGCTGGATAAACAGCTTCACACACAGGAAGTCACTTACAGGATGCATCATTAACTACTGATGATTAACAGAGCTGCAGTTTGCTGCTGATTAACAGCTGTTGTGTTCTTCATGAAGCATCAGCTGCTGAACTCGCTCATAGAACACTTTCTCTCTGAGCTGAGAGAGAGGGAGAGAGGAGAGAGAGGGAGAGGGAGGGAGGGAGAGAGAGGGAGAGAGGTAGAGAGAGAGACAGAGAGAGGAGAGAGAGAGGGAGAGGGAGAGAGAGAGAGGGAGAGAGAGAAAGGGAGAGAGGTAGAGAGAGAGACAGAGAGAGGGAGAGAGAGGGAGAGGGAGAGAGAGAGAGAAACAGGGAGAGAGAGAGAGGAGGGAGAGAGAGAGAGAGAGGGAGAGAGAGAGAAAGGGAGAGAGGTAGAGAGAGAGACAGAGAGAGGGAGAGAGAGGGAGAGGGAGAGAGAGAGAGAAACAGGGAGAGAGAGAGAGGAGGGAGAGAGAGAGAGAGGAGGGGGTGGGGGAGAGAGAGAAACAGGGAGAGAGGAGGGGAGAGAGAGGGAGAGAGAGAAACAGAGAGAGAGGGGGGGAGAGAGAGAGAGGGGGGGGGGGGAGAGAGAGTCCATCTCTTGATGCAAAACATACCCTATGATGAGTTTCAGGTATGCCGCCCCCCCTCCTCCCCCCCCCTCAGACAGACGGATTAAGTGGAAAACATGATGCTCTGAATCCTCTTAAGTCTTCTTCTATGAATCTGTACATCTACATCGGGGTCCTCCGGGTCCTGGATCCAGGTCTTTAACTTGTCCGGACTCGTTGCTTTATCTCTACAGGTTTGCCAAACTGGAGTCCATGTTCCTGGATCCAAACTACAAGCGCTACGCCAAGATTGGTGATTACCCACCTCCGTTTGGCGTGAAGTCCTCAAGGTAAGAGCGGCTTCCTGTCCGTGCTGTGGTGACAGTAAAGACTGAAGAGACTGCCTGAGCTGGTCCAGCAGGGACACAGAGTCCATGTGTCTTTGAGACCACCAGGAAACATCAGTATTGTTCTTCTTCTTCTCGTACCTGCAGAGAAGATCATTGATATTCTTCTATCAACGACCAAGAACTTCGGCCTCGGGACGAACTCGACAGGCAAGTAGATCAACACTGTGATCGTTCAGACCGCCTGGCTGCAAAGGTCACGACCTTTGTAGAGACGCAAGGTCAAGATCTGTCTGACTCCTGTCAGTAAAAGGAACTGAAGGAGAAGAACAGTGACTGATGATCTAACCCCCCCCCCCCCCCCCCCCCTCCTTACAGTATGAGCTGTAAGACGTGCATCATCGTGGGGAACGGAGGAATCCTCGCCAACAAGTCTCTGGACCGAGAATCGATGAGTTCGACGTCGTGATCAGGTACGCACAGATAATCTCCAAACATCCCCGAGCGTGAAGACGTGTTACTGACGTGCAGTTCTGATGGTTGGTGTCGCTGCAGGTTGAACGAGGCTCCCGTGAAAGGTTTTGAGAAAGACGTGGGCTCCAAGACCACCATGAGGATCACCTACCCCGAGGGGGCCATCCAGAAGACTGAGCGCTACGAGCCTCAGTCCCTGTTCGTCCTGTCCGCCTTCAAAGCCCTCGACTTCAAGTGGCTTCGATACATGGTCTTCAACCAGAAGCTGGTAAGGTCCACGTTCACTTGGCTTCACCACGTGCACGCTGCTCAGAGCTGGAGGACGCTGCATCTGTGGTTTCTATAGTAACGCAGGCTAACAGAGGGATTTAAAAACAAACAAGAAGCTCAGAGCTGAAGCTCCGACATCCTGAGAAGTGAACACACAGACACCTTCATTTCTTTATTTTAGCTTTCTACATATTGATCATGACATCGATGTCTGAAGCACTTCTGAGTTTGTGTTTATGTGACTGCTTGTCTTTGTTTATAACGATGTCGTCCTCATGTGGAAGAGGAGCCTTGAGTCAGGATGGACTTTGTTCCTTAAAAATCCCCTTTAACGAGCGGCTTCCTGTCTAAATGTAGCTCAGGAAGCTAACGTCAGCTTTATTGCTGTGTTAATGTGTGAATGTGTGTGAGTGAGCGAGTCTATTCTGGAAGCTTCACAGGGCCGACTGCAGCTTCTGTTACATCTGTTATCTTTAACTCAAGGACATGGCTGCATTCTGCCAGCGTGTAACACAGTAACACAACACTCACAGGGAGTCCATCAGTGTTAACTCATCCATTCACACACTGATGGTAGAGGCTGCAGCAGAGTAAAGAGTCCATCAGTGTTAACTCATCCATTCACACACTGATGGTAGAGGCTGCAGCAGAGTAAAGAGTCCATCAGTATTAACTCATCCATTCATACACATTCACACACTGATGGTAGAGGCTGCAGCGTAGACACTAAAACATTGTATATTTATATTTTGGATCTAAATTTGATCGCTGTAGTTTTTCACAGGTTTTTGTTGCTCGTCTGTTTTCGGCACTTTTTGCTGAGTCATCTAAATTAATTAAAATAATCTAATTAAACTCACAGAGGGGTCTGAATGGGGGTCTGAATGGGGGTCTGAGAGCTGACCTTCATGTGGCTCTCACATGGGCGGTCCCTGTTGTGGATCAGGCTGCACTACCTGGTGCAGATCATCAGGCAGGTTTTATTGGTTGAGATGAGTCAGCGTCTTGTTTGGCGGCGTGACTGTAAAAGGATCGTTTGCTTTAATCTGAGGTGCTTGATGTAGATTTATGCACATTGCCACATATTCACTGATCCTGTTACTGACGGGACGTGAGCGCTGCTGGTCATTTGATCCCTCCTGTCTTTGTGCCAGTGGATTCCCCAGGAGCTGTTGTGTCCTCTCGGCGGCGGCGGCGGCGGCGGCGTTTGGTTTCGCGCTCTGTAAGAAGAGCGAAACGGTGTCAGTCAGCCCACGAGCTCCTGATAACAGCTCAGGTGGTTCTGCTGTTAAACAGGGTAACAGTGCTATGCTAGTATGCTAATAGCTCGTGTGGTTGGGTATCCCAGTAACGCTTCATTAAGAGCCTCAAGGTCTGCTGGGCAGCCGGCTCGTGATTAGTGTAATGGTCCCTGGGTTCTTTGATACAGGGCCTTCCTCCTCTGACCCCCCCCCCCCTCCGCAGAGTATCACTGTCACTGTTTAGATGCCTTCATACTTTGCATCCCACCAACTGGATGCTTTAAGAATAGATCGTACTTAACAGTGTCGAATGTGTCTGTGCGTCCTGAAGCTCGACGAGGGCGGAGACTCCAGGATGGAGGAGGCGTGGCCTAACTGCAGTTTGTTTTGATTGGTGTTTAAGGGTGACAAAAAGTGTCCCGTTCTTCCTGTAAGGGCCCGATGTGTGTCTCGGGACCTGGTGGAGACTGAAGGAGGGATCAATCCTGTTCTGGAGATGGATGCAAACTAAAACCAGCTGCATTATTAGTGTGTTGTGTTCACGTTCAGCCCGTCTCATGTCCCCTCTCTGTCTCTCAGCGCAGCACGGATGGCTTCTGGAAGTCGGTGGCCAAGCACGTTCCAAGGGAGCCGAGCGACATGCGCATCCTGAACCCCTACTTCATCCAGGAGGCCTCCTTCATGCTGATTGGCCTTCCTCACAACAACGGACAGATGGGCAGAGGGGTGAGAGAGCCGTGGGTTTTTCCTCGCCGTCCTGGTGTGTTCTGTTGGAGGCAGAGGAGCAGCAGGAGCAGTCGGGGGGGTCAGGAGCTCTGGCAGCTGCCTCCACTGTCTGTCTGTTTGCATAATGAAGGCCTCTTTGAACACACAGCAGATGCTGCAGGAAGCCCAGCACCTCCTCCCAGCCTGAGAACAAACAGTGTCAGCATTAGGCTGCTATGAAGAGAAGCATGTAGAAGGTTTCACATCTGTAAGATATCCACACATAAGCGTTTAGTGTTAATGAGGGGCCTCTGTTTCTGGATGTGATGGAGGACGGGTCGCCTCGTGGTCACTGTGTATGTCTGTGTTTATTCTAGAATATCCCGACCCTGGGGGCGGTTGCCATAACGATGGCTCTCCATACCTGCGATGAAGTGTCCGTGGCTGGATTTGGCTACAACATGAGCACGCCGCACGCCCCTCTCCACTACTATGAGAAGATCAGGATGTCGGCCATTAAAGAGGTAACCACAGGGTTAACGCAGCCCGTCTCTTCCATCCATCCGGACCAGGACCCATAAAAGTGCATAGAGTCCTCACACGGGCGGCCCGGGTTCGACTTCGGCCTGTGGCCCAACTCCCGCTCCCCCTCCCCGATTTCTGACGCCACCTTTTCTCCCTCTCTCCGAATAAAGGCATAAAAGCCCGAAAATAAATGTTTAAAAAAAACCAAAGTGAACGTCGCACAGAACAAGCTGGACTATAAAGTTACTGATAGAGGGAGTGCACCCGGAGCAGTGTACCAGGGTACGACTTCATCATGTCCGACATGAGTCTGTGTCCTTTAAAATGTGATCAGCTCAATCGAGATCTTTCAATACCTTCTTCAAGGCTCCGCTCTGTAAGTTCACCACAACCAGCAAACTCAGCTGTAACATCCTGCAGTACCTGGAGTGTCCACTAGAGGCTGGCTGCAGCAGCACAGGAAGTCACATACACACCCATTCAAACAGCCTGTTTTTACAGCAGACATGAACATGTTTACAGCCTGCTTCAAAAAACCAAATACCGTAAATTCCGGACTATTGAGGGCACCTGGATATAAGCCGCACCGGCTAAAAATAGGTAAAATAATGTATTAGTACATATATAAGCTGCACTTGATTATAAGCCGCAGCTGTCCACGCTATAACAAGAGCTATTTACACAGACAGACGGGACACAAAGACATTATTTTTAACTTTTAATGAAATATGTACTACTGGTAACATCCACAAATATGAAGCCTACTAACTGTAAATCCTTTATCAAACAGTGTCTGTAACACGGCTGATGAAAGTCCATCCATTCACTGCCTCAGAATGACTTCATTACTCACTTCCTCAGTCTCTGTTGTCGCTGTCAGTGTCATCTTAACGTGCAGCAGCTCTGTTAGCTTCTTTGACAGCCAGCTCGATCGCCTTTAACTTGAAAGCTGCATCATATGTATTTCTCCGTGTGTTTTCCATGATGAGGGTGCGTGCATGAAGCGCAAAATGACTGATATTAAGATCCGACGTGACGAAGTCAAATGTTTTTGCGACAGAAGCTCATTGTCCCCCAAGAAAAATCCATAAATAAGCCGCATCGTTTTAAAAGCCGCAGTGTTAAAAACCGTGACAAAAAGTAGCGGCTTATAGTCCCAAATTTACGGTAGGTGTGATTAGCTCATGTCTCCATCGGGGGGGGTGGGGGGGGGATGGGATGAAATCGGTCCTCGCCATAAATCTTTTTTTCTTTTTTCTTTTTTTTTTATGCATCACTCATCTTGTCTCAGATTTTGTTTTCTGTTTATTGGGGGAAAAAAAGTTAAATAAAAGTCGCAGAACAATAAATAAATGAAAGCAGACCTCAGATTGTAGCAGTCACATGGTCATGGTTTGATCATGTGACCTCAGCAGTTTAAAGTTTAACTCTTTAATACTCCCACACAAGCGTCCAACATCCTGCTCCGTCAGGGCTCCAGGTTTACACCTTTCTATGATTAATGCCTCGGTGCATTCTGGGTAAATCCCACACAGGCTCCTGAGCTGTGTGTGAATGTAGTAGAGAGCAGACATGCAATCCCCCTTCATCCTTTTTTAACCAGCCGCTCCGGACTTGTGTTACAGTCCAGGAGCGCTCCGAGCTTCTTGGCCCCGCCCCCGTTCATACGGCGCCCGTTGTCAACGGAGACAGGACGCTCATGTGGCGAACAAACGCTTCATGCACACGGGTCCCTCAGAGTCTCAGAGTGTCCCCCGCCCTGAGCCCGACCAGGAACAACTGCACCCTAGAATAATGTGCGTCACTTCCTGTTCTGTGGAGCCTCTATCGTGGTCGCGTCTTTAAAAATGTTTTTTGTGATATCTGATGTGACAGTCCAGTTTTGGTGTGTCCTGTCCAAACTGAACGTCCTCTCTTTTGTCCTCTGCAGTCCTGGACTCACAACATATCGAAAGAGAAGGAGTTCCTGAAGAAGCTGGTGAAGGCCGGCGTGATCCAGGACTGGACCAACGGGATCTGTGGAGCAGGGTGCTGATGAGCGTCGGCCAGCTTGAAGGCTCCTGAACGCAGCGCCTCCAGCCGGTCCAGCAGCTGACGAGGGACACTGCAGGTTCTGTAGTCCGTGTTGGCGGCCATGGCAGAGGATGTGAGACGTGCTGGTCATTAATGAGGCTGGTCGAACACTGCCGTACTGTGGCATATTATCTTATTGGCCTATGCATTATATCGCAGTATGTAGCTCGTCCTAACTGCAGCCGCAGGAGTTTAGTGTGTGTGTGTGTGTGTGTGTGTGTGTGTGTTGTGTGTGTGTGTGTGTGTGTGTGTGTGTGTGTGTGTGTGTGTGTGTGTGTGTGTGTGTGTGTGTGTGTGTGTGTGTGTGTGGTGTGTGTGTGTGTGTGTGTGTGCGTGTGCGTGTGGAGTCCTGGACTCGCCGTCGACTGCAGAGAGAGAAGCTGCAGACGGACATGTTGGACCGAGCCTGTGCCAAGAATACCTCAACAAGTGTCCTTCTGCTCACGTCTGAATGTACTCACAGTCCTCAAGCTTCCTGTTCAACATGCTCCAATCATCCGTCCTGACCCCGCCTCTCGCATCCCCGCCCAGTCACAGTGACGTGGCGTTCACGTCAGAGTGGGCGAGGGGGACATGCGAGCGTCACGTCGATTTACACGCTTCATGTTTCTTTGAGTCTGATTCATGACGGACCTGACGGACCTCGGGGTCAGACTTCATGACGTCCGTGTCAAAGACCTTGAGACGTTATGGACGACAATCAGCGTAGCGGCAGATTTCTACACACGCACGCCACGCACTGCAGCGCCGCTCTACTCAGTGATTGTGATTCCTCGGCGAGCGCCACAGTCCGTCTCTGGAGCGACGCTCTGCTCCGTTTTCAAATACGCACCAAGTCTAGACGGAGCTCGCCACAAGCTGGACAGGAAGTCAGACAAGGAGACGCACAGGGCATCGAATCCCTTTCAAAATAAAAGGACAATATAAAAACTCAAGATTGTCTGTTCTGTCACTTTATCATCACAACGTCTCAACTGAATAAACAAATCATCCTCAGAGAGACAAAGGAACACGTGTGCACGTTGTTTTAGTTATTCCCGCGTGATCTTGGAGTTCTCATGTGATCTTGGAGTTCCCGTGTGATCTTGGAGTTCTCATGTGATGTGTGTACAGCTGCTCTTTGCTGCGCTCAAGCTCCAGAATTGGAACCAAGTCGGGCAGGTAGCTCGCAAAACTGTGGCGTGCACGATGTAGAAATTGGCGGTCGGGTAAATCTGGTTTGTGCTCAGTGACGATGACGAACACACAAACGTCATATTTGACCTTTTAGCTGGCTTACACTGCACCTCCACACGTTGTTATGGCTGTTTCCCGTGCTGGTCGAGTCACGTGCGTCCTGATGTGAACTTTTTGATTGGACGTGTGAATGCACAGTATCGGCAGGGTGGTGACGCAGCTGTCTGCTGTAGAGATCCACCCATCCACTCTGATCGTGGTCATGATTGTGTCTCCGTGGAACACCAAAGCCCTCGCCTCGCTCACTTCCTTCAGCCCGGTGAGAGGCTGCTATCTCAGGCCCCCAGACGTCACTCACCCTCAGTGTTACTCAGCTTTATCACTCTGCATCACATCATGGAGGTTTGGTCGCTGTGGGAGCTGTACATACAATGAGCTGCATCGTTTGTGCTCGCCTCACTGCACTGTTTGTTGACTTGATGCTGGTCAGGTTCTCATGCCAAAGTATTTGTATATTTATTGTTGGCCTTGCACAGGAGCTGATAAATAAAGACTTAATGATGCTGTAGTTTCACCTTGTCTGTCGTTCTTCCTGCATGCACAGAGCGCAGCAGATCGCCTCCTCACTCTGGTTACTGCTCGTATCACATCTCAAACTCTGCTGGCTTACAACGACAGAAACGTCTCCTCCTTACCTCAACTCTCTGATCCAGGTCTACACTGCCCCCCCCACCCCACCCCCCCCCCCCCCACACACACACACACACACACACACACACACACACACACACCACTGCCAATGAAAGGAAGCGCTGCAGGAAGCCTTCACTACAGGGTCCTAAGACACTAACAAGACTCTTCTCTGTCGCCCCCCGGTGGTGGAACAACCTACCAAACTCCATTTGATCTGCACCTTTAAGAAAAAGCTAAAGACCCTGCTCTTAAGGAACACGTCATGCTGGTGATGCTGATTAGCACTCTGAGGGACTGCTGCAGATGTTTGTTTATGGCGATGTATTAAATTTAATTATATAAATGCCACTGGTCACTTCCTGTCAGAGCCTCGGTTCACTTCCTGTCAGAGCCTCGGTTCACTTCCTGTCCAAGCATCGGGTCACTTCCTGTCAGCACCTCGGGTCACTTCCTGTCAGCACCTCGGGGTCACTTCCTGTCAGCGCCTCGGGGTCACTTCCTGTCAGCACCTCGGGTCACTTCCTGTCAGCGCCTCGGGGTCACTTCCTGTCAGCACCTCGGGTCACTTCCTGTCAGCACCTCGGGTCACTTCCTGTCAGCGCCTTACGTCTGAATGTTGGAGATTGGAAAACTGTTTTTATTACAATGAGGTAAAAAAATGATCCAGCAGATGTGTTGTCATGTGACGGAGGATCCAGCAGATGTGTTGTCATGTGATGGAGGATCCAACAGATGTGTTGTCATGTGATGGAGGATCCAACAGATGTGTTGTCATGTGATGGAGGATCCAACAGATGTGTTGTCATGTGACCTGGTGAGTCTTCTTCCAGCTGAACCTAAACGTGATTCTTCTAGTTGTTTTCACTGGGTCGCAAAAGTGTTTTTAAAGTGTGACAAAGAATATTTTTGTTTAGTTTTGTCTCTTTGTTCTGTCTGACGTCCAAACTAAATGAATTTTTTAAAACAAATCTTTTTGATTGAAAAATATCGGAAATTTGGGGGATTTCTCATGAAGGAGTTAGTGGTCAATCCTGAGGAGAGCTTGGAGCTCGCCATGATCGTGTCTCTCATCACAGAGCTGCATGAGTTTATTAAAGTCATCTGGATTCTTCTTTAAGTCCTCCCAGGTCAACAGCAGCTCAGGGAACCTTGAACCAGATCCTTCTGAAGATCACCGCTCACTACAACTTAGCTTCTCATCTGTTCCTCAGTTTCACATAAAAATGGACCTTTGTTCAAGAGAAGAGGTCACAGAGAGGTGACAGGTCACACACACACTTAGATAATATCAGTCTGTGTACTGTATAAACCAACCAACGACCTCCAGTGTTAAAACATGAAGCTGTACTGAAGTGTAACATCCTGCAGTACCTGGAGTGTCCACTAGAGGCTGGCTGCAGTACCTGGAATGTCCACTAGAGACTGGCTGCAGTTCCTGGAGTGTCCACTAGAGACTGGCTGCAGTTCCTGGAGTGTCCACTAGAGACTGGCTGCAGTTCCTGGAGTGTCCACTAGAGACTGGCTGCAGTTCCTGGAGTGTCCACTAGAGCAGGGTTTCTTAACCTTTTTGACCTTGGGGCCCAACATTTTCAGGGCAAGGTCGTCTGGGGCCCAATCGAGTGAATGGTTCTGATTTAACTTTTGCGGTCATTTTTATTTAATAGCTATTTGTGTCACTATGTTGTAATAATGAATCCTGTTCTTCATTTGTATGTTTTTTAATCAATATATAACCTATACATTGGCTAATTATGCATAAAACCTTGCACAAGTTAAGATCATTTAATTAATTTTGCTCATATAAAACCATGTTTTAGTGCATGTTTGTCAAATAAGTAACACAATATAAACTTAGCAACAAAAGCAATAAAATGAGGTGCTCAATGAAGTTCGGTAGATTTGGTGAAATTAAAAAGAGCATTCTGTTTTGTGTAGCGCGAAGGATAAGAGGCGTGTAGCTGAGATGATTGACAGGTGTGAACTGTTTGCATCCTCACAGACTGGCAGCTTTACAGCTGTAATAGATGATTTAAAGCACAATAACAGACGGGGCTAATTAGTTCTTGTGAGGATGTTCCCCACCTGACTTGCATGAACATCCCACATTACTCCATGACAACGTGGAGTTGTATTCTATGTGTTTTTGCGTGACTGCTCTCAGTGTTGGTATTTGAGACCAGGCAGATTAACTTGATTCAACATGCACTCAAATTATGGAGCTGCTGCTGCTACAGGCAATCCGTCTGACAGCAGCTCTGTGGTCCTGATCTCACTGCAGAGGAGAAGACAGTGAACAGGGCTCCACCAGGGTCCTCCCTCCCTGGACCTCCAGCTGACCAGAGACTCAGGCCCCGTTTACACTGTGACAGAAACACATCGAAACAACTCCACTCCGGATTCAAACTACAGACCGTCTACACGGCAGGTCTCTGACTGAAAACCATGTAGTTCTCACGCCCGGCCAGTAGTGGGCAGTGGACACTCACCAGTACAACCACTTCCTCCACAACATCCTGTTTAGCGGCGAGTTCTCCCAGGTCTTAGCTAAACGCTGCGTATGGTCGCCCTGTGCTCGGGTAAAGGTTGAACTGTTTGCTGCAGTTGTTCGATGCTCTTAGGGCGGCGACACACACGATGTCTCATATCAAGATTGTCCTCCTCTGTGTCTCGTCGTGTTGGCCGCTCCAATCGAGAACGAGACATTCAGGGACAGAGACCGAGTGAAGACCAAGACCCTAAAAATATATATTTTTTAAATCATCGTCTCACTTGGAATCTCTGCAAACTGGGAAGTTCAGCTGGAGAATTGTGGAAATGTTGTTAGCTAGCCTCATGATAGGATGGTATGCAGCTATCTATAACTGATTTAGCATCTAACTAGCATCTAACGCTAGCTAGCTACTGTGTGATATGTGCAAGTTACACAATGATACCATGCGACCCTCGTCACCCGCTTAGAGAGGCCTGCAAGCGGGCAGCCGCAGGTTTGAATCCGGCCTGTGTGTCTGTAGTCTCGTATCAGTCCCCTGTCTGTCTCCGTGATGTCTCTTTAAATCAGCATCTTACACTTAACTGACGTCGATCAATCGATTGATTGATCAATCTATCAATCCTAGCAAACGGAGACTCTTTACAAAGAGCAGGAAGAGCACCTTCCTCTCTGTTTACTGATTCAAATGGGACAGAGGATCTGCGGTAAGATACAGGAAGGATTCCTCTCATGGTCGTCCACACTCCCCTGGAGGTCGGAGCACGCCGTGCTTGGAGGAGGACGGCGGTGGAGGCTGAGCGTCTGGGACGTCAGGGTGCAGTGGGGCGCTCTGTCTCCTGGAGAGCCCGGTTTCTGCTGCTGGGACAGAGACGTCCTGGGATGTGACCTGGAAGGACGTTTGAGACAGACGTGCGTACGGAGTTCAGGGATATTTAAGTTTAACTTCTAACTAACACTTGTTTTTATTTTAGTTTCGTCCTGTTTTTTGATTCTGAAACATTCCTGCACGTTTCCCCTCGAGTGTTTGTGTGTCCACATGATGGATGCAGCTCCACCACAGCTGAGTGACAGAAGCAGGCTGTTTAAGGGTTAACTTTTTATCCGTGCTTTCTCAGATGTGTTAAACATGTCTGATGTAGCATGAACTCCAGGAGGGTCCAAATGCAAGCGATGACATGTTTTTATGGGATTTCTCCTGAAATCAAACGACAACAAACAGCCGCTGTCACAGGTGAGGAATGTTAGAAATGTGACAGCACACAGAATCACGATGCATGCTTCCTCCTGCTCGTGTACCCAAGCTCTGATTTGGAAAGTGTGCGATGACAAACGGCCGTGGACAGAAGGAGCAGGTGGCCACTATTAAAAGCGGATCCTTGACCTGGACGTGTTCTCAGGCTGTGTTTGAAGGGGGGTCACTGGGTGAGCGCACACAAACAGAAGCTCCTCACTGCTACGTAGGTGGCCGAGAGATGACAACATGGGAACGGTGAGGACGAGGAGGGACGGCGTTCACATACCAGCTCACGATGGCCAGCCGCTCTCCTGTTACACAAGAGGTTTGGTCTCCTTCGCTCCCCTTTCATGTGTGGAACCTGACCCGGGTCAGCCGTCCCAGACCAGCGTTTTGTTTTAATTAATCCTGGAGCTGGAGGCAGGCTGAGGGCTCGTTGTGGGGCTGCACAGGCTCCGGTTGCTTTCTCCTTTATTCCCACTGACAGTGCATGTGTGCTGGGTAAGGCCACGGCACGGTCCCCTGTGAAAACCTGCACAGCACTCTACATGAGGCGCTGCTGCAGACAGAATCCATGCATCTGTTTTTAGGGGGGGGGGGGCATGCTCCTTCTCTCTGTAGCGTCACACTGAGGTGAACAACAGAGGAACCATGACTCCAGCACGGCCTCCTCGCGGCTCCTGAACCACCTGAGTGAGTCCTGTGAGGAGCTCCTGCGGGGGCGATCCCTCTCCTGCGTCCCACCCAGTTAAAGTCTCATTTTTAATTACATTAAATTCCTCTGACATCATCGTTTGCGTTACGTGTGCGCAGCTAAAAAAGCTTTTTTTTTTTTACTGCATCGAGCTTGACGTGGCCGTACAAGCTCGACTGAAAGTGAGAGAGAAGGAGGGAATAATAATAATACAGGACTTAAGTACATTTACCTACATGAGGAATTTGGCTTCTTGTGAAGGAAAAAACAAGACTACAAGGACTTTAACAAAATATAATATGAGAAGCAATTACCAATATATACGATACACTGTGGAGGAAGCAGCAGGAGCAACACTTGTTTTGTTGTTCCACTCCAAGAAAGACGCAAAAAACACAAGTTGAAAGAAAGACGTGTTTTAGTGACGCGTCCGAAAGGGAAAAACACTCCGGAAGGTTTCTTTATGATTCTTTAAAGTTTGATTCCATCCCAAATAAATTCATCACTTCACGTTAGCTTATCATGCTATGGACGGACGCTGAGCTCCGGCTTTCCTTTTGCTTCTCAGCTCCACAGCGACGTGACGACGACATGTCGCTCGTATCACACGTGTGTTGTCAGGTTGTTTATAACAAAGGACGAGCACAGTAGAAACATTCACCTCGACGTCAGAGGAAACCGTCATCCTCCTCATGAACTCAACATCCACATAGTGTGAGTAAAACACAGACGTGAAACAGACCGCGCGCCTGGCCCTTTAAGAGACTGTTTTCAGTCTGCAGTCGTTTGACCAGCAGCTCGGTTCTGACTCCAGCGGCGCCTAAACCGAGTCCTCTCCATAAATACCTGTGACGCCTGGATGTTTCTGTTAGTGCAGCAGGTGTTTTCTGTTTAATATACGACCCCCCCCCCCCCCCGCCCTTTCTGTTTAAAACCTTTTTGGTCGAGAGGACAGAGTCAGCGAGAGGAGGTTCAGGCACTAATCACGAGACGACCTGCGCCCCGTCTTTACTGAAATGTAATGACACGTTGTTTCTTGGCTCAACCAACATCTCCTATTAGCTCTATTAAACTTTCAAATGAAGCTTGATGAACTCAAATCTCCGGGGAAGAGACGTCCAGCAGGCGGAGAACACAGAAAACATTTAGTAAAGTTCCTTCAGTCGACAACGTGAGCTGGTCGAGTCTTCAGATGGGACGACATGCAGCGACCTGTAGGCCTGGTCACACGTCCTGCATGCCTGACCACCCAGGGGAACAGTGACCCCGTGTCACTCCCTTCACTCTGAGCAGACCCCGGGGGGGGGTCGCAGGAAGCTTTGACACCAGATTGGCTTGAAGAAGCACTGAGGTATCAGGTCCGATACAGAACTAATGTGAGACGAGTTGATAGCAGGAGCGGGGTCTCTCTGAGATCCTGGGAGGTAAGGCGTGAGCGGTAGCGGGCCCTGACCTCAGGCTCGGTGCTGATTGCGGGGTAATGTTCAGCTTCCAGGCACACGCTGATGATCAGGGTTCTTTTTGTCCGTACCTGCCCGCTCTCTAACATCACCTGCCAGTTGTAATTGGCCATGAATGAAGAAGCATGTGAGGTTTGGCACGCATCGCTCCGTCACTCGCTGGGCCAAAACACACAGACGTGTGTGTGTTGCTTCTGGTTCTGAAGTCACTTGTAAGTAGCAGCTTACAAGTAAAAGTACAACAAACACGTCCGTGCGTTTTGATAGGAGGTCAGGAAGCTCTCCTGAGATCCCATTTCCTCCACATTATTCATCCTACACTAACATTGTGTTTGTGCAGCTGATAACCACACACCTGAAAATACATCATCCTGACAGGGGCTAAATGGAGTTTAAATGACTATTGAAATAAAATGATTTCAGCCATCAGTCGCTCTGTGAAGGGTTAAGCCATCATTCTGCTGGCAAGGACAAGTTAATGATATCCTGTGGGAGGTGTGGAGGACACAGCGCTCTGTGTTAGCGGCAGATTTATGGGGAAATAATCAGGTGCAGCCGGTCGGACTCAGGCAGCACGGTGAGAAACCAGGCAGATAAACAGCTCAGACCACGGGTGGAAGCACCGCAGTCCAACGGGTAGCTCATCACAAGACTGCAGGAAGAGGGACCTCCACCTGAGGGACGGTTCTAATGTAATGATCTGCTGATCATCTATCAGTCAATACTGATGGACTCTGCAGCAGCCTCTACCATCAGTGTGTGAGTGTGTGTGAATGGATGAGTTCATACTGATGGACTCTTTACTCTGCAGCAGCCTCTACCATCAGTGTGTGAATGTGTATGAATGGATGAGTTCATACTGATGGACCCTGCAGCAGCCTCTACCATCAGTGTGTGAATGTGTATGAATGGATGAGTTAATACTGATGGACTCTGCTGCAGCCTCTACCATCAGTGTGATGTTAAAGCTGCTTGGCCGCAGTAATACGAGTGTTTGGTGGTTTAGCAGGTGGCCTTTGCTGTCTTCTCTGTTCAGGATGGACTCTGTGTGAGTTTGGCAGGCTGGGAATGAGACCCCATGCTGGGGGGGCAACAGCCTGGATGTGTGCAGGTCTAAGGCGTCTCTGCTGGTGCAGCTCAGGAATGGTTTCTTAGAGAGCAGAGGTCGAGGATGTCAGCGGCCATGAAGAAGCAGCCGTCTGGTGGGGGCAGGTCCGGTTTTTAAACAGGCCTGATGTGATTGTTGCTGCTAAATACACTTAAAGCTGTTTTACACCGCAGGTCCCACCGACACATTCACACACTGATGGTAGAGGCTGCAGCAGAGTCCATCAGTATTAACTCATCCATTCATACACATTCACACACTGATGGTAGAGGCTGCTGCAGAGTAAAGAGTCCATCAGTATTAACTCATCCATTCACACACTGATGGTAGAGGCTGCAGCAGAGTAAAGAGTCCATCAGTATTAACTCATTCATACACACACACACACACACTGATGGTAGAGGCTGCAGCATGAAGAGTCCATCATATGTAACTCAGGCTGTCAAACAGTCAATAATAATAATTTCCTTTATTGATCCGATCCGGTTTCATTGTCTGTTTGATGAAGATGAACACACAGAGGGAGGAGGAGGAGGCTGCCCACAGCGAGCGCTGAAGAGCAGTTTGGGGGTTTGGTGCCTTGCTAAAGGGTACCTCAGCAGACCCTGGGGTTCCCAATCCAAGTCCCTACAGACTGAGCTGCTGCTGTCCTAATTACAGTTGTTCATCTGGATTAATTGTAATTAATAGGCTTTTATTTTGAAGTTTTTGTCCTAACTTGGGAGGACTGAATTCATCGTGCTCTCTCTCCTCGCTCTCACACTGGGTGAACTCTGGATTTAAATCCATTTACACACATTCACAACCCACTGACGAAGCAGAGGGAGCAACTTGGGGTTAAGTGTCTTGCACAAGGACACAGCGGCAGGAGCTGGGGATCAAACCCACGGCCTTCCATTTGATAGTCGACCACCTGAGCCACATTGTTCTTCCCTCCAAAGGGCCAGATTATAAAATAATCCACATTAACATTAACTCCAATTACAGATCTTTAATTTCATGGAGCTTGACTGTGATTGGCTCCCTGATAATAACGTGTTCTCATGCTGCCAGGTTTCCTGGATGAGAGCTTTTACATCCGGTCTGATTCCAACACTTTGGTCTTTTCCAGTCTCTGGTTTTGTCTGGAAATATAAAAGTGTGTCCTTGAAGAAAGTTCAGCAGCAGAATGAATTTAACAGTTTGAGAAACTTGTGTGTCGTCTTTCGGAGGGAGGAAGAAGTGTGTGAGGTCACACGGTGGTTAACTGAGTTTACACACACAAATCCCAAAGAGAGAATGAGATTTATTCTGAGAAATAAACCGGAGACATTTGGAAATATTTGGCACCCGTTGATTTCCAGAGCTGAAATAATCAATGAACTTTGTGTCAGGAGGTGTGATGAGCTCACACTGAACAGTTTTCAATAAAAAGGATGGAAGAGGAGAGGCTCTTGATTGGCTGTGTCCGTACGCCGCTCACACCAGAAGTTCAAATCTTTCTACTTTAAAGAAGTTTTGTCTCCTTTGCTTCAGAGCTGTTTGTTGGTGGAGGAGCTGCAGCTCAGCGAGCAGGTTAGTCATGAATAAATGTGTGACTGAAGAGATGCGTTCAAGGACACTCCTCAGTGCCCCTCTGAGCTGCTGTCTCCTGCTCCGCTGCCCCTGCCAGGCCTCCACCACCGCTCCTTCACCTCAAACCATCCCAGCGGAGAGAGCGGACCCTGGGCGGCGGAGGGTGGCGGGGTCAGGCTTCAGCAGCCATCAGCCAGCCGGCGCTGCCCGTACAAGGAGCTGCGGCCGTCAGACCGTTTTAATCTCGTGTTTTTGACTCGAGGCTGCTGGAGATGCTGTGTGGAGGTGTGTGTGTGTGTGTGTGTGTGTGTGTGTGTGTGTGTGTGTGTGTGTGTGTGTGTGTGTGTGTGTGTGTGTGTGAGGGAGGGGGGGGGCACAATCAGAAAAGGAATTTCTAAAGCTTGAGTGGAGTTTTATTTGAGTCTCAGCCAATCTTGATAAGTCACACAGGATTGAAGCAGCAGAGCCTGCAGCAGAGACGTGTGTCTGTCTTCTGTTTGCACAGATACTCATCATTTTAATAAAATGTGCATTTATTAAGGCTGCTTTAAAGGTTAAAGGTCAGATATGACCTCACTCTTCCTTTACAGGTACTGCACATCTTTGTTCTAATACATTAAACTCCTCCTCTGCCCACCATGCGAACTCGTCCTTTCACTGCTAATTAGTTAAATGAACTCACATGTGGACCAAAGAAAAACATTTCCCCCCACTGCTGTTTCACACTGAATTACTTCTGATTACTTTGTGAAGTCCAAACAATCAATCATGTGTCACCTGAGCTCTGAAATATCAGCTCCACATGAAGCACTGCGTGTCTGATCAGCCTGACAGACAGTGTTTTTAACCCTTCACAGGTCGAACACGCAGAGGGAGCGTGTCCATGTTAACCTGCTGCTCGTGTGTCTATCAGGCCTCTGCATGTAGAAGGGTTAGGATTAAGAACCGTGCACACAGGGGGGGGGGGGCTGCAGAGACCCGAGCAGGTCGGTGAACCTGGGCAGTGCTCGTATCGTGTGCTCAGGTTGTTTCTCCTCTCTGGATCCTTGCTCGTGTTAGTCTGACTCCACGTTGAACGTATAAAAGCTTCGTAGTGAAGTGAACTTGCACCTGTCCAGTCTCAGACTAACTTCCAGACCCTTCTGTTCTTGTTCCAAGTCCCCACCATCTGCTGCTGCTGTCGTGTGTGTCCACACAGCTTCAGCTTCCTGTGTGCAGATGGACACACGCGCTCCGCCTTACTTTAACCTTCTGCAGGGAGTCCATTTCAAGCTCTGAGGATAAAGAGTCAGGAGAGGTTTAGTTTTTATATGAAGTTGAGTGATGGATGTTTTGATAAATGTGCCTTCAAACAGCGCTGCAGGTACAAATCAACACCTTTGTCAGTCTCAGGAGTAGAAGCTGCAGGGTTTAAATAATGCCCAGGTGTGACGACAGAAGAAGTTGTGGGCGTGGCCGATAAGTTGTGTTGATGTGTGTCATGTTCTCGTGCACAGGCTGTCCTCGCTGCTGTGGACGAGGTCGCTGCTGGCGAGTTCTTTAAAGACACTTTTGTGGGAGTAATAAACCCCGCAGGCTCTAACGCACGTGGACCTGGAGCCTCACCTGTCCGGCAGCAGGACGCGCTCTGCGGCACGGCACGGCTCGGCTCGGCTCGGCTCGGCTCTGACAGCAGTGATCCGCTCTGCGCTCAGCGATGTCACTGTGACAGCGTCTCCGGTCATGAGGAGCACCGGGATCAGGACTGCGCCACTATGAGACCGGATCTAACCGAGCAAGCAGCGCAGACCGACAGGATCCGAGTGTGTGTGGATCATTACAGCCAAGGGACAGCAGCAGTTTGCCTTCTCATATCAAGTCCATGATCGGGAGGGCGAGAGAACTCTGCAAAGGTAAGACCAGAGAGACTGTGTCAGACCCGGACCCGAGGTCAGCCTGGACCTTTGTGATTTCTAAAAAGATAACTTTATGAAACATGTCTTCTATTGACATGCAAAAAAAAAAATGTTGAAGAAATCTAATTACACAGGCAGATATTCCACATGTCTAAACATGCACTTACTGACTGATCTGTCAGGAGATGTTTGAGTATGAAAAGATAAGAACAGAAGATGTTTACAGATCTGCACTGCCCCGAACTTATAGTTTAATGATATCTCTCCATCAGTGACTGATCGATATCAGTTTCAGAGATTTATCACAAATGAAATTCACATTTTTAATCTACATTAAAGGAAGGTGTTTTATTTTGAAAGGTTATATCCTTTAGAAGCTTTTCCTGACATAAATCTTGTCTCCCACACTACAAGGCAGCACGTGCATTAAACAAGATCCCACATTCATGTATGACTGCACATAAAGAGTCTTTGGAGGATATCTGGACATTAGTTTTAAAACAGCACTGATGATTCTCACTTTGATAGTTTGTTCTGATTTTAAAATTAGAAATGAAATCTGTCCGTGATGTGTTTTTTTTTCTCTTTTTGGACGAACCTGTTCATGTAGCCTTCTGCCTGTTTCTCATCACTGTCCATCATTAAATCCTTTAAGAGAATTCAGATAACTGAGCTGAGAATCTTAAACAGAAGGCAGAGACTTCGTGCAGCTTCTCTCTTCATCACTATAATGTGAACAGTTCTCTGGATTCTGTGCAGAGACTCAATCTTGTGCCAGGAATACTACATGTGGGAGGAATGTGACTTCAGATCTCTTCTCCTGATAAGCTTTTATTTTGACAAGAAGACATAGTAAAGGACGGATGTACTGACAAATGTTGAAAATACCACATGCATGCAGTGTGACTCACACACAGCATGACAGCTGTTTCATCAGCACTTTAAATGATCATGACTTAAAGACAGACTGACTGTCAGATCAGCCTTTGACTGATTTATTAACAAGACAACAACCAGAGCAGATTTTAACAGTGAGCATCTTTAAGTCATTTACGTGTAGTGAGGTGTGCAGACTCTACTATAGCTGAGTGTTCTTAGCTACCATGCTGGAACTTTAGCGCTCACAGTAAATCATGAAAACATTTCTCAAAGTTTTCGTCAAGTTCTCCAGGAAACAGCATCATCATGCTGACTGTGTTCAGGTGTAATGTTGAGAAAACATGCAGCAACCTCTGGTGTTCCAACATGAAGTCCATGCTGAAGAGTAACATCATGCAGTTCCTGGAGTGTCCACTAGAGGCTGGCTGCAGTACCTGGAGTGTCCACTAGAGGCTGGCTGCAGTTCCTGGAGTGTCCACTAGAGGCTGGCTGCAGTACCTGGAGTGTCCACTAGAGGCTGGCTGCAGTTCCTGGAGTGTCCACTAGAGGCAGGCTGCAGTACCTGGAGTGTCCACTAGAGGCTGGCTGCAGTACCTGGAGTGTCCACTAGAGGCAGGCTGCAGTACCTGGAGTGTCCACTAGAGGCTGGCTGCAGCAGCACAGGAAGTCACATACACACCCATTCAAACAGCCTGTTTTTACAGCAGACATGAACATGTTTACAGCCTGCTTCAAAAAACCAAATAGGTGTGATTAGCTCATGTCTCCATCCACACACACTGTACGGGGGGAATGTTTTGATGACTCAGCAGTTTTGATTGGATGAAGGATCAGAGTTATTCACAATAAGGCTGAGACAGCATTTCCAGCACAGAGACCGCCATCCTTGGGACTCCAGCGCCCCCTGCAGGGACACACAGGGGACTCCAGCACCCCCTGCAGGGACACACAGGGGACTCCAGCGCCCCCTGCAGGAACACACAGGGGTCTCCAGCGCCCCCTGCAGGAACACACGGGGGTCTCCAGCGCCCCCTGCAGGGACACACGGGGGACTCCAGCACCCCCTGCAGGGACACACAGGGGACTCCAGCGCCCCCTGCAGGGACACACAGGGGACGTCATAATAATAATATTTACAATCTGTGGTTGTGAACAAACAACACCAAGAATCCGGAGCCACATGGAAGCATTTCAATCAGGAGAGACAAGTGATCTTAGATTGAATTTATTACAGTGAAGAGTGATGGACAGAGTGATGGACAGAGTGATGGACAGAGTGAAGGACAGAATGAAGGACAGAGTGAGATTTGACAGAACGTTCTGGCACTTGGACTCTTCGGGGTGGAAGATGTGTTTAGTGATGAAGTCCTGCTCGTCATTAGGATAGACCCCCCCATGGAGTCCAGACCCTGGTGGTGGAGGACTGATGATTTGATGAGACCGAGGTGGAGTTGACTCTGCTCCTGAAGATGGCGGTGATGGGGAGGTGGAGGGGCGCACGAAGCCAGCTTGAAAGAACTCGGGAAGAAAAAGGATCATATTTAAAAGGAGAGCTGAACGATGATTGGCTGAAAACGAAGGAGGAACGCTGCACCATTGGTTAGATGAGGTCAGCTGACAGAACAGCTGATTAACCCACGGACGGCCCAAACTGACAGCTCGAGAATGACAGCGTGAATAAAGGGTGACTGAGAAACCTGATTGTGGATCACTTAAAGTCTTCCTCACTGAACTTTGGCTCAGCTTCATTTGTTTAATCTACAGAAATAAAAGTTCATCTCTCAAGTTGCTGAAGATCCGACCGTGATGTGACATCATTGATCTGTTTATTCATGTTTTCATAGTATCACAGTTTTGACCTGAATAACAGCTGCTAGAGGAAACGTAGCATCAGAGACAGACGACCTTCTGTTCTTAGTGCAACATCCAAAACCAACACAAATCCCAACAAGGTGTTTCAAGCTGCATCCTTTTAATGCTCATGCTCTCTAACCAGTGCAGCATGCACTTTGCCTGGCATTGAAATACCCCACAGGCAGGCAGGCAAAGAGTCACAGTGCTGCTTCAGTGGGTCACAACACTGTTTCAGTATCAGGACCAGGAGGAAGGATGCCGTGCCAAATCAGTCAGCTGTTCTCCAGAGAGAGCCAGAGACTATCCTTTGGTCATCAGCAACCTCTTCAGCTCCTGTTTGAATGTTCTCTGTGTTCTTTACAACCGCGTCATACGTGTGTGTGTGTGTGTGTGTGTGTGTGTGTGTGTGTGTGATTTGCATTTTTTTTATAGTGCATCAAATCAAACATCCTGCATCTTCTGTGTTTTTGTGTGACTAGTGTTTAAAATGGGTACTGCAGTCCAAATTGTTAATAGCCGTCTCACGTTGTCCCCTCCTCTGTGGAGTCGACGCTCGCCCATAAGGACTTTGAGTGTGTATGCACAGACGTCACAGGCCAGCTCACTGGATCACACAGAGTAACAGTAGCGTCTGCCTTCACTGCCTGCATGTTTACACCACAGTCTGCTTGGTGTGTCGGCGCCTCGAGTCGTGACCTGAGATCTTAGAGGAACTGGTTTTAGATGCTGCAGCTCTCTCCTCTGGTCTGGGCTGTATCAGCATGAGAGCGCAGGATGTGATGTGTGCAGCTCTCTGGCTCATAATGTCGAGCGCTGGATATAGAAGCAGAGGATAATCCTTGAAACATGGAGCGAGTTTAGTCCTACAGCGGCCCGAGGCGTTTCTGTAAACAGCACTGAGGGAGAAAAGCCTGTTCTCATCAGCGGCTCCAGAAACATGGACACACGTCCCTGCAGCGTGCAGGGTGCAGCGTGCAGCGTGCAGCGTGCTGCGTGCAGCGTGCAGCGTGCTGCGTGCTGCGTGCTGCGTGCAGCGTGCTGCGTGCAGCGTGCAGGGTGCAGCGTGCTGCGTGCAGCGTGCAGCGTGCTGCGTGCATCGTGCTGCGTGCATCGTGCAGCGTGCAGGGTGCAGCGTGCAGCGTGCTGCGTGCAGCGTGCAGCGTGAGGGAAGTGCTCGACGTTAGCTTGAGGATTAGAGTTGTGACAATCGTCTCACACAAACTTCAGTGAGCAGGTAGCTGTTGAGAGGACAGACTCGTCTGCCTGACGATAACATCTGCTGCACAGCAGTCACGCTCGCACTGGGAGATCCAAACAGCCTCCATTTATTAAGACTCAATTTATATAAGGATGTCTTGAAGAGGTGCAGACAGAGCGCTGGCTCAGCTCTCACTGCCGACACATGAACACGGATGGGATCCGTTTTATTCCGCCATGTGTGATTGGATGCTTGTGTTGATGCAGTGTTAGGGTATAAAACAGACTTTGGGGGCTTTGAATACGATGAACCCAATGACTTATTAAAAACTCCAGCAGTCTGTTTTCACGCTCTTGTCGTGTGCATGAAAGGTGGTCACATATTACCCAGAATCCTCTCCTCCATCTTCCTCTAACATGTGTCTCTATCTGTCCACAAACCCCCCAATGAAAAGTCCGTCCTCTCCATCTTCTGCCTGCTCTACTTTTCAGAAAATGTGTGCTCAAACAGGCCGTTTGGAGATTTTCCCTTCATGACATCACAAAGGGCAGTAGCCCCTCCCCCAGGTGGGTGTTTGTTCTGCCCTCTGAGTCTGCCTTCTCACCGTAAACAATAGGACATGGGTACTCTGACTTTACATCCAATACTGAATGAAAAATGAAGCTGATGCTGAAGTGTAACATCCTGCAGTTCCTGGAGTGTCCACTAGAGGCTGGCTGCAGTTCCTGGAGTGTCCACCAGAGGCTGGCTGCAGTACCTGGAGTGTCCACTAGAGGCTGGCTGCAGCAGCACAGGAAGTCACATACACACCCATTCAAACAGCCTGTTTTTACAGCAGACATGAACATGTTTACAGCCTGCTTCAAAAAACCAAATAGGTGTGATTAGCTCATGTCTCCATCCACACACACTGTACGGGGGGAATGTTTTGATGACTCATCAGTTTTGATTGGATGAAGGATCAGAGTTATTCACAATAAGGCGTGTAGCTGAGCTGATTGACAGGTGGGCGCCGTGTAACGGTTTGTCAGGAGGCTTAAAACCCGCCTCAGCTCTCAGCCTGTCGTTAGCTTGACTCAAAGTTAGCCTGAGACAGCATTTCCAGCACGGAGACCGCCATCCATGGGACTCCAGCGCCCCCTGCAGGGACACACTGGGGACTCCAGCGCCCCCTGCAGGGACACACGGAGGACTCCAGCGCCCCCTGCAGGAACACACGGGGGACTCCAGCGCCCCCTGCAGGGACACACGGAGGACTCCAGCGCCCCCTGCAGGGACACACTGGGGACTCCAGCGCCCCCTGCAGGGACACACGGAGGACTCCAGCGCCCCCTGCAGGGACACACAGGGGACTCCAGCGCCCCCTGCAGGGACACACGGAGGACTCCAGCGCCCCCTGCAGGGACACACGGAGGACTCCAGCGCCCCCTGCAGGGACACACGGGGGGACGATACTTAGTCTTCCTCCTTTAATATTTACAGTACATTCTTCATGCCCCCCTTCGCATCAAACCAACAGGCACTTTGCTCAGCAGAGGGTTTTTGTGGCCTTTGTTTTGGTAACAAACAGAGTAGATTTAGTTTGTCGCTGTGTTTCATGATGATGCAGGATTAACTTGGTCTCCGTCTGGTAACAGGAAACGCTTCACACTGTGTTATAGTCTGAAGTAAGTGTGAGGTCTGTGTTGTGTGAAGGTACACGTACGAAGTCAGACTTTTATAAAGAATACTGAACCTTCCATTTCCTGTTTATGTGTAAGTGAGACAGATTATTGCCTCTGTCTTCTGTTGGGATTACATCACAGGTGTGTAAAGTTGAGAGAAGTGTGCCATGAAGGTCATAATCCACCACACACACACACACACACACACACACACACACACACACACACACACACACACACACACACACACACACACACACACACACACACACACACACACACACACACACACACAAAGGAAGAGATTTATTAAGCTGAGAGTCTGCACTGAAGGAAGGAAGGAACGTCTTTCAGGTTAAAGGACTTTACAGGATGAAGAAGCTTTATTCCAAGTATATTTGAATGATGAGACTTGTTTTATTCATTTTTATTGGACTTGTTCATTTCTGTTTAAAAAGCTTTTCATCAGGTGAGTTTTTTTAAACTGAGTGGATTTTTCCTGCTGCAGCCAGCTGGGTGAAAATGGATTTGAGCTTGCATAGCGCTGCACTGGGACTGATTCAGACTCTTTAAACCAGGATGTTTATGAAGGTAGATGAAGGAGTTTTGTGACCCCCCCCCCCCCCCCGTGTGAGGTGGGGGAAAGAAAAGAGAGTATTTCCCTGTACAGTAAGAACTATTTTCTGTTATCTTTCAACAAAAAGACTGAGATTAGATTAGACTAGATTAGATTAGATTAGACTAGATTAGATTAGACTAGATTAGATTAGATTAGACTAGATTAGATTAGACTAGACTAGATTAGACTAGATTAGACTAGATTATATTAGACTAGATTAGACTAGATTAGATTAGATTAGACTAGATTAGATTAGACTAGATTAGATTAGACTAGATTAGACTAGATTATATTAGACTAGATTAGACTAGATTAGACTAGATTAGATTAGACTAGATTAGATTAGACTAGATTAGATTAGATTAGACTAGATTAGACTAGATTAGATTAGACTAGATTAGACTAGATTAGATTAGATTAGACTAGATTAGATTAGACTAGATTAGATTAGATTAGATTAGACTAGATTAGATTAGACTAGATTAGACTAGATTAGATTAGACTAGATTAGACTAGATTAGATTAGACTAGATTAGATTAGACTAGATTAGACTAGATTAGACTAGATTAGATTAGACTAGATTCGACTAGACTAGATTAGACTAGATTAGACTAGATTAGATTAGACTAGATTAGACTAGATTAGATTAGATTAGACTAGATTAGACTAGATTAGATTAGACTAGATTAGATTAGACTAGATTAGATTAGATTAGACTAGATTAGATTAGACTAGATTAGACTAGATTAGATTAGACTAGATTAGATGACTTTATTGTCCACTATGGTGGAAATTTGTCTTTGGCTTCTCCAAAATATAAAAAACACACAGGACAAATGAAAACACTCCACAAAGTACAACAACACGCAATAAATAAATAAATAAATAAAGGGGGGGGGGGCAGCAGATGTAATAAGTGTACCCTCACTTGTGCAGTCTTGACCTCTTTAAATGGTGTTGAGAGCTCGTACAGCGTGTGGCAGAACAGATCTTCTGTAAATATTGCGGCTCGCCCCTCGGGACTCTGAATCTGTGACCAGATGGCAGCAGAGTGTGAGGAGTCCCCAGATATCTGTCTGGCCTTCCTCACCACCGCACTCTGAAACACATCACAGAGTCGCTTACCGACCACCTTCCCTGCAATCTTTACAACAGAGGACATCTTGGTTTTTTTGCCTCACATTTAAGTTTCCATACCTTTGAGACCTTTGAGAGACGGACACGGAGCGTTACAGACCGGCTCGCAGTCTGTTCTCACCGTGCACGCCGTGGCTTCTCTCCAATCACATGCAGAATGGGGAAAAGCGGTATAAATGATGGATGGTGAATGACAGTAGTGGAAAAGAGAGGTTTACTTTTTATATTTTATTGTTTTTATTTTTCAGATGGAAAACCCTGGTGGAGGCAGGAAGCGTCGACGACCCAGCGTCACCTGAAGAGCTGGAAGGTGAGCATGTCAGACCATCAGAGGAAGAAGTAGGCCAGTAGGTTTTGCTGGCAGACTGTGGGCTTACAGGTTTCACCAGCAGCTCGTTTCCACTACACTGCCCATTCGATCTGGGCCTCATGTTCAGCCAGACACCGCAGAGAAACTCATTTTATAAGTGATGCTAAAATATTAAGCTGACCTGCGCAGAGAGAAGGTGTCACATGTCAATTAAGTAATTAAAGAGGGGCAGGTGTAGGCTACAGGTATCCCACAATGCCGTGCAGACAGGGCCACTATAGGCTGAAAGCCAGACACAGTTTCCATGTGAAAGAGCTGACAGAGCAGGATGGATCCGCTTACACTTCCCACAATGTATGCACACTGTATACGAGCACAGGAAATGCAAATACTCGTGGTCTGGCGCTATAGTCGAGTCAGTCTCCACTTTGGTTCAGATGAAAATCTCTTGATATCTGTTGCCTCACTCTGTAGTCAGACACCTGAGCTGCAGCCTGGAACAAAACGTAACGCAGTCGTGTTTGTCAGAGGAGGTTTTAAATGTATGGTAGGAGGGGCTTAAACAGCGTCTCCTGCAGGGGTCAAATCCGCTCCTGTTGGTGGTCTCAGACGTTTTCATGAACTATTGATGAGCAGCCTGGAGCGCCTGTTTCACTGAAGTAACACATTAGACTTTAAGGACCAATCAGAGAGCTGCTCTCTTCCTCTGTGGTCAGACGTGAAGGAACCCTGCTGTGTTCCACGCTCAGTCCGTTCGGTGCTCTGCAGAGGTGCCTTTGAGCAACACTTGTACCTTCATGTTACTGATGAAAACGTTGTCTTTGTACCAACAGGTGATGCTGTGGACGGTGGCTTCACTGCTGATGCTGGTTGAAGACGTGTTTTCTGAAGAGGAGAATAAAGAGGCTCATTTGGACCTCCAGCGGGTCCTCAGGCACCCCTCCTGGTCTCCTGCAGAGAACCTGGAGCAGGACACAAGGTTGCTCACACGCTGGCCTGAAGACATTGGTTAGTAATTGTTCTACCATCAACTTTGCCCCCTTTATAGTGCAAGGTCAACCTAAACATAAACGCTTTTGGTTGAGGACGGGGAAGCCATGGTGCAGGTTTAAATGGTTTCGATGTTGACTGTTTGTGTAAGACAGGAAACTGCAGGAGGTCACCGAAACCACCAAGTTTGTTTATTCATGCATCCACCTCGAGCTGCACCTGGGATCTGTGTGGCTCTTTGACAAGGTCACACAAGTTCCCAGTTTGACTTCATGCAGCAGAGAACCATCATGGTCACGACTGCTGGAGCCAACAGTTCCCTTCAGGAATTCACACAAACAAGAGATAACACTTGGCTACAATCTGTCCTTCGACCCCGAAAAGAATACGTTTCATTCAGTTGAAATATGAAAATAAAAAAATAAAAAACACACACACAACACTGACACAAAGTCATTCACTAAGAGGATTCTAATGCAGACTCCAGTGGGCGGAGTTTAATTGACCGTCTGGGTGCAGTACACTAAAATCCAGAAAGGCTCAAGCAAGCAAACCGTTACACGGCGCCCACCTGTCAATCAGCTCAGCTACACGCCTTATTGTGAATAACTCTGATCCTTCATCCAATCAAAACTGCTGAGTCATCAAAACATTCCCCCCCCGTACAGTGTGTGTGGATGGAGACATGAGCTAATCACACCTATTTGGTTTTTTGAAGCAGGCTGTAAACATGTTCATGTCTGCTGTAAAAACAGGCTGTTTGAATGGGTGTGTATGTGACTTCCTGTGCTGCTGCAGCCAGCCTCTAGTGGACACTCCAGGTACTGCAGCCGGCCTCTAGTGGACACTCCAGGAACTGCAGGATGTTGCTCTTCCATGTCAGTTCAGGGTTAGGTGTCAACACCGGAGGAAAAGAAGTAGACCCATGATACTTTGTGCTTGTCAATGTGATCATGTTGAATCAGGAAGGCTGGAGTATAAACTAACAGGAAGTAAAATGTCGAGGATGTTAAAATACTCCGTCCTCGTGGGAATGCATGAAATAAAACGGCAGCGTTGGTCCCTTGTTTAACTGTAACTGAGGGCAGACACTGCATGCGAAGGGCACTTTTCTTCGACTCCATGTTTTCTAAAACGGAGCTTCATAAATCTGAAGGGGAGGCTGTAAAATAGCAGCGTGTCACTGCTGGATGACGAATGTATCCTCTGGATGTTTGCCTGCTAGTTTTCAACTCTGAGTATGACCTTGGTCAGCCGAGCTGGTTTGTACAACAGAGTAAAATAATTCATCCCATGTGTCGGAGTCTTTCATGAAGTTTGTTTTGATCCCATGTTTTCCAATTTCATTATTTGGCATTTAAAAATAAAAGTTGTTAAGATTTATTTTTAATTAAGCTGAGAGGACTTTATTTTGAAATATAGTAAGTGAGATGTGTCTCTCAACCGAAAGCTTTGATCTCCAGCTCATCAGTGAATGGACTCTTCACTCTGCAGCAGCCTCTACCATCAGTGTGTGAATGTGTATGAATGGATGAGTTCATACTGATGGACTCTTTACTCTGCAGCAGCCTCTACCATCAGTGTGTGAATGTGTATGAATGGATGAGTTCATACTGATGGACTCTGCAGCAGCCTCTACCATCAGTGTGTGAATGTGTATGAATGGATGACTTAATATGGGGGCTTGTGGGTAAAGCCTGAGTTCCTCCTTAAACCGTGCTCATCAAAGAGATGGAAAACATGACAGTGACCCTCGAGCGTCACACTGAAACTTCTCGTGACTCAAACAATAATAATATTTAGTACAGTTACACATGATTGCCAGAACATTGCCCATTCATTTGTAACATGGAAATACTTGTGTAATTACATTATAATGGAAACCAATGTGGCATGTTTTAACACGGCTGAATATGTACTCGCGCTGGCTTTGATTGAATGGGTCCTGCAGCGCTCGTCGCCTGGGGAATACCTCTATGCATTTTTCTCTTCTTTTTTTTCCTCATGATTACAAGTTTTCTCTTTTGGTAAACATCAAGGCATGAACTGACAAGCAGTAAATGAGCATGCTACAGCGCTAATAACCATTCTCTTAGGAACACACTGCATGGAGGCGTTTAGAGAAAATGCAGGGCTAAGCCATCCACGGGTCAGGAAGTAGAAATCAGTCTACACCTGGGCCAGGTCTGCGCTGGGGGGCGGCTAAATCTTGACTGAAAGGTTCCTGGCAACGGAAAAAAGCAAACTTGATCTGGAGTTGAGCCAACAGCTCGCTCCCCGGGTAATGACCCTGCATAGTGACAGTACGTGTTGCACCACTCAGCTGATAACAACATGAATCGCTCACAGTTCCATTTCTCATGTTTGCTTTCAATTTAATCCCACGCACTCTCCCCTGCTCGTGTTTTAATCCAGTGTCTGAAAAGGGTGAGACATTCTTCACCTTTCAGCCTCTAAGGTCCAAAGAAGACACTTTGGGATCCATTCACACACTGATGGTAGAGGCTGCAGCAGAGTAAAGAGTCCATCAGTATTAACTCATCCATTCATACACATTCACACACTGATGGTAGAGGCTGCTGCAGAGTCCATCAGTATTAACTCATCCATTCATACACATTCACACACTGATGGTAGAGGCTGCTGCAGAGTAAAGAGTCCATCAGTATGAACTCATCCATTCATACACATTCACACACTGATGGTAGAGGCTGCTGCAGAGTCCATCAGTATTAACTCATCCATTCACACACTGATGGTAGAGGCTGCAGCAGAGTCTATCAGTATTAACTCATCCATTCACACACATTCACACACTGATGGTAGAGGCTGCAGCAGAGTAAAGAGTCCATCAGTATTAACTCATCCATTCATACACATTCACACACTGATGGTAGAGGCTGCAGCAGAGTAAAGAGTCCATCAGTATTAACTCATCCATTCATACACATTCACACACTGATGGTAGAGGCTGCTGCAGAGTAAAGAGTCCATCAGTATGAACTCATCCATTCATACACATTCACACACTGATGGTAGAGGCTGCAGCAGAGTAAAGAGTCCATCAGTATGAACTCATCCATTCATACAGTGTCTTACTGGTGAAGCAGTGGGAGAGGTGGAGTGCCTTGCCCAAGGGCAAAGCGGACATGTGGCTGCATGTACAGAAAACAAGAAAACAAATGAAGTCTTCTGCTGTTTTAGTTTTTCTTGGAATTGCGTTGCAGGTTTATTTATTGGCATCGACCATCACACACTCGTAAAACATCCCGAGTGTGAGTCAGAGCCTGTGATATCGTGTCGCCGAGCTCTATCTCACTCGGATAACTTCCTCAGCTTGTAGTTGGATCTGAATCACACAGATAGTGGAGATTAAACAACAGCACATGCTTCAAATATGTTTATAGGTTCCAGGAGTTTGGTACTGAATGTCCTTGTCAACCTTTTATAACGTTTTTTTGGGCGACTTTTTTTTTAAAACTTGATTTAGTGAAAGGAGTGGATAGGGTCAGAAATCAGGGAGAGAGAGCGAGTGGGGGATCCAGGGTGGCCTGAAGTGAGATGTGCATAAACACACACTGACCATGTCGGGCCCTGTGTTATGAAATAGATGTGCAAAATATTTATGTACAATTTGAAAATATAATTAACAATTTACACCTGTCAGGGAAAATAATCAATCACAGATTAGGATTTTTTTGCTGGCCAATCAGTTTTTATGTTTCTTGATTCGGCCCCTGGTCTAGGTGTGCTCTTGGTTAAAGTAGTTGTACGTTAAAGGCTTCAGCCATTTATTTATTTATTGTAATTTTTTACATTTTTATAATATATGGACGCTTGTTTTGCTCAGCACTCATGACGCTGTTCTTGGCAGTTTTTAAAGATTTATTTTTGGCCTTGTTGCCTTTATTGGAGAGGGAGATAGTGGACAGAGTTGGAGATCAGGGAGGAGAGAGAGGGGGGAGAGAGAGGGCCACAGGCCGGACGTAAACCCTGGCCGACTGCGTTTTGAGGATTGGAGCTTCCATGCATGGAGACGCGCGCACTAACCACTGAGCCACCAGCGCCCCCTCTTATTTTATAAACTTATACAAACTTATCCTACATCCTGATTCCTCACCAATCATCAAAGAAGCAGAGTCTGTTTTTTTCTGGCACAATTTCACAAAGAGTGGAGAGTGGAGATTTAAGAGGTCAAAAATCTGCAGCAGCTCTTTGTAGTATGAAGATTAACTTTATTAACTTTAACAGAGGGAGGTGTTTTGGCTTTGTGGCCTTTATCAAGGACACCAAGAGACACATTGCACATATGCAGTGTCTGGATGTATCTGATTGGTTATATTTATCTTTTCTTTCCTTAACTTGTTTTTTTGGTGCCGAATCTTTTCCGAAGTTATGCTAGCTTGTTTCTTCCCGATGAGCCTGGTGAGGGCCTGAAGCCGCCTCATTATCGTGTGCGGCTGTGGCTCAGTGGGTGGAGTTGGTCGTCAACCTGAAGGCCGGTGGTTCGATCCCCAGCTCCTGCAGCTCCATGTCCGTTAGGCAAGACACTTAGCCCCAAGCTACTCTCGCTGTTTCATCCACAGAGTTTAAATGTGTGTGAATGGATTGAATGGGTGTGAATGTGCAGCTGTGACTTGAGCAGTACGTGTAGACTAGAAAAGGAACGTGGTTTTAAGTAAGGGGGGGTTCCATCTTTATGAAATGAGAATGTCTTCTTGTTCTCATCAATGCCATAAACTAGTTAATGCAACCCCTCAAAAAGTGTTAATTTAAGTCTGTTTCTAAAGCAGTGAGCTCACGCTGCAGTCAGAGCTGCTACCAAAAAAGGGAACAAATAAACTTGGCACATATTTTGGGATTATCCGGCTTTGCTGTCGCTTCTATCAAATCTAAACAGTTTTACAGGCATTTTACTTGAGTTGAAGCACTTGCTGTTGTGAAGTTTGTCTCTGCAGAAACTGAAGTCATAACAAAGTCACTAAAGTCATAACATGATTTTGCTCCTGAATTTGAGTCTAAATTCATCAAAACGTTGAAAAAACAAATGGTTGTCATTGTATGCAACAGTCTTCTTCAAATACAATCTCAGAAATGTCCCAATGAATTGAAATGTTCACCCAGATGTTTGATCTTGGCTTCCCTTTCTGTTTCTTGCAGTAGAGTGGTCGCAGGAAGAAGAACTCCCGCAGAGCAGATGGCCTCGATCTCCTCACGAAACAAACTCGCCAAGAACGTCAAGGAGGAACCGCAAGAAGACGAAGAGCAGTCGCGACTGCCATTTAGAGAAAAAAGAGATGAGGGTGCGTGATCTTGGTCTTGGCTACGACTCAGACGAGATAATCCTCTTTAAGTACTGCGTTGGCACGTGCTACAGCTCCCGCAGGAACTATGACTTGGCCCTCAAGTCTCTGCTGGACAATGGGAGCATCAGTGGGAAGAAGGTCAGCAGTCAGCCATGCTGTCGGCCGACCCGCTATGAAACTGTGTCATTCATGGACGCCCAGACCACTTGGCAGACAATCAAATGGCTCTCTGCAGCCAACTGCAGCTGTGTGGGGTGATTGCAGAGAATAAGCTACCTGAAATACACAAGCAGAGGAGAGCTCTTGTGTGAAAGAGCAGGGTGCCAACAATACTGATCTCTATCGTTGGGTGAGGCAACCCTGGTTCAGGTTGTCTGAGAAGTTGGCCTGAGGTGGGTTCCACAGTCCGGAGTCCTAGGCCTGCCCTCCACAACTAGCTTGGCTGTTGTAAACGGAGGTTCAGATACCGTCAAAGCCTGATGGCACCAGTGGGTTCCCTGCATGTTTACCACAGTACCGGGGCAGTGGAAGGATTGCCACAAGCACAGAGAGCAATCTGTCTGATCTGTTCCTGTCTTTAGTGGCTTGATTGGTGAATACTCTTTGGGCATACGCGACACCCGCTGGCAGCCATGATATGAGGTCTTCAGCTCTTTTGCACAAGAACGAATGAAGGGCATTTTTTTTATTTGCTACCCAATCTCTAAACAGTTTTCAAAATGTGATCTGAAGGGTTCAAAGGTTTCCTTCCTCTTATCGCTGCATGTTTTTGTTGCTAACACATAGCTTACTGTGTTTAAATGCCAGTAGCATGGAGGAGAACGTTCCCTTCATGGCTTCCTACCAGGAGACTCGCTCACAAACCAATGGTTGAGTCCTTTGACAGCCCAGATACATGTAGATGGTTATTTCATAGGCAATAATGGTATATTTAATAAACTACTGTTACTGTGCAGATAACTCGCTTGAGATCAAATTTGAACTGGGATGTTTTATGTTAGCCTGCTGACAACTAGCTGACGAAGCTAACCATTCAATCGAGCTCATTAGAGGCAGAACACATTTTCGGCAGCTCTGGTTCAGGAAGTAAATTTCCCGTTTCAAATCCTCCATTGACGTTTCCCAAAATCTCAATAGACTGGAATAGTGATGACGTATTTTTGTCGGCCAACTCGGAAGCAACTATGTCGGTGGTTCCTATGAGAATCCACCATGGGATTTTTTCATTGGATTTTGGATCATTGCAGAAAATAATCTCTGTCAAACACGTTTCTGATGCGTAGCTGTTGTGTTCAGCTGGATAATTAAACCAGCTTCAGTCAATGTTATATTTATAATGTTAAGACAAGTGTTGTAATATCTTGTAGTTTGTGTTGTTGAATATATAAACTACATTCACAGCGGCACAACATGGTTATTAGTACATTTACTTTAAGCTAGCTAACCAGCTAGCTAGCAAAACTATCCATCTGCGACCTATGCCGAGCTGTGTAACATTGAGCTCCACCTCCTGCGTCTCCTACAGGAGCATTCACCATCGTTTCACACTCGGGTAGCTTGTGATGAATCTAGCTGTGATGGTTATGACATCATGGCGAATAATAAAATCCGACATGGAGAAAATGAACTGGATTTTTACTTCAGGAACCACACTGAGCAGCAGTGTGTTCAGGTCACTGCACTGTATGTAAAAAACAGATCTGACTTTCAGTTATTATCCACCCACACGGCAGCATAGTTTTAACTTTTATATTTTCTTTGCTTTGTTTTATTTTCTTTGATACGCATTCATTGTTTGCCAAAAGCCAGTTGTCTGATGTACCTCCATGACGGAGCCAAATGTAGCATCATGATTGTTCAGAATCACCAGCAAAAAAAGTAACAGCTTCATATTAAGCAAAAGTCAGTTCAACCTCTTTAAGACCAAATACTCTGACGTGAACTCTGAACTCACAACTTTAAATCAGTTGTAATGTTTTGTTATGTAAATACAAATGGTCTTTATAAGACCAACATTCACCTTCACCATGTGATGCCACTCTACTTTACCTTCCAGGGCAGCTCAATCCTATTCTATCTCGTCAAGGAGAACTCCTCAAGAGAACAACAAGTAGGCAGTCCTATAGTGTCACACACACACACACACACACACACACACACACACACACACAGACACAGACACTTTAACACTGGCTTTCTGAATTCTGCTATAGTACCCTATTGTTGTTTAGCTAGCCTATGCTAAGGAATAGCGCATCTATAAGTCTGTAGTGCTGGTTTCAGCACGGCTTGTTTACACCTCTGTCAGCAGTCTATTGTAAGACACCTTCACAAATATAGTCATGGGCTAACCATCAGTCAGAGACGCAGCTTTTCAGCACATGGTCTATTTTCAGATCAGGTGTGACATGACACCACTTACAACCACTCGGCCTGCGCTTTAAACAAACAGCAGTGGAAAATGAGTTCAGATGTCGTGTGTCGATGCTGGCCGAATACATCAGCAAACAGCTTTGCAAAGACGCAACAAAGACTGATGAGTACGTTTAGCAAGCCTTTAATCATTTAGCTTTCCAGAATGAGAGGAGCATTTTTTGTGGAAAAAAGCTCTTACCGTGTAAAAACCAAGTCTTATTGTTTAAGTGGCTTCTTCCTTCTCTGGCCTCCCACCCACCGACGCCTCTGCATTATTTGTTGAATGAATAGTAGCATTCACATTCATTTTTAGTAAATGTGTGTAAACCAATGTGTGTGTGGGGGTGTTTATGCTTCCTGTTACACTCACATGGCCCTTATTTTGGCTCACCATGACAGCAGATGGTATGAAATCGTTCATAATCAAATTGCCAGCTCATTTATAATGTAGTAATAATGACAAAATATATTAAAGGTCACATGATCTCCTCCTCTTCTTCAGGTGAAATCAGTGTCCTCGCTCCTCTTCATCATGTGTGTGAAGTGTGTTGTTGTAAATCCACTCTGATCCTGTATCTGATCATGTCTATAAACCCCTCTATTTCAGCCCTGCTCAGAACAGGCTGTTTCTGTGTCTGTAGCTTTAAATATGTAAATGAGCTGTGTCTGACCACGCCCCCTCTCTGGAAGGGCTCGGGTGTACTCGTTGCTTTCTGGCTCCATGTCCTATTGTTTACGGTGAGAAGGCAGACTCAGAGGGCAGAACAAACACCTAGCTGTGGGAGTGTCACCCACCTGGGGGAGGGGCTACTGCCCTTTGTGATGTCATGAAGGGGAGGGGCTACTGCCCTTTGTGATGTCATGAAGGGAACATCTCCAAACGGCCTGTTTGAGCAGGCAGAAGATGGAGAGGATGGACTTGTCTCATCATTGGGGGGTTTGGAGACAGACTACATACACATGTTAGAGTCAGAGTAATATGGGGACGAGGATTTTGCAGAATATGTGACCTTTAACTTCTATGAGGAATCGTCACACATACAATGTGTGCAACTCTCACTTTATCTCTTACTTTGTGCATTGGCTGAAGACACTGGCTCTTGATTTCAAAAGTATGTTGCAGTTGTTTTAAGGATACTGAGTATTTTGGTAACATTTGTGTGTATCAGTGCTGGTGTTGAAAGCTTTGTTCAGCTGTGTTCTCTCCTTTATGTTCATGTTGATGAGACTTTGAGAAACCTGCATCACAAAAAGAAGTTTCAGTTTCCAGTCCGTCTGTAAATTGAACCTTTTTACAACCACATATAATAGAAGTTTGATTTTGTACATGCAAGCGCTGTTAGACAGAATTTATTAAATCTTTCTTCTGTGTTCAGCTGCTTTAAAACAAGTCTAAAAATATCCATGTGAGGCTTTGGCCTGTTTCATAGCAGAATGTCTCTCCAAAGTGTGTTTCCACGGATCACACTGGGATAACAAAGGACCTCCAGATATTTTTATTACTACAGTTGGTCCTGCCTCCCACTATACAGCTCACTGAAAAACATCCAACTTTTTTTGTGTTCATCTGGATCATCTGAAGAATGCTTACAGCCAAGCTCTCATACAATCTCACATTTGCTTTCAATTACACCCGCTCATGTTTCATTTGAGTGCAGGTTGTACAGTTCGAAGCTAAACAGAGACTCTCAAGAGAATATGAGGGATTGAAATATCACAAATAAGGGCCCAAACACATTCTAATTGGACCAAGCTTTGACATTAGTCTTTGGTCTGTGACCCTTTTCTCAAATTAAACACAACAAACCAAAAATGACTCTGGTTGTGATCAGCTCACAGGGTGGATTTCCTTCATTTCTGGATTCCACACATGTTGTTCATACACAGTATATGTAAAGAATACATGGACTCACTGTCAGGTGAATAGCTTCTCCTCTGTAGGCAAAATATTTCCCTCTGGAGCTAAGATTGGACAACCACATGGGTGCCTCTCGTTTCTCCCAAAGGTCTTCTCAATTTTCTCGCTTGCATCTTTTGATACAACGGACACATTCAGGAGGTCTTTCCCCCTCACCTGACCTCGTTTAAGACAGCTTTTAGCATGTTTCTCAAAATGGTGGCATGCCCCATTGATGAGCCTGTTAAAGTCACCAAGCAGTCCAGTTCAGTCAGGTTCAGTAGGCATTCATTTGGCAATGGTACTAAAATAACTGATCTATACTGTCCGACTTTTTTTGCTACCCTTCTGTTAAAACAGAAGCGTGTCCAGAGGGGAGGTCTGTAGTGGCATGGGCTCTTTTTGAAATCGTTTTGGCCACCCTAAGATCCTTGACTATAACTGGCTATTTGCCTTGCCAGAGGTGAGTCTTCTGTTAAAATCTGCTATTCAGGCTGTTTTTCAACAGGCAGCTCATAGTTTTCTGTCTGCAAATGTTTTGTTTTTTGCAATTTTCAAAATACTAAATTGTGTCTTTGAACGTTCAGTTTGTTTTGTGTCCTTGAAGAATGAAGCATAGCAGATGTATGTGTTGCTGTTATCTTGTGCTACTTTAAGGTGGGTGACATTGGTACATACAGAAGTGGTAAATGTGTCATTCATGAGTGCACACAAATTTCAGGCCAACTCTGCACAAGCCAGTAACCCAGTTGGGTCACCCCAGTCCAAAAAGTCTGGACAAGCCCCTGTGATTAAGAAGACATGCGTACCAATCCGACCCGAACAGAGAGCTAGACACACTGCTTTCTGTTGATTAATCAAAAGAATGGTCTCTTCTCGTGCGACAGTGGTAATAAAAGAAAATCACAAAACACACCTTGTTAAAATAAGAGTAATTTCTTGCCTATGTTTTTGTTTGCGAGTAGAGTCAGAGTGTAGCACTGCCTCACTGACAACCTTAGTGGTGCTGACCTCTGCTGGACGTCCCCCATCATTGCCCTTTGTGTTCAGTTGTTCTTCTTCCTTGAATTTATTGCCGGGCTGTGTCACGCTGCTACGATGTCATGCAATGTACACTCATCTCACCGAGTAAGGGTACAGTTGACTATGGAAACACAAACAAGATCAGGGTTTACTGTACCAAACTGTACTGAACTATACTGGACCTCTTGGTGAAAACAGGGCCTACAACCAGCTCACCTAACCAGAAGAGACTCTAACATGCATGAAAGATTATTTTATTAAGATGCTTTAGGTTACAGACAAATTAACACATCGAAAAAGACTTGCTGCCAGCTAATGTAGAATAGTTGGATGTGGTAAATTCATTGTATCAGTAGAAAGATCCTTTCTAAGGCCTTGTGTCGCTGGTTAATTCAAACTCCTCTGTACCTGTCTCCTCTAAAGGGATGCTATGCATCTTGTTGCCTTCCTGTATATAAGAGTATTTATTGTTTAAATTATTTTATTTATTCTTTATGATCATTAAACCTGTTAAACCTGTTCTGATTATGTTTATTTTATGTTATGTTTTGATGTTTTATTTAGAACAGTTCACATTAAATCAGTCAGACTTTAACTGATGGTTTATAGGCAAGATGAAACTCCTATGACTGGGACTTTATGGTTTCTTTGGGACGAACATAGAGCAGCAATTTATGCCAGCAAAAATGTTGTCAATGAAGGCGTAAAGCCTGAAAAATGATTAAATCCAACATGTCAAAGGTCACATTTCTTCCTCCTCTTCAGTGTACATAAGTGTCCTCGCTCCTCTTCATCATGTGTGTGAATTGTGTTGTTGTAAATCCACTCTGATCCCGTATTTGATCATGTCTATAAACCCCTCTATTTCAGCCCTGCTCAGAACAGGCTGTTTCTGTGTCTGTAGCTTTAAATATGTAAATGAGCTGTGTCTGACCACGCCCCCTCTCTGGAAGGGCTCGGGTGTACTCGCTGCTTTCTGGCTCCATGTCCTATTGTTTACGGTGAGAAGGCAGACTCAGAGGGCAGAACAAACACCTAGCTGTGGGAGTGTCACCCACCTGGGGGAGGGGCTACTGCCCTTTGTGATGTCATGAAGGGAAAATCTCCAAACGGCCTGTTTGAGCACACATTTTCTGAAAAGTGAAGGGTTGTTTTGACACCCTATAACAGATAATTACTTCCCTATAGTTTTGTTGCCCAGATGTGCTCAGGTGTTTTGGGATGAGCCAAAGCCAACTTGTCTCTTTGTGATCATCCCCTTAGACAGGAGAAACTCGAGTAGGGGTGAGGTTGGACTCAAACCCATGGCTGAGCGTAAGGACTTTTTCCGCTGTACAACATAACCACTTGGTTATCCGACACCCTGATTTTAAATATGCGATTAAAAATAATGTGAAAAATCGTCATGTATTTTAATTAACTAAATAAATAATTGAAGAGAAATATCAACATTTTTCATCTCTCTCTCTCTCCTCCTATAACAGGGAGCACTATAAAGAGAAATGTGTTTGTTTATAATGACCCCTGTTTCCAGAAAAACAAATCTTAAGGGACTACTAACCAGCTAATACCACAGGACTCTTATTTGAGCTGTATATTGACACCACCATAGAAAACCGTCTCCTGTGACCATGTCAAGTCTTGAAAGTAAACAAACTCATACGATGTATTTATAATTATATACAGTCATAATAGCTACTGTATCGTCTTGAATATATACAGAAATGTTGGCACTGTATTCCTTTTAATGCCTTTAAACTACTATTTTTGTACATTAAAAATAAATAAAATAATAAAAAGTATTTTTGTCTGGACCTGTTAATCCTTTCACTTAAAGAGAGGATCGGTCATTTTCTCCAGGTACAATTTTTGAGACTTTGTTTGATATATTTTTTAGGTCCTGACAGAACTAATAACCCCTGTGCTCTGAAAAAGGAACAAAAAAATCTGTCATGTGTAGCAGTTGTAAGCCTGGTTCGGGTTATGTTAAACAAAGTCATTCTCAATTTAAGCAATCATAAAAAAATTTTTTTGAATTTTTTCCGTTATATATGAAAACAAAAAAGAACCAGATTTTATCCATGTTGCCTGTTATTAAAATGTAAATCACTCTTCTTAAATTGAAATGAACCTTTATTTTTGGGGGGAACATTCTATAGACTGGTGTAGCTTTGAGTCCTAAAACCAGGAAGTGAGTTAACATTTTTGCGGGATTTAGTGGGTTCCTAACTCCAAAAGTCAATGGGAATTTTGAATGGGTTTGTGTGTGCTTGTGGTTAACACAAGCTGAAGAGATGTTGACGTTTTGTTAGACGAGAAAAACAACGTTAGCTAAGACCCCACTTGTGAATTTTAAAGTTTTTACGTAAACTTTAAACGGCGGTTGCTAACAAGTAGCTAGCTGAAACTACAGTGGTTGTTGCAGACATTACACGTCATCACGCCGGGAACTCTCTCCCTAATCCTCCTTACAGCCTCTAGTCATGTTTTTTCAGTGTTCTGGCAAATATTAAGTTAATAAACAACTTATTAAGCTAAAATCCGCTGATTCGATTGATGAAGCATAACGGTCGTAACCATTACAAACCGACCGCGGTGTAGTTCGCTAGAGCATACCGTTAGCTTTTTACTTCTCTGGGCTGCATTAACTCTTCAAACTTCATATAAATGATGTTCATCTGTAAAGATTATCCAGCTGAACAAAACAGCTATACATCAGAAATGTGTGTTTGACACAGAGATTATTTTCTGCAATGATCCAAAATCCAATGCAAAAATCGCATAGAGGAACCACCAGCGCCATTTTTTCGGGTTGGCCTACAAAAATACGTCATTACTATACCAGTCTATTCAAACAAACCTGTTCAACCTTTTCCAGGGACAGATGCAGTAGAATATACAACAAAGAGAGAGAGCATTAGATATAGCTGGTATATTGTGTGTGTGTGTGTGTGAGTGAGTGAGTGTGTAGGCTACTTGTATTTTGAAGGAAAGGAAGGGCATATAATAATAATAATATAATTATAATTTACACTTTATTAATCCCACAAACGAACGTATCTAACTTCAGGTTGTCTTTATATCGTGTGTGATAGTTCACCTGACTTGCTACACCCTGTGCGGTTGGTGTTGTGTTGTTCAGGAATAAACGCGTACTGATAAACTCCCAAGTGGAGATGATTGGAAGTGTCCTCGGGTTTCAGTGGATGTATGGAAGAAGTATTTTCATATTTCGATGTGTTTTTGTGCTAATTGCCAACTTTTTGACTCCGTCGGTCAAATACAATGTCTGCCTTACCTGATCATATCCTGCAGCTCATACATGACGGATCAATGCTTGTTGGTTTATTTATTTTACAGTATACTGTTAATATCATTTTACCTTGTAAAGTGTCTTTGAGTCTATAAAAAGCATATATGAGAAGCAAATAAAGTGTATAATTGTTATTATACAGAAGTCAGTCTGGTAGATGGAGAGGTGCCAGGGCACTCTCCAAATGTGGTTGAAGTGCCTTTGAGCAAGGCACTGAACCCTCATCCACCCAACTGCTCTGGTGCACTCTCTTCATTCTGACATCTCTCCATTATTGTATGTCCTCAGTAGAGTGTAAACCAGAATTTCGGTCAGTAATAAAGTATGTCAAATTAAAAAAAACATGTAGAAGAGAGAAGAGGATGTGTTGATGTCCCACCAGTTAGAACAAAGTGTCTGTCGTTCCTTCCCAGTCGGACCCATCGGAGCTCCTGCTTGTATCCCTTTGTGTACCACTCCACCACATACTCTATATGTAGAGGTGCAGTTTGTGGCTCTCTCCAGGAGATGGCGACAAAATTCTACTTTATCAGAACATAAACGCCATCAGTAGTTCAGATTCAGTAAAAGGATCTCTGCTACATTAAGTGAAGGAAAGACTGCAGACTTATTTAATGAAACATTCAGTTCTCTGCTTCATCACCTCGTGTGTGCATGCTTGTAACTCTTGCAGGTGGAGAGGCTCCTATGGAGTTATAGGCCCACACTTATATATAAGTTATGATATAGTTATTCATATCAATAGTTAATAAAACACAGTAAAGGAGCCAACTGCCAAATGTGCCAAATAAAATCGTATCATATGTGGTGCCCCGTGTGAGGCATCCCATTATACTGCTCATGTACTTATTCAGAATTTAATTGACCACCCCAAAAATGAGGGTTGAAATCAATTTCTCATTTAAACCAAAGCAGAAGTCAAGTTGTGGCTTAGTTTGTGTTGTGTGGTGATGGTGGGTTAGTTTAAGTTTGTTGTCCTCTTTGTTGTTTTATACAACAATTTAACCATTTGTCCAGTTGAGAGTGTAACAATCACAGAGTAGCCAGCTGTCTGAGAGGTTTGAGTCCTTCACATCCTCAAAGGACTAGAATGCAGTGACAAGTATTAAAGTCTTTTAACTTTGGTTAGCTAAGCAGCTTCACTAGAATTTATTATAAGCCAGTGGGGTTCTGTTTTAAAAGGTCAAATGTGTACCTATGTGAGCCCTGAGCTGAGGCTTCCTTTGAATCAGACCATTCAGCACTACAAGAAACAGTTAGGGTCTGCTCTGATCTATCCTGTACTGCTCTGTGGGGTCGATCCACAAAGTTCTCAGTCTGTGTTATGATAGTGTCCTTCACAGCCTTGTATCCAGACACAAACACCATTGTTTCTCTGCCGAGGCAAACACTGAATACCTTTCTATAAATGTCAGTCAGCTGTGAACAACATCAATGATTAAACAATTATGAACCACAATGAGGAACAAAGGCTCTTTGGTCAGAATGTACACGCGTTTCTTCTCCTCTATACTTTTCAAAAGTCTTTTGTTTGTATTTATATCTGAACAGGTTGATGTTTGGACATTGTTTCATCTCCCTCTCCAAATTATTCCATAATTGTACCCCAATAACTGTCAGGCTAAAACTTTTCAGGGTTGTGCTATGTTTCTGAATCCTATAGTTTAATTCATCTCGTAATTCATAGTGACCAGTACGTTCTTGGAACCCTCTTTGTGTTTGGCTTGGTAGCAGTTTGTACCTTGCTTTGTGTAACATCTGTACAGTTTGGAACACAAAAATGTCACAAAACTTCATGATCATTGATTTTAAAAAATAATGAGTTTGTTTGGTCCAAAAACCCAACTTTATGAATTAATCGGACAGCTCTTTTTTGTAGCATTACTGTGTGCGTTAATAATTTTTACTTATACTACCCCAAACCACAGTACCAGAATTTAAATAGGGCAGTATAAGAGAACAGTATAAGGTATGTAGAGCTTTGATGTTTAAAATGTGCTTTGCTCTTGCTATTACTGCAATGTTTCTTGATATTTTGGGAGATATATTAATAGTAATTCTATTATCTATAATCACTACAAGGAATTTAATTTCATGCACCCGCTCGATTATGAACTGATTTTATACACAATTAATTTTGTTAACTTAGACTTAGACTTAGACTGAACTTTATTGATCCTTTGGGATAGCTCCCTCAGGAAATTTAGGTTCCAGCAGCAGATACAATAAAAGTAAAAGTAAAAATAAAAATGTAGCAGGTAACAGAAAGTAACAATATAAAGAATAATATAGCATAAATAATAGAACACTCTTCCGTTGGAAAGAATATGCAAAAAATATGCATGGAAGAAGCAAAATATACAAAAAAAGGCAGTGATTATTGTTGCGATTATTGCACTTGGTTGAGATTATTATTGCACATACAAGTGAAAGTGTCCATGTGTTATTGCACAGTGAGGGTAGAAGGAAAGACACTCCAACTCCTACCCCTCTGTCCCGTGTGCTCTAGTCCTCCTCCCCCCAAGTGAGGAGTTGTAGAGCGTGATGGCATGATGGACAAAGGAGTTTTTGAGTCTGTTGGTTCTGCACTTGGGAAGGAGCAGCCTCTCACTGAAACGGCTCCTCTGGTTACTGATGACGGTTTGCAGTGTAACAATAAAATAAGTAAAAATAGAGTAATTAAGCAATTCAATGACAGTTCACCTTTGATCCATTGAATTTAAACAGACTGTAAGATTTATTTTAAACCTTACCTTGGTAATATACTGGTCTGGATGTTCACTGTCTACACTGAGAATATTCCCCACAACCGGTAAAGACCACGGTCCTGGAGGATATTTAGGAGGATTCCGGTTTTTGAGGTAGTCTGCTATGATGATGAAAATAACAAGAAACAGGAAAAGACCCTTGAGGTCTAAAGGTAGGTAGGTAGGTGGGCTTTATTTGTATAATATGCTCCATGTTAAACATACAGCACAGATGAAATTTCAATTCCCTCAACCCACAGTGCAAACCTGCAGTGCGTTAAAAAAGCACTAAAGAATAACAATAAACATGACAATTAAATAAAAAATAGCAATAAATAAAATAGCAGTACAGTTAAAAAAACAAATTCTTAGCCGCAAAACTTAACTGCAGACATTTGAGACAAACAAATGACGAACGACAGACAATCAACAGACAAGGGGGGGGGGGGGGGGGGGGGGGGAGCAGGGAGGGAGTTTCCTGAATGCCTGGTGGAATAAACTTTTTACTAAACCCAGTAAAAAGTCATAAAGCCACATCGTTAAAAAAAAAAGAGAGAGAGGGAGAGAGGGCAGCAGGAGGAAGACTTTGTGCTTTCTAACTTGAAACACTTGTGTTTGACCAATTCCTGTCAAACATTAATTGAACAGATGATCTACTCAGTGACTGATCTCTATACTGAGTGAACAGGTTGGGCTTAGGGGGAAACAATCTGAATGTACAAATAGGTGCAACACAACTTTAGGGCCAAAACCAAACTGCATTTGAGTGACCTAACACTCTGATTGGATAATATAAACATGAACAAGCCAAACATACAAAGTGCAGTGTGAACAAAAGTTATCTGACTTGTACTTAGAAATACAGGTAATAAGTCAAGTTGTGTTTCGCAACACTGCTGTGACATTTAGCTTCATTAATTATAGGACAAGAAGCTCCTTCTGGCTTCAGACTTGTCAAATTATAATTAGCTAGAGGACCATACACTTGTCAAATGTTTTCATTTGATAAATACAGGTATCAAGAATACTGTGGAACATTACCAAATATAGTTTGCTTTGTTTTTATAAAATCTTGAAGTGTTTTCCAAAATGTATAATTTTCCCTATGCTTTGTAAAAGTGCTTTATGCTTAGTAGTTTATTTTGACCCTTTACAGCCACCACACCTAGAGTCTAAACTTCTTAGTCACTAACAGATGAACGCACACTTTTCCTGTGCTGTGCTTTTACTTTGAAGGAAACAAACACAAACAGGAAATGGTAGCTTAATATAAACCTCTTATAAGGTTTCTTCTTTCTCTTGACCGAACATTTAACCTGTGTGCACTGTTCAGACCCAGATGTGCTGTAAATAAGTGGACAACTAACAGTCAACAGATGGAGGTTATTAAAGGTGTACTTGGATTTGAGTGGATGGACGGATTCAGTCTTGTGATCTTTCTGTGTGTTTTTGTGCTGTTGGTTGATATTTTTAAGAACAGAGTCCCAGCAAACTTTCCACCTGGACCGTGGGCTCTCCCACTGATCGGGGACCTTCATCGCATCAAGACCAGTAGGCTCCACCTGCAGTTCACAAAGGTTTGTGAAGGCCATAGATGCATCTAATCATTGAAATTAATTAATTTAAACACGTGCTTTTTGACACCTTTCAACACGTTCTAACATTAGATATTACTCTTACTTGACGAACTTTCTTTCACACTTTTTGCATGTAACATAATGTCAGCATTAAACATGATAACTTTGGATAAGGACAAAAAAGAAAGAAGTAATCTATTTCAGGTTTGCTGTTCAGCAGCTTTAGGCAAAGTTCAAATGTGAGATTGAGAAAATCATTAACTTTAAAGCTTCAACTTTGCTTCTCCTGAGCACCAGGGGCAGGGAAGAAAGAATAAACTCTGTTTTTATCCAACAATTTAATCTTTGATTTTTATTGTTTGCATTTTTGAGAAAAGCAACCCACAGATGAGACACCCAACTAACAAGAGAAAAAACAACATCAGAACCCAAACAGAACTAGGGCTGGGTATTTCCCACAATCAATATGTATCACATAGCATGGGCTCGTCTGCTAGCACACTTAAGATCTAAGTATACTTGCTTTTAAACTACGCATACACTAACACATGACATCAGCCTTTTTTAATCCTGCCGTGGTTTGGAGCGTTGGTTGGGCTCTTCCTCAGAAATTAACGCTGTGTTTTATACTTACCTATTGGTGCATAACTTTTTATCGTGTCCAATCAGCCAGGTGAGTGCTTGTGGTGTCACAGGTCCACCTGAACACCTGTCTGCTCTGTGTGCTCAGTTTGCAGAGAAATATGGAAAGATTTTCAGCCTGCGGCTCTTTGGTGGAAGAATTGTGGTCCTTGATGGCTACAAGCTTGTGAGGGAGGCCCTGGTCCAAAAAGGGGAGGACTACGTTGATCGCCCCCACGTACCTATTTTTGAAGCAATGATGGGGGATAAGGGTATTGCTTTTGCATTATGTGTTATCATCAGCCTGGTGATGTTCATGCATATATTACCATCAAGCTTGTTGTAAATTTCATGTTCCTTTTTGTGGTCAATGTAATTTTTTTGTTGTGATTGTCTCTAAAAGGTCTGGTGTTTACAAGTGGCGATCCATGGAAGGAACAGAGGAGATTCGCTCTCCATACACTCAGGAACTTTGGATTGGGCAAGAAGACCCTGGAGCCATCCATCCAGCAGGAGAGCCAATATCTCAACGAGGCTCTCGCAAATCACCAAGGCAAAAAAAAAATCATATCAGCCAGCTGACATCATCAGGATCCTGAACTAGTCTTGTAGTCTTGTTGTTCTCCCTTGGTCTTTCAATGAATAATCTTGTGGTGTACCTTTATATTTTAACTTTGACACATAAAACCAAGCAGCACAGGATCATAAAGCATATAAAACATCAACCTGTTGATGATCGTCAATCAAAAGCTTATTGACTAGGCACAGCAGTGACTTAAATACATATTTTTTGGGTAAGGTCTGTGTCTTCTTACTGCACAACAACTCTGTGTCTTATCTACATTGTGTATTTACCTTACAGGACAGCCTGTTGATGCTCAGCCACTGATGATCAGTGCTGTGTCCAACATCATCAACTGTCTGGTGTTTGGACATCGCTACGAATACAATGACAAGCAGTTCCGGAGTATTCTTGAAGATTTAAAAGGGATCATTCTCTTTCAAGGAACTTTAACTGTACAGGTGAGTTAGTTTGTGCCAGTTTCCCCAGTAGTAGTAGTCTAAAGCTCTGCAATTCACCACCAAGCCACAAGGTGGCACGGCTGTGTTTTTGTGTGGTTCTTCCACCTCTTCTTTAATTCAATTCCATTATTTGCCACTTGGCTGTCTTTATAGTGTTTTGATGATGAGTTGTGGAGATTGTCGTATTTTCTGACCTCTTCGATTATTCGTGTTTTTGTGTTGTGACCAGAAATCAACTGCTGGAAATGACGTTCTAAGTGGACCAATCACAGTCCTTACGGTTTGCATAGGTAGGATTTTTTGAGGTGTGCGTAGGGCTATGGCTGTCACGTAGTAGTAGGCAGGAAACAGGGAGCAGGACCCAAGTGCAGAATAAACGTTATTTATTTTAACAAAATGGCAAATGAAAAACTTACTTAAAAAACTAAATCCAAAACGTCTCGAAGCATGAGTGACAAAAAACACAAGAAAATCCAAAAACCACGACGAGGAGAAACACAGGGAGCAGGGAGAGGAAACAACAGGCCACGACAACCGACATCCGACAAGACAATGAACCGACAAGAAACTGAGGCAAACACAGAGACTAAATAGACAAGGGGTAATCAGACACAGGTGAGACTAACGAGACAGGTGAGGAACATCAGGGTCATCAAGACAGGAGGGAAACACAAGGAACAAAGAACACAAGACCAGAACACTGAGGACATGTACAAAGTAAAACCTGACAATGAAAAGACATGAACTAAAACAAGATATTACAAAATAAAACAGGACCTTCAGGCATACAGGCCATAGTCAGTTCAGATGGACGGCCCGAAGGCCGAACAGACTCAGGGGAATGTTCTGGGGGTTGGCCAGGAAGCCGAGCAGGCACGGGAGAGAGCTCTGGGGGACGGCCAGGAAGCCGAGCAGGCACGGGAGAGAGCTCTGGGGGATGGCCAGGAGGCCGAGCAGGCACGGGAGAGAGCTCTGGGGGACGGCCAGGAAGCCGAGCAGGCACGGGAGAGAGCTCTGGGGGATGGCCAGGAGGCCGAGCAGGCACGGGAGAGAGCTCTGGGGGATGGCCAGGAGGCCGAGCAGGCACGGGAGAGAGCTCTGGGTGATGGCCAGGAGGCCGAGCAGGCACGGGAGAGAGCTCTGGGGGACGGCCAGGTGACCGGCCAGTGAAGGGCAGGACCTCCTCCAAGGGCCCAGGAGCCAGCCCGATCACAGACGAAGGAACGTCTGGTGTTCCTTGGCTGGACTGCCAAGGAGGAGACATTAGGAGTCGGCCGGAACACAGAGAAGGAGACGTCAGGAGTCGGCCGGAACACAGAGAAGGAGACGTCAGGAGTCGGCTGGAACACAGAGAAGGAGACATCAGGCGTCGGGAGGACGTCAGGCATCGACTGGGCCGCCGAGGATGCCACATCTCTGCCCCCACACCGCCCCTACGACTGTGCCATAGATCTCCTGCCTGGTACCTCACCTCCCAAGGGGGGTCTGTACTCTCTCTCTGAGCCTGAGAGAGAGGTCATGGAGACTTATATCAATGAATCCCTGGCAGCTGGTATCATTCGTCCTTCTTCATCTCCTGCTAGAGCGGTTTTTTTCTAGCCTACTAGCCTTCTGTTTCTGACCACGAGTATTGCCTGCCTGTTTCCTGTTCCTCGTCTGCCTGTGGCTGGTTGGCACTTGGGCTGTTCCTGCTCCACCAAGAGACCCAACTGACCACCTTCGCCTCTCCAGCTCACATCTTCTGGTCTGTTGTGTACCTACATTAACCTGCTAAATAAAGACTGTTTAAGAACGAAACCCTGGTTCATTTGTGCTGCGACTGGGTTCACTCCATACCCGTTACAGCACAATCCCACACCACTCAGTCGCCTTGAGATGATTGAGGGCATCCTGCAGCAGCATGAGGCTGTGATGACTGCATCTGCTGCTCCAAGTTGAGGATCCTGAACCCATGCAGTTAGGTCGCACCTCTCCCTGGAGGAGAGGGAGTGCTGCCGCAGGTCCAATCTCTGCCTATATTGTGGGGCAGTGGGACACTACATCTCCAATTGTCCAGCAAAAGCCAGAGCTCACCAGTTGTAGGGGAGACCCTGGTGAGACCCTGCCTTGTTACCTCCCCAGACTCAGAGACCTCTGCTCTAAGGCCATCTTCTTCTTCTAGATGGCCCCCACTCCATGGCTATCTTTATTGACTCTGGTGCCAATATCATTAATGAGGAGGTGGTTCTTCAGCTGGGGCTCAAGAGGTTCCCTTTGCCTTGTCCAATTTACTGCTAGAGCCTTAGATGTGCACATATTGGGTAAGGTCATGCATCAGACCTCTCCTGTTCACTTGCTGTTTTCTGGTAATCATCACAAGACCGTCCAGTTCCACATCCTAAGCTCTTCCTGCCTGCTTTTCATCCTGGGGTTTCCATGGCTCCGTTTTCACAGCTCTCACATCGACTGGGTCACGGGGGCCGTTCTGGAGTGGATCTCCTCCTGTCATCAAAGGTGTCTGCAGCATGCCTCAGCTCCATTTCACCTCTCCAGCTCCAGTTCTTCACCTGACCTCTCGGGGGTGCCACCTGAGTACCATGACTTTTGCCAGGCCTTCAGTAAAGCCAGAGCCACATCTCTGCCTCCACACCGCCCCTACGACTGTGCCATAGATCTCCTGCCTGGTACCTCACCTCCCAAGGGGGGTCTGTACTCTCTCATGTCATGGACATCATGGAGGTCATGGAGACTTATATCAACAAATCCCTGGCCGCTGTCATCATTGGTCCTTCTTCATCTCCTGCTGGAGCGGTTTTTTTCTTTGTCAAGAAGAGGGAAAGACGTTGAGACTCTGCATCAACTACAGAGGACTGACTGATATCACCACAAGGACCGTTACCCACTGCCACTGATGTCCACTCCCTTCGAACTGCTCCAGGGGGCTACCATTTTTTCCAAACTTGACCTGAGCAACGCCTACCACCTCATCTGCATCAGAGAGGAAGATGAGTGGAAGACAGCCTTCAACACCCCAACTGGACACTACGAGTATCTCCTAATACCGTTCGGCCTGACCAATGCTCCTGCTGTCTTCCAGGCAATGATAAACGATGTGCTCAGGGATATGCTCAATCAATATGTTTTTGTTTACCTCGACGACATGCTCATCTTCTCAAGATCCAAGGAGCAACATATCTATCATGTCTAGTCCATCCTTCAGCATCTCCTGTAGAATTCCCTGTTTGTGAAAGCAGAGAAATGTGAGCTCCATGTCTCACCAGTGTCTTTCCTGGGGAACATTGTGGCACAAAGCAGTATCCAGATGGACCCATCCAAAGTCTCTGCTGTCACCTCCTGGCCTGTTCCTGAGAACCGTAAACAGCTTCATCATCTCGCTGCCTGTCCCCTGCCGAGAGAAACTATGACATTGGCGTCAGGGAACTGTTGGCGGTGAAGATGGCCCTAGAGGAGTGGCTCCATTGGTTGGAGGGCACCAAGGAGCCTTTTCTTGTATGGACAGACCACAAGAACTTGGAATATATACGCTCTGCTAAGAGACTAATTTCTCGTCAGGCCCGCTGGTCCCTGTTTTTTGCCTGTTTCAACTTCACCCTCTCTTACCGTCCAGGATCCCGCAATGTTAAGCTTGATGCCCTTAACCCATTTCCAGAGGACAAAGGCCTCTCGTGATAAATCTGAGTCCATCCTTCCACCATCTAGCCTTATTGCCACATTGACCTGGGACATAGAGGAGAGGGTGAGAGCAGCCACAGAAGGACAGCCGGGTCTCAGCACCTGCCCAACTAACTGCCTTTTAGTTCCTCCAGGCTTGAGGTCAGATGTGCTACTATGGGCCCACTCCTCTAAGCTCTCCTGCCACCCTGGTGTTCAACGGACACGACATGCCGTTCTCCAACATTTCTGGTGGCCCACCTTGCAGGAGGACATCCAGGAATTCATCAAAGCCTGTCAAGTGTGCAATCAACACAAATCCTCCTGCCGGCCCCCTGCTGGTCTGCTTCAACCTCTCCCTGTTCCTCATCGCCCATGGTCCCACATCTCTTTGGATTTTGTTACTGGTCTTCCCACCTCTGACGGCCACACTGTCATCCTGACCATTGTGGACCGCTTCAGCAAGATGGTCCACTTTGTGCCTCTGCCCAAGCTCCCCTCATTCGTGTTTTGGAGGGAGTTCTGCAGTTTGCTGGGTGCCACCGCAAATCTGTCCTCTGGATTCCACCCTCAAAGCAATGGACAGACTGAGTGCATGAACCAAGAACTGGAAACAGCCCTACGGTGCAGGGCCTCCCAGAACCCCTCCTCCTGGTCGTCACAACGACTGTGGGTTGAATATGCTCACAACACCCTTGTCTGCTCTGCCACCGCTCTCTCTCCATTTCAGTGTGCATACGGCTACTAACAACCACTGTTGCCAGCCCTTGAAAAATAGGTTTCCGGCCCGTCTGTCCAAGTCTTTATCCGCTGCTGCCGCAGAACATGGCTCCAAGCTCGCTCAACCCTCCTTTGTTCCGTGGGTCGCTATACTGACACTGCCAACCTGCGACCCTTGAACCTGACTGGAATTAAAGTCTTTGGGTCGATGATAAATCACCATTCTGTCAGAGCACAACTTTCAAAATGAGTCACAATTTTTTGACTGCTTCTGCCTTTGTCTTGCATAAGATTCAAACTATCTCCTGATTATCTGATTACTGTCCTTGTACTTTGTAGATTTTTAACTCTTTCCCCTGGCTGATGAAGTGGATTCCTGGATCTCACAAGGAGAATTTAGCTATGTTCAAAAGGATCGCTGACTTTATAAAAATCAAGATCAAAGAACACCAAGAGAGTCTTGACCCGTCCTCACCAAGAGACTACATTGACTGCTTCCTGGCAGAGATGGGAGAGGTAAAAGTTTACATGTTTGAAGCTCATTGTGGTTTATTTTGTGTGTGCTGTGTTTGCATGTTGTAATTGACAAACACTGTCTGTTTTGTTTTATTGATAGAGAGACGACAAGGATTCCAGTTTTGATATTGAGAATTTGTGTTTTTGCACTCTGGACCTGTTTGTTGCTGGAACTGAAACCACTACAACTACTCTACTCTGGGCACTGCTGTACATGATCTACTATCCTCAAATACAAGGTGTGTGTGTGTGTGTGTGTTTGTGTGTGTGTGTGTGTTTGTGTGTGTGTGTGTGTGTGTGTGTGGCGCACGGAATATTTCAGCTGCATGCATGCCGCATGTATGATTGTTTCATTAAAAGGATACTTCACCCAATTACATGAAGCTGTGTATCATGAGAAACATGGTAGTAGTGTTGAATGGTCATGAATCCAACCCTCATTTTGCCCTGAGACGAGAAAAATGTGTTTTTCTTTGCCTGTAAGTTTTCTTCATGTGATGCAATATGATGCTTTTTCCATCACATGAAGAAAACATTCAAGCAAAGAAAAACATCTGTGTGTGTGTGTGTCTGTGTGTCTGTGTGTGTGAGAAGCATGTCTTTACAATAACAGTTGTGTGAAAAAGAGTGTAAACCAGAATTTTCTTCTGAGATTAATAACATTTAGAAAAATCAGAAATTCCAAAACATTAAGTCCCCAGCTCCTGCAGGTGTCGGTGTGACCTGTAGTGTTAAAATGCTTTGAGTAGTCATCACAAACTCGACAAATTTAAATCCATTTCCATTTGATCTGTTCAAATGACTTTGTTGAATGTTTTCACTGTATACAGAGAGAGTCCAGGCTGAGATAGACGCTGTGATTGGTTCATCCAGAGCGCCCTCTATAAATGACAGAGATAACATGCCCTACACTAACGCAGTCCTTCATGAGATCCAGAGAATGGGAAACATCCTTCCCCTTAATATATTCCGCATGGCAACCAAGGACACCACACTCGACAAGTACACAATCCCAAAGGTAGGTGATGCACGTGGAAGCATTCAAAGATTATTCCTGACCTTAAATTCAACAAAAATCCATTTTATTTAATTAGTCGATCATAATACTTTAATATATTTCAGTTTTGCTACTTTCTTCAATGTAATTTACTCAGGGCACCTTGGTCATGCCGACCCTGAACTCAGTTCTTCATGATGAGACGATGTGGGAAACTCCACACTCCTTCAACCCTCAACACTTTCTGGATCAAGACGGCCAGTTTAGAAAGAGAGAGGCCTTCCTTCCTTTCTCAGCAGGTTGGTCCATTCTAACAACTCCATCAAAACACCCTTAAAGGACCAGTCAGTAGAATTGTTTGTCACAGTTTGTAAACAGTGGTGTTTCCAGATTCTGATTGGCCCTTAGGAGAAAATCAATCCTCCAACCAGCGTTCAGAAGTGCAACAAGAGTCTTGTCAGATGGGAACCCCTTAGGGAGGTTTCCTTCTGTCATTGCAAAATATCAACTGTGTTGAAGGACAAGCTGAGTGGACTGATAGGTAGACTTTGTAAGAGGCAACCAGCAGGTGGCAGCGCTACAGTGTAGAGCCGACAGAGCTGACAGTCAATGCAACGAGGAGAGGAGTGCTGGAGCTGGACGCTGTCGTTTCTCTGGACAAGTCTAAGTTTAAGTGTTTGCTGTGCCATGTGGGATTTGTTGAGATTGTGTACGTTTGTTGTGCATTGTGTGTGTTTATACACCAGTAAGTTGACATTTTAGCTGTTTCCAGTGTTATATTGTTATTTCCTTAACTTTGTATTGAATATGTTGAGAACGCACACAAAGTCACTATACCTATCAGTCCAGTCAGCTTGTCCTTCAACACATCAACATTTTCAGTCGCTGCTTTGGGGTCCCCTTATGCTCAGCGCCTCCAGAAGTGCTATCAGTGCAGATTTAGTGTGTACATTTACTACTTGTACCTACTCTGCAAGCTACTGTAGATTATTACATTTGATGTATTGGAAAAGACGATAATTTAGCATGCTAGCATAAGCTAAACGCAGGTGTTTGGCTCCTGCCTGTCCAACAGACCAAGTCCAACCAACCCAAGGTTCACCCACATTTTGCAACAAGCTTCACTGTGATGATATTTTCTCTTCTTTGCTGCTTATATTTGCATTAGCTGGAGGAAACAGCTCCCCCCCAGAATAATTTCAAGTTAACTCGAACACAGCAGAACAGTAAAATCCAGTCAGAGGACAGAGTCTCTGCTGATACAGTCAGCAGCACACATGCACGGAGGCCCAGAAGGGACAATGGAACAGCTTCACTTGAGTATCAGAATCAGAATCAGATTTATTTGTCATTGATACAGGTACAAGTACAAGTACAACGAAATTGCTTTGGTCAAAGAGGACCGGTCTGCAGCGATACTTCGCGCTGACCTGGCTTCATCTCGGAACCTTTGGAGAGGGAGGGGGAGGGTGTGTTACAGGTAGGATGCAGGGGGAGGGGGGCATAAAAAACACTACTTCCATGCTATGCCTGCAGAGGGAGGCACAGATTGAAAGCAGGGAAAAAACATTGCCCTTACATACAGTAGCAGAGTGTGTAAGGGAAGACGGTGTGTGCAGGGATATGTCATATGTTTCTGAGTACGTGTGCCTGGCTTCCCCGGGCTCGCTCAGGTCAGAATGTTCTCACTCGCGATATCCGGCGAAAACAGTGCGTGTGCTACCGAGACAACCTCAGCGCTCCTCAGAGTTCGCTGATAACATTTGCGAAAACACATCCCACTCAGTGGAGACGTCCTTGGCCTGGGCTCCTCCGGCAAAAACAACAGGTGCATGTGGGGGGGTTGGGAGGGGGGTTGGGGTGGGTAGCGTTGGGAGCGTGTCTCCGTCCTTGTCCATCCGTGGAGGAAAATTTTCGTCTGTGGGAGCCAAATTAAATCCAACAAACTCCTTTAGGACGGGGGGACACATGTTTGTCTGTCCCCCCTAAAGTTTTTCAAGTCCGGCTCTCAACAGGTTCAACTCGCCTTGCATCGCAGTGAGCTTTCCCCAGATTCCATCCATCCTTCGGCCTAGCTCTGCCAGTGCCACAGTCTGTGCTCCAACAGCTTTACCCATCTCGATCATCATGACCGGCAGCCTCGTTGCTCCCGCCAGAGCTGCCGTCTTCCCAATTTTCCAGTACACCAGGGCTATGCCAAGGCCAATCAGCACAAGCCCGGTGAACATGAAGCCGAATATGTACACATCCTCAACATCTTCCATCGAAAGCACTCCCAGGCACATGACTCTCCATGTAATCCATGAATCCACCACGTACCCAGCAGCGTTCGTTCCGTCCGGGCAGGTGGACTCCCCCGGTCCAGTTGATCTTGTAGAAAAGATCTTATCATTTGCGTTGAGAGACCAGCTTATTAATTCCATATTAGCTAAATTCCAGAGAGACAGAGAGAAGAAACACTCCAGTATCAGACGAGACAGAAGCAATGGGAACACACACAAGGACGAGATAAGGGAGGGAGAGAAAAAGCGTCCGCCTTCCTTGAGAGCTGAAGTCGAAAAAAGTTTAGTATAAGTTTAGTATAAACTGCTGATACTATTTTTAATGTTATACACTAAATGATTTCCTGAATTTAATTTCAGAAATACACAACATTGCTCAATAGCTGGGACAGGATCAGTGTTTGTGTCTTACGAGACTCTGAGCTGCAGCATTATTATAAATCAAACTAGACAATTCCTGCAGAAATTGTGAGGGTGGTTGCTGTCTGTGTATGCGTTTCTGAGTTATACTGCAGTAAGACTGTTGAACTGTAGTCAGCTAACAGCTAAGACAGAACTCTGTCCCACTGCTATGGTCCCACTCAAATGATGATGTCATCACTCTAACTCTGAACACCTGCTGCTCACTGATTGGTTGACATTCAGCTTTGATCTGCAAAACTGCCAGAACATTCTATCAATGTATTTGAATGGGCTTACCACTGCTCGCAAAACCTCAAATATCTTGAAAACTAAACATGATATCACAGATCTGTTTGGACTGTGAGCGAAAGCACAAATAGGCGCACGTTTTGATATATTTTATTTTCATCTAGCATTCAGACTGAGACCACAGTGGCAATTTTAAAACCTGAGTGAAAACTGTGACATTCTGGACACCAGTTAGAGTGAGAGCCCAATGTGTGTGTATATGGTGTGTGACTGTCAAACAAATGTCTCTCCTGAGAGACTGAAACATTTTATGTATTCATTTTTTGCTTTATGAGTGAGAGGACACTCAGAGCTTTATTTTGATGTATTTTGTTTATATATGTGAGCAACAATGACTTCAGGATGGAGATTTACAAATATGTTACACTCTAGGATTTCAAATTTTGCCATCTACTTTGAATTTTGGCCACATTTTTGTCACTTAAACTCGATTTGTGTCCAAACCGTGTGCCCGAGGTTTCCACAAAGTAATAGCACACTTTTTGGGGCCGAGCCGGTCGTTTTGATGCCTTTCTTGTGTGTGTGGCGCAAACGCTGTGGGAGTAGCGCGGCCCATTTTGAGGATATAATAAGACCAATAATAATAATATTTACAATAGTAGTAGTGTGGTTTGCCTTTCAGGAGAACACCCCAATAAATATCATGTGTTCAATATCCTCACCTGTTGATCTGTGTCTCCTCAGGGAAGCGTGTGTGTCTCGGGGAGCAGCTGGCCAAGATGGAAATATTCATCTTTTTTACCTCCCTTCTTCAGAGGTTTTCTTTCTCTGCAGCTGACGGAGAGCAGCCCAGTCTGGATTTTGTTTTAGGATTCGCCCGCAGTCCCAAACCTTTCCGCCTCTGTGCTGTACCCCGATAGACCACCAACTGTCCCAGACTCAATCAAGTTTCTGTGAAGGAAAATTTCAACAAAGAATTTAACTTGTATTGTGTAATTAGAAAATGATTGCTCAATAAAGTAAAATTATTCTATAAAATCCTCTCCTCCATGTTCCTCTAACATGTGTCTCTAGTCTGTCTACAAACTGATGAGAAAAGTCCATCCTCTCCGTCTTCTGCCTGCTCCACTTTACAGAAAATGTGTGCTCAAACAGGCCGTTTGGAGATTTTCATGACATCACAAAGGGCAGTAGCCCCTCCCCCAGGTGGGTGACACTCCCACAGCTAGGTGTTTGTTCTGCCCTCTGAGTCTGCCTTCTCACCGTAAACAATAGGACATGGAGCCAGAAAGCAGCGAGTACACCCGAGCCCTTCCAGAGAGGGGAGGTGCTGTAGTATTGCTAACTGGTGGAAACAAGGCTGCCAGCATAATACAATTGGGAGGAGCCTTCATCATATGAAGAGCCGACATACAGTGGAAACCATAAGGATCCAGATCTGGGAGGAGGGTAGCTGGAGTGGTAAACAAAGAAGGTCTGGCAGAAGAACATGCAACACAATCAGCAATATTTAATGATCTGACAGTATATGACATCCATTCTAACCACATGTTTCTGTCCCCATCACCAGTGGCTAATCTTACCACATCCTGAGGGGACAGGTCAGAGACATCATAAGCTATAACTCCTTCAACTTGGTCAATGGTGGAAAACTTTCTAGCTGCTTGAATGGGTTTGGATACAATTTTCTTTGATTCATGTATTGTCATCTTTATCAAACCTTTAGGATCCGTGCCTGCAACCAACCAAGTATAAGATAAAAAGTCTTATTATCTTCCATTACTCCTTTTCCTGGACACATTGGTTTGGTGGAGTGAAAGTAAGGCCCCCTTTTCGGATATGGGTTTTCATTAATGCCTGCAACAGTCAACAGAAGGGGATTATAAGCCCCAACAGTTTTAGATGTTACCTGAACCCTAGTAAACTGTATGGCAGATTTCATAATTTTTCCACCCACATCCTCACATCCACCAACAGGTTCATCTGAACCACTTTTACTTTCTGTCACCTTCTTTCACTTACTATTACCTTTAAATTATTCCTTCAGGATCATTAAAGTGGCTATCTATGTCACCTTTTGCTGCTTTCAATGCTATATCTACTTTTACTTTTTGTGATGAGGGGAATCTTCTACATTTCCAGTTTAGTCAGTGGTAAGTGATAAAGTTTCTTTGGATGTCTAAAACAACAGACATGTGTAAAAAGTGTTCTCACCTCTCAATGAGCAATATACACATTTGACAAATTAGCCCTTAGTTTTACATATTTCTGGACAGATATAAGAAGTTATGGTTCATTTAGTCAACTATGTTGATGCTTTCTGCAGTGTAAATAATGTGTGGATGGAACAAAACTATTTACAACTTTGTTTGTCTGAGATTTGTCACGGTGAATGCTTTAGATAAGAATGAATAAAGTCACACTATGTATTGTCTTTACAAGAGCTTTTACAACAGCCACTGCATATATATCCCCCTTTTTTCTGCATTAACAACACCCCCTTTTTCAGAAACATCGAAGAAGAATGGAGTAAAATAATCTGAGAATCAAAACTATTCTGTTTGTTAGAGGTCAAATGAACAGCAGCTACAACACGCTCTGGGCCCATAAGAATACAGGGACAGGTAATACACCAGTGATAGTTGACAACATGCTTCAAAAGCATCATGATACACAAAGTTGGGAGTGTGAATGTAATTTAAAGTGACGTGGTACAGGTCTTTTGGAGGGACTAAAGGCTGGATGGACTGCACCCAAGTTTTCCAAAAGTTGTAAAAAGCAAGAATGTCCCCTTTTTCAAGTGTCTCTGGGAATGGTCGTTGGTGTACCCGTGAACTCCACTACTGGAACCCATTGAAGATTGAAGGTTGTGAAACATCACCAGTGAGAGTGGAGTAACATAGTCTTGTGTCAACCACAGAGCTGCATGAATTCAACAGTCATTGTGAGGAGGGGCTCTGCCAAACCCTCTCCCTTGATCCACTCTGGATGACCTTTGACATTTAACCACGCTGCTGTCACACCTGGGTGGCTCCTTGTCCATGAGGAGGCCGGTACTGATAAGAACCATGCTGCTTGCTGCTTCAGAGGGCCCTGTGAGGGAGGGCCGGAGCAGCCCACTGTCCTTGGCGGTGTCTGGCCCAGTGGTCGAGTGTCCCACAATAAAAACATCCTTGATTCTGTGGACCTGGAGCAAACCCACCCCAGCCAAGTCCACCATATCCCCTGTAACCACGCCTGTACAGATTGAAATTGTACCCTGTACTCCTCCCATAAGAGTGATATGGCTGCTGTACATATGGTTGCTCTAGATTAAACACCGGAGCGTATTTGGTTGCATCATAAAGCAGCCTCTGCCTCTTGAAGCAGCATCTTTAGGAGGTGCAGCTCTAAGTCTTATTAACTCTATCAGCTCTAAGTCTTATTAACTCTATCATCTGCTGTTTGCTGTTGTTTATGTGATTGTAAGTGATGTAAGACGCGTATCTCCCATCTGGGGAGCGATACACTATTAAAACCAGGCATTTCAACTAGCTTTGCTTTTACTGATTCTGCTAGGCCTGCTACTAGGACTGCTTGTTTGAACTGAAGCGCTGTCCCCCCCCTAGTACAACCTTATATTAAGAACATGCCAATAAGATTAGCACCATCTAAGTTGACTTTATTTTTGTGTACAGTTTGTCAGTCATATCAGTAAAATTTCCAGTCTAATTGTTTAAACATCACTCGTAAACAGTCTAGAAATAGTTGAAATGTCAGCAAGGTGAACGTATTACAAAGTTTAAATGAAGCTATGGGGCCTAAATAAAGCAATTCTTGGTTTTCTATTTTAAGAATGTAAAAAATGCAAAAATGTTTGCATAATCAATGCATGCAAATAAGTACTAGTGACCTACGACAGCTACCTCATTTCCTACGCTCCATGAATTAATCAATGCTCAAATTTAGCTATATAATATGTCTATATAACAACAAGAAAAAAACACTATAAAACATGAACACATTTAACTACATAAAAACAAAGCAACAACAGTGAGGACTGTGGGGGGATACTGAATGGGCTAAGAAAGGGTGGGGCCGTCTTCTCTCCTGTAAAACAGCCTATCTAATCTTTCCTTTAAAGATACTGATCAACCCAGTGCACAGAGCCAACAAGCACACAGACCAGAGCCCCACCCTTCCAATCAACAGCCAAAACCCAAAATAAATCTTCCAGCAGTTAGAAAGGAACTCCTCCTCTTAACTATGCAAATGTATAGTTCATTTGTTTCAAACCTTTGGAAGAATTTTCAAAGATTTTCTCCTCTCCTTCAGTAAATGTTCCACTATTAATGCCTATTTAATAACACTAAAATTCTATTTATCAATCACACTCAAACAAAATAATTACACAGGCCTTCACAAACATGATTTACCACACAGCACACAAACACACACGTACTCAGCACAGCACTCACACACACATCCAAAAACTCCGCCAGCACACACACATCTACTCACAGGTTTACCAGGTAGAGCTAGAGGTGTTGCTCAAAATACTGGTAACAGGGTAGAAGAAAAAACACCTACCTTTCCCCTTTCCACTCTCTGAACCAGTGAGAGAAAAGAGAAAGAAGGTGCGATGGACGAAAAAATATATATATTTCTAAATATTTGTACTTAAGGAGCAGAACTTAAGTTCAAATTAACACACAACAGAAAACACTATATACACGTGAACAGCAGAAAATGTATAGACGCAATGCCCTATTTGGAGTCCTAACTGGCAAGCTTCTACAGCAGTCCTAATGACAACTGCGGCCAGTCACTGGGGGTTCCATCCCAGACTCACAAACAGTTTTAATACACTTCTGCTGGTTCACTGCCTCCCCAATGATCCCACACACAGTTCTCTGTCAACTGAAATGACCAGCGCTCAACCTGTTGAATTCTTCACATTGTCATTCAGTGTCAAAAGAAAAGACAGTCTCTCGCCCCTGATTTTACAACCAGTCTCTCGCCCCTGGTGTCACAGCCAGTCTCTCGCCCCTGACTTCTCTTCGTACGGCCTTCTGTTCGATCGCTTACTTGTATTCTTGATTCAATTTTCTAAATTTAGACATTAACACCGTCTATACCCAAACCAGACAACAATAATTTAGATTTTCCAATGTGCACAATTTTATGGAAAAGGTTTGTGTTCACCTTTGGTTTTTGTGAGGCCTCTCGATGTCTGGATAGGTCTGGACGTTGTACCATAGACTTCAATGCAGTCGTTCTACTACCTTAAGAAATTAATACATTTGAATAAAACATATTTCAAAAAATGTTCATTAATTAATCAATAGTTACGTCATCCATCAAACTTCATCCCCCATCGTCGGGGTCACCAAGTGAAGGATAAAGGTTGCTATTTAATCCTTTTCCTATGTTGTTTATAGAAATCTGACTCCTCTAAATAATTACCTCAAATCTCTGTGCATTCTTTTGATGGGATGAGAGGAATGACTGAAGACGTCTCTTTCAGCTTAACAGAGTTTATTAACCCGATGAATCAAGAATAGAAGTTACAGAGTCTCTGGGTTCAGCGCTACGTGTCCCTGACCACAGACAGATACCTGGTCAGTTCGCGAAGTCTGAGCCCCGACTATCTTTCCCTGAACCCTTTTATACATTAGACAGAGATTATCTAACAAAATTATGCTTTCAAGAATGTGCAGTTTCCTTCCTGATTGGACATCTTTCCAAATTATGCGCCTCCTGATGTTTGGTTCTGCTTCTCTCATTGGTGCATCTACTCCCGAATCCTTTGTCCTTCTCTAGGGGAAGACACATCCTGCCTGGCCTGTTTCATATCACAGGAAGACGTCTAGTCTAGTCATCATTTCCTTTTAAGCAACAAACCATTTGAGTGATTATCTATCAAGGTCCACTGAACCTATCAATGTGGGTGAGTGATTAACTATTCAGGGCCTTAAACTAAACCTATGTTTGATTTGGTGGTGAGTGATTCAGTTTAAAGGGCCAATTCAAACACATGTTGGAATGTGAACTCACTTCTGCAAGCCCTCGTCACAGAATACCTTTGAACTAAAATCTCAAACAATTAGATTAAAACACTTCGAGTAAAACATGATATAATAACTGATATAATATAAATGTGAACAACAATCATTCATACAATGGATATCTAATCATTCCTTTGTATTTGGTGATCAAACCTTTATTCAATACTACATTAATGTAGTAAACACTTTGATTATAAGTAGAAAAAGGCCTATTATTCTAATAACATACAACAAAGAGAGAGAGCATTTGTACATAGATATAGCTGGTATATTGTGTGTGTGTGTGTGTGTGTGTGAGTGAATGAGTGAGTGTGTAGGCTACTTGTATTTTGAAGGAAAGGAAGGGCATATAAACGAACGTATCTAACTTCAGGTTGTCTTTATATCGTGTGTGATAGTTCACCTGACTTGCTACACCCTGTGTGGTTGGTGTTGTGTTGTTCAGGAATAAACGCGCACTGATAAACTTCCAAGTGGAGATGATTGGAAGTGTCCTCGGGTTTCAGTGGATGTATGGAAGAAGTATTTTCATATTTTTACATGTTTTTGTGCTAATTGCCAACTTTTTGAATCCGTCGGTCAAATACAATGTCTGCCTTACCTGATCATATCCTGCAGCTCATACATGACGGATCAATACTGTGTTTTGATTTTGTTACAATTTATTGATTCCAGGGTGATACCCTGTGATTACTAAATCTGATTAATAAATATAGTTATTCATATCAATGATTAATAAAATACAGTAAAGGATAAAATTTTAACTGCCAAATGTGCCAAATAAATTCATATCATATGTGGTGCCCCGTGTGAGGCATCCCATTATACGGTTCATGTAATTATTCAGAATTTAATTGACAACCCCAAAAATTAGGGTTGAAATCAATTTCTCATTTAAACCAAAGCAGAAGTCAAGCTATGGCTTAGTTTGTGTTGTGTGGTGATGGTGGATTAGTTTAAGTTTGTTGTCCTCTTTGTTGTTTTATACAACAATTTAACCATTTGTCCAGTTGAGAGTGTAACAATCACAGAGTAGCCAGCTGTCTGAGAGGTTTGAGTCCTTCACATCCTCAAAGGACTAGAATGCAGTGACAAGTATTAAAGTCTTTTAGCTTTGGTTAGCTAAGCAGCTTCACTAGAATTTATTATAAGCCAGTGGGGTTCTGTTTTAAAAGGTCAAATGTGTACCTAGACCCTATGTGAGCCCTGAGCTGAGGCTTCCTTTGAATCAGACCATTCAACAGTGCAAGAAACAGTTAGGGTCTGCTCTGATCTATCCTGTACTGCTCTGTGGGGTCGATTCACAAAGTTCTCAGTCTGTGTTTTGATAGTGTCCTTCACAGCCTTGTATCCAAAACACAAACACCATTGTTTCTCTGCCGAGGCAAACACTGAATACATTTCTGTAAATGTCAGTCAGCTGTGAACAACATCAATGATTAAACAATTATGAACCACAATGAGGAACAAAGGCTCTTTGGTCAGAATGTACATGCAGATGTACAATATGATCACCAGATGTCAGTGTATGCTGTTTATTTTTTATATAAGATGGGAATTTAAATATACATTTCCTGATGGATGAGGAGGAAAAAGATCCATCAAGTGTCATGTCCACAAGTAAAAGATTATGAACTGATTTTAAACCCAATTAATTTTGTTAACATTAAAATAAGTAAAAATAGAGAAACTGATCAATTCAATGACGGTTCACCTTTGATCCATTGAATTTAAACAGACTGTATGATTTCTTTTAAACCTTACCTTGGTAATATACTGGTCTGGATGTTCACTGTCCACACTGAGAATATTCCCCACAACCAGTAAAGACCACGGTCCTGGAGGATAATTAGGAGGATTCTGGTTTTTGAAGTAGTTATGCTAATATGCTACAATGATGAAAATAACAAGAAACAGGAAAAGACCCTTGTGGTCTAAACCCAGTAGAACATCATAACGTCAAATTGTTAAAAAGAGAGGGAGAGAGAGAGAGAGACTGAAAGAGAGCAGCAGGACAAAGATTTTATGCTTTCTAACTTAAAAACACTTTCACCAATTCCTGTCAAACATTAATTGAAAAGATGATCAACTTAGTGATTGAACTCTATACTGACTGAACAGGTTGGGGTTAGGGGGAAACAATCTGACTGTACAAATAGGTGCAACACACCTTTAGGGCAAAAACCAAACTGCATTTGAGTGACCTAAGACTCTGATTAGATAATATAAATGGAATCAAGCTAAACATACAAAGTGCAGTGTGAACAAAAGGTATCTGACTTGCACTTGGAAATACAGGTAATAAGTCAAGTTGTGTTTCGCAACACTGCTGTGACATTTAGCTTCACTAATTTTTGGAAAGGAAGCTCCTTCTGGCTTCAGACTTTTCAAATTATACTCAACTATACACTAAATACAGGTATCAAGAATACTGTGGAACATTACCAAATATCGTTTGCTTGCTTGTGTAACTTTGTTTTTATAAAATCTTAAAGTGTTTTCCAACATGTATAATTTTCCCTATGCTTTGTAAAAGTGCTTCACACTTAGTAGTTTACTTTCACCCTTCACAGCCACCACACCTATAGTCTAAACTTCTTAGTCATGAAGGATAAAAGTGGGTATTGAAGGATAAAAGTTGCTATTTCATCCTTTTCCTAAATGTTGTTAATATAAATCTGACTCCTCTAAATAATTACCTCAAATCTCTGCGCATTCTTTTGATGGGATGAGAGGAATGACTGGAGGCGTCTCTTTCAGGTTAACAGAGTTTATTAACCCGATGAATCAAGAATAGAAGTTACAGAGTCTCTGGGTTCAACACTACGCGTCCCTGACAACAGACAGATGCTGGATCAGTTCACGAAGTCTGAGCCCCGACTATCTTTCCCTGAACCCTTTTATCCACTAGACAGAGAATATCTAACCAAATAATGCATTCAAGAATGTGCGGTTTCCATCCTCCGATTGGGGCAACTTCCAAATTATGCGTCTTCAGATGAGTGGTTCCCCTTCTCTCATTGGTGCATCTACTCCCGAATCCTTTCACCATCTGTAGGGGAAGACACATCCTGCCTGGCCTGTTTCTTATCATAAGAAAGACATCTAGTCTAGTAACCAATTCTTTTTAAGGAGAAGACAATTTAGGTGATTAAGAATCAAGGCTCACTCAACCTATATAAAAGTGGGTGAGTGATTAACTGTTCAGGGCCTTAAACTAAACCTATGTTTGAGTTGGTGAGTGATTCAGTTTAAAGGGCCCACAACACATGTTGGAATGTGCATTCACTTCTGCAAGCCCTCTTCACACAAACACCTTACTGAAAAGTCAGACAATTGTATTAACACACACAAACCTGGAATGAAACATGATAAAATAACTGGTATAATATAAATATAAGCGAACATCATTCAAACTGTAAATATCAAACCTTTCCTTTGGACCGGGTGATGAAACTTTATTGCAGTAAACACATTGAATATAAGCAGAAAGAGGCCTAATATTCTATCAGTCACTAACAGATGAACGCACACTTTTCCTGTGCTGTGCTTTTATTTTGAAGGAAACAAGCACAAACAGGAAATGGGAACTTAATATAAACCTCTCATGAGGTTTCTTCTTTCTCTTGACTGAACCTTTCATCTGTGTGCACTGTTCAGACCCAGATGTGCTGTAAATAAGTGGACAACTAACAGTCAACAGATGGAGGCAATTAAACGTGTACTTGGATTTGAGTGGATGGACGGATTCAGTCTTGTGATCTATCTGTTTGTTTTTGTGCTGTTGGCTGATATTTTTAAGAACAGAGTCCCAGCAAACTTTCCACCTGGACCGTGGGCTCTCCCACTGATCGGGGACCTTCATCGCGTCAAGACCAGTAGGCTCCACCTGCAGTTCACAGAGGTTTGTGAAGGCCATAGATGCATCTAATCATTGAAATAAAAACTTTTAAATACATGCTTTTGACACCTTTCAACACTTCCTAAAATTAGATATTACTCTATTTTGCCGAACTGTCTTTCACACTTTTTGCATGTAACATAATGTCAGCATTAAACATGATAACTTTGGATAAGGACAAAAAAGAAAGAAGATATCTATTTCAGGTTTGCTGTTCAGCTGCTTCAGGCAAAGTTCAAATGTGAGATTGTGAGAAAATCATTAACTTTAAAGCTTCAACTTTGCTTCTCCTGAGCACCGGGGGCAGGGAAGAAAGAATAAACTCTGTTTTTATCCAACAATTTAATTTTCAATTTTTATTGTTTGCATTTTTGAGAAAAGCAACCCACAGATGAGACACCCAACTAACAAGAGAAAAAAACAACATCAGAACCCAAACAGAACTAGGGCTGGGTATTTCCCACAATCAATATGTATCACGTAGCATGGGCTCGTCTGCTAGCACACTTAAGATCTAAGTATACTTGCTTTTAAACTATGCATACACTAACACATGAAATCAGCCTTTTTTAATCCTGCCGTGGTTTGGAGCGTTGGTTGGGCTCTTCCTCAGAAATGAACACTGTGTTTTATACTAACCTATTGGTGCATAACTTTTTAATGTGTCCAATCAGCCAGGTGAGTGCTTGTGGTGTCACAGGTCCACCTGAACACCTGTCTGCTCTGTGTGCTCAGTTTGCAGAGAAATATGGAAAGATTTTCAGCCTGCGGCTCTTTGGTGGAAGAATTGTGGTCATCAATGGCTACAAGCTTGTGAGGGAGGCCCTGGTCCAAAAAGGGGAGGACTACGTTGATCGCCCCCACGTACCTATTTTTGAAGCAATGATGGGGAATAAGGGTATTGCTTTTGCATTATGTGTTATCATCAGCCTGGTGATATTCATGCATATATTTCGATCAAGCTTGTTGTAAAAGTCAAATTCAATTTTGTGGTCAGTGTAATTTTTGTTTTTGTGGGTGTCTCTAAAAGGTCTGGTGTTTACAAGTGGCGATCCATGGAAGGAACAGAGGAGATTCGCTCTCCATACACTCAGGAACTTTGGATTGGGCAAGAAGACCCTGGAGCCATCCATCCAGCAGGAGGGCCGATATCTCACAGAGGCTCTCGCAAATCACCAAGGCAAAAAAAAAATCATATCAGCCAGCTGACATCATCAGGATCTTGAACTAGTCTTGTAGTCTTATAATTCTCCCTTGGTTTTTCAATGAATAATCTTGTGGTGTACCTTCATATTTTAATCAAGCAGCACAGGATCATAAAGCATATAAAACATCAACCTGTTGATGATCGTCAATCAAAAGCTAATTGACGAGGCACAGCAGTGACTTAAATACATATTTTATGGGTAAGGTCTGTGTCTTCTTACTGCACAACAACTCTGTGTCTTATCTACATTGTGTATTTACCTTACAGGACAGCCTGTTGATGCTCAGCCACTGATAATGAGTGCTGTGTCCAACACCATTAACTGCCTGGTGTTTGGACAACGCTACGAATACAATGACAAGCAGTTCCGGAGTATTCTTGAAGATTTAAAAGGGATCATTCTCTTTCAAGGAACTTTAACTGTACAGGTGAGTTAGTTTGTGCCAGTTTCCCCAGTAGTAGTAGTCTAAAGCTCTGCAATTCACCACCAAGCCACAAGGTGGCACGGCTGTGTTTTTGTGTGGTTCTTCCACCTCTTCTTTAATTCAATTCCATTATTCGCCACTTGGCTGTCTTTATAGTGTTTTGATGATGAGTTTGGGAGATTGTCGTATTTTCTGACCTCTTCGATTATTCGTGTTTTTGTGTTGTGACCAGAAATAACTGCTGGAAATGACGTTCTAAGTGGACCAATCACAGTCCTTACGGTTTGCATAGTCAGGATTTTTTGAGGTGTGCGTAGGGCTGTGGCATAGGGTCTGCATAGGGGTCGACACGGAAGCATAAACTAGGCTTAAGCCTATAGCTGTCACAGTCTACTCTGCTCCTCCCCTGCTCTGCTGCTCAGCCACACACGTCATCAGTCTAACAGCTCTCACCTGCTGCTCTCACCTGCTCGTCATCTCCAATCAAGCCAGTATATATCCAGCTTCACTTCACTCACTCTTCGCAAGATTGTCTTCGCTCCGATGCCTAACTCTCCAGCACTTATTCCCGGATTGCTTACCTGGTATTGACTTGACCTGCCTTCGACCATCGTTGCTCATCTCAGCCCAGGTAAACCTACTAGCCTTTTGTTTCTGACCACGTGTATTGCCTGCCTGTTTCCTGTTCCTTGTCTGCCTGTGGCTGGTTGGCACTTGGGCTGTTCCTGCTCCACTAAGAGACCCAACTGACCACCTTCGCCTCTCCAGCTCACATCTTCTGGTCTGTTGTGTACCTACATTAACCTGCTAAATAAAGACTGTTTAAGAACAAAACCCTGGTTCATTTGTGCTGCAATTGGGTTCACTCCATACCCGTTACAGCACAATCCCACACCACTCAGTCGCCTTGAGACGATTGAGGGCGTCCTGCAGCAGCATGAGGCCGTGATGACTGCATCTGCTGCTCCAAGTTGAGGATCCTGAACCCATGCAGTTAGGTCGCACCTCCCTCTCCCTGGAGGAGAGGGAGTGCTGCCGCAGGTCCAATCTCTGCCTATATTGTGGGGCAGTGGGACACTACATCTCCAATTGTCCAGCAAAAGCCAGAGCTCACCAGTTGTAGGGGAGACCCTGGTGAGACCCTGCCTTGTTACCTCCCCAGACTGAGAGACCTCTGCTCTAAGGCCATCTTCTTCTTCTAGATGGCCCCCACTCCATGGCTATCTTTATTGACTCTGATGCCAATATCATTAATGAGGAGGTGGTTCTTCAGCTGGGGCTCAAGAGGTTCCCTTTGCCTTGTCCGATTTACTGCTAGAACCTTAGATGTGCACATATTGGGTAAGGTCATGCATCAGACCTCTCCTGTTCACTTGCTATTTTCTGGTAATCATCACAAGACCGTCCAGTTCCACATCCTAAGCTCTTCCTGCCTGTTTTTCATCCTGGGGTTTCCATGGCTCCGTTTTCACAACTCTCACATCGACTGGGTCACGGGGGCCGTTCTGGAGTGGAGCTCCTCCTGTCATCAAAGGTGTCTGCAGCATGCCTCAGCTCCAGTTCTTCACCTGACCTCTCAGGGGTGCCACCTGAGTACCATGACTTTCGCCAGGCCTTCAGTAAAGCCAGAGCCACATCTCTGCCCCCACACTGCCCTTACGACTGTGCCATAGATCTCCTGCCTGGAACCTCACCTCCCAAGGGGGGTCTGTACTCTCTCTCTGAGCCTGAGACTTATATCAACGAATCCCTGACCGCTGGTATCATTCGTCCTTCTTCATCTCCTGCTGGAGCGGTTTTTTTCTTTGTCAAGAAGAGGGAAAGACGTTGAGACTCTGCATCGACTACAGAGGACTGAATGATATCACCACAAGGACCGTTACCCACTGCCACTCATGTCCACTCCCTTCGAACTGCTCCAGGGGGCTACCATTTTTTCCAAACTTGACCTGCGCAACGCCTACCACCTCATCTGCATCAGAGAGGAAGATGAGTGGAAGACAGCATTCAACACCCCAACTGGACACTACGAGTATCTCCTAATGCCGTTCGGCCTGGCCAATGCTCCTGCTGTCTTCCAGGCAATGATAAACGATGTGCTCAGGGATATGCTCAATCAATATGTTTTTGTTTACCTCAACGACATCCTCATCTTCTCAAGATCCAAGGAGCAACATATCTATCATGTCTAGTCCGTCCTTCAGCGTCTCCTGTAGAATTCCCTGTTTGTGAAAGCAGAGAAATGTGAGTTCCATGTCTCACCAGTGTCTTTCCTGGGGAACATTGTGGCACAAAGCAATATCCACATGGACCCATCCAAAGTCTCTGCTGTCACCTCCTGGCCTGTTCCTGAGAACCGTAAACAGCTTCATCATCTCGCTGCCTGTCCCCTGCCGAGAGAAACTATGACATTGGCGTCAGGGAACTGTTGGCGGTGAAGATGGCCTTAGAGGAGTGGCTCCATTGGTTGGAGGGCACCAAGGAGCCTTTTCTTGTATGGACAGACCACAAGAACTTGGAATATATACGCTCTGCTAAGAGACTCATTTCTCGTCAGGCCTGCTGGTCCCTGTTATTTTGCCTGTTTCAACTTCACCCTCTCTTACCGTCGAGGATCCCGCAATGTTAAGCTTGAGGCCCTTATCCGCCATTTCCAGAGGACAAAGGCCTCTAGTGATAAATCTGAGTCCATCCTTCCACCATCTAGCCTTATTGCCACATTGACCTGGGACATAGAGGAGAGGGTGAGAGCAGCCACAGAAGGACAGCCGGGTCTCAGCACCTGCCCAACTAACTGCCTTTTCGTTCCTCCAGCCTTGAGGTCAGATGTGCTATTATGGGCCCACTCCTCTAAGCTCTCCTGCCCCCCTGGTGTTCAACGGACACGACATGCCGTTCTCCAACGTTTCTGGTGGCCCACCTTGCAGGAGGACATCCAGGAATTCATCAAAGCCTGTCAAGTGTGCAATCAACACAAATCCTCCTGCCGGCCCCCTGCTGGGCTGCTTCAACCTCTCCCTGTTCCTCATCGCCCATGCTCCCACATCTCTTTGGATTTTGTTACTGGTCTTCCCACCTCTGACGGCCACACTGTCATCCAGACCATTGTGGACCGCTTCAGCAAGATGGTCCACTTTGTGCCTCTGCCCAAGCTCCCCTCATCCGTGTTTTGGAGGGAGTTCTGCAGTCTGCTGGGTGCCACCGCCAGTCTGTCCTCTGGATTCCACCCTCAAAGCAATGGACAGACTGAGTGCATGAACCAAGAACTGGAAACAGCTCTACGGTGCAGGGCCTCCCAGAACCCCTCATCCTGGTCGTCACAACTACTGTGGGTTGAATATGCTCACAACACCCTTGTCTGCTCTGCCACAACTCTCTCTCCATTTCAGTGTGCATATGGCTACTAACAACCACTGTTGCCAGAAAATAGGGAAATAAATTGAAAAATAGGTTTACTTCCCGTCTGTCCAAGTCTATATCCGCCACTGCCGCAGAACAAGGCTCCAAGCCTCCTTTGTTCCGTGGGTCGCTATACTGACACTGCCAACCTGCGACATTCACCTACACCTACCTACCAAGTTGGACAGCAAGTGTGGCTCTCCATATGAGACTTACCTCTGCGGGTGGAGTCCAGAAAGATGGTACCTAAGTTCATCGGGCGTTTCTCGATCCAGAGGGTCATCAACCAACGTTTCATGTATCCAGGGTTAAGCCAGTCCACTACAGTCCCTTGGTCTCTTCGGCACCACCTCCTCCCCCTTCCACGCATTGTTGATGGTGGTCCATTGTTTACAGTGCGACGCCTGATACGCTCTCGTCGGTGGGGTAGAGGCCTTCAGTACCTTGTGGACTGGGAGGGTTACGGCTCAGAGGAAAGGTCCTGGGTTCCTGCTCGCCATATTGTAGACTCCACCCTTATGACCAACTTTCATCAGCAACAGCCAGCCAATGAGTCAGCTTGTCCAGGGACTCGCATCTTGCCCCCGCCTATTCTGGATGTTGGAGGCCCTTCAATGGCAGGTGTCCAACTCACATCATCTGATCTGTTGTGTACCTACGTTAACCTGATAAAAAAGAACTGTTTAAGAACGAAACCCTGGTTCATTTGTGCTGCATTTGGGTTCACTTCATATACGTTACAATAGAAGCATAACTAGGAACAAGTTTCAGATTACATAATTTACATGTTAAGCAATACTACAGTTCTGTTGGGCAGTGGGCCCGTCAGAGAATAAACCTTCATAGAGGCAATTAAGGTGGTGAACTAACACATCTGGAATGACACAACAATGGACATCATGTTCCTCACACCTTCACACCGCCTGGGACACTCTGTACCTCCTGCAGAGTTTCTCCCTGTGAGCCTACCGGACCCTGAGTGGAATTGAAGTCTTTGGGTCGATGATAAATCACCATGAGGTTTCTGTCAGAGAGCACAACTTTCAAAACGAGTCACAATTTTTTCACTGCTTCTGCCTTTGTCTTGCATAAGATTCAAACTATCTCCTGATTATCTGATTACTGTCCTCATACTCTGTAGATTTATAACTCTTTCCCCTGGCTGATGAAGTGGATTCCTGGATCTCACAAGGAGAATTTAGCTATGTTCAAAAGGATCGCTGACTTTATAAAAATCAAGATCAAAGAACACCAAGAGAGTCTTGACCCGTCCTCACCAAGAGACTACATTGACTGCTTCCTGGCAGAGATGGGAGAGGTAAAAGTTTACATGTTTGGAGGTCTTTGTGGTTTATTTTGTGTGTGCTGTGTTTGCATATTGTAATTGACAAACATTGTCTTATTTGTTTTATTGATAGAGAGACGACAAAGATTCCAGTTTTGATATTGAGAATTTGTGTTTTTGCACTCTGGACCTGTTTGGTGCTGGAACTGAAACCACTACCACTACTCTACTCTGGGGACTGCTGTACATGATCTACTACCCTCCAATACAAGGTGTGCGTATGTGTGTGTGTGTGTGTGTGTGTGTGTGTGTGTGTGTGTGTGTGTGGCGCACGGAATGGTTCAGCTGCATGCATGCCGCATGTATGATTGTTTCATTAAAGGGATACTTCATCCATTTATCCTTCATCCATGAAGCTGTGTATCACTAGAAACATGGTAGCAGTGTTGAATGGTCATGAATCCAACCCTCATTTTGCCCTGAGACGAGAAAAATGTGTTTTTCTTTGCCTGTCAGGTTTCTTCATGTGATGCAATATGACACTTTTTCCATCACATGAAGAAAACATTCAAGCTCCAGAGGTCATTCAAGCTGTGTAGCAGTCTGTAGCAGACTCTCTACACCAGGGTTTCTTAACCATGGGGCCGCGGCCCTTCGAAGGGCCGCGAGCGCCACCTGCAGGGCCACGAGGGGATAATATGTTTGCATCTGTGGGCCGTAAGGGCCGTGATCGTTGGCCTGCAATATACTCTCCGACTACCAGAGGCAGTATCATCAGCTAGAAGTAGGCCTACATCACGAGAAGAAGAATATTTAGCTTAACGCCTATGGAGAAGTCTCAACTCTGCGAGGTGACTTCCCTGAGGCCCCGTTTACACGGAGACGCTGTGACAGAAATGCATCGAAACGACCGCACTCCGGATTCGAAGTACAGACCGTCTACACGGCAGGTCTCTGAGTGAAAACCATGTAGTTCTCACGCTCGGCCAGTAGTGGGCAGTGGAACTTTACAACGCGACACGCGCGACACTCAGCAGTATAACCACTTCCTCCACAACATCCTCCTCAACGGCTAGTTCTCCCAAGTCTTACCTAAATGCTGCGTATGGTCGCCCTGTGCTCGGGTAAAGGTAGAACTATTTGCTGCAGGTGTTCGATGCTCTTTCGGCGGCGACACACACAATGTATCATATCAAGGTTCTGTTTTAAAAGACGATACAACGCGAATAGCTGCTGAAGCACATAGCCGCAGCGATTGTTGTTTGTTCTCGACTACTGCGCTTGTCCAAATGTTTCGTCTTACTGTCACAGCGTCTTTGTGTAAACGGGGCCTGAATCTGAATGGAAACGTAATGGAGAGGTTCTTAAAACGAAAAAATAATGACGGCAACGGGGGCAGCGCTACACAAAACAGAATGCTCTTTTTAATTTCAACAAATCTACCTAACTTCATTGAGCACCTAATTTTATTGCTTTTGTTGCTAAGTTTATATTGTGTTACTTAGTTGACAAACATGCACTAAAACATGGTTTTATATGAGCTTAACTTGTGCAAGGTTTTATGTGTGAGAAGCATGTCTTTACAATAACAGTTGTGTGAAAAAGAGTGTAAACCAGAATTTTCCTCTGAGATTAATAACATTTAGAGAAATCAGAAATTCCAAAACATTAAGTCCCCAGCTCCTGCAGGTGTCGGTGTGACCTGTACTGTTAAAATGCTTTGAGTAGTCATGAGAAACTCGACTAATTTAAATCCATTTCCATTTGATCTGTTCAAATGATTTTGTTGAATGTTTTCACTGTATACAGAGAGAGTCCAGGCTGAGATAGACGCTGTGATTGGTTCATCCAGAGCGCCCTCTGTCAGTGACAGAGATAACATGCCCTACACTAACGCAGTCATTCATGAGATCCAGAGAATGGGAAACATCCTTCCCCTTAATGTATTCCGCATGGCAAGCAAGGACACCACACTCGACAAGTACACAATCCCAAAGGTAGGTGATGCACGTGGAAGCATTCAAAGATTATTCCTGATCTTAAATTCAACAAAATTTTATTTAATTAGTTGATCATAATATTTTAATATATTTCAGTCATACTACTTTCTGTAATGTAATTTACTCAGGGCACCATGGTCATGCCGACCCTGAACTCAGTTCTTCATGATGAGACGATGTGGGAAACTCCACACTCCTTCAACCCTCAACACTTTCTGGATCAAGATGGCCAGTTTAGAAAGAGAGAGGCCTTCCTTCCTTTCTCAGCAGGTTGGTCCTGTTGGGGTTTTCAGGAGCGAATACCTGACCAACGGTTATGTTGGGTTTTATGACGTAAAATTTGTCAAAATGCCTGTCCAACAGACCAACAGACCAACTCCAACCAACCCAAGGTTCACCCACATTTTGCAACAAGCTTCACTGTGATGATATTTTCTCTTCTTTGTTGCTTATATTTGCATTAGCTGGAGGAAACAGCTCCCCCCAGAATAATTTCAAGTTAACTCGAACACAGCAGAACAGTAAAATCCAGTCAGAGGACAGAGTCTCTGCAGATACAGTCAGCAGCACACATGCACGGAGGCCCAGAAGGGATAATGGAACAGCTTCACTTGAGTATCAGAATCAGAATCAGATTTATTTGTCATTGATACAGGTACAAGTACAACGAAATTGCTTTGGTCAAAGAGGACCGGTCTGCAGCGATACTTTGCGCTGACCTGGCTTAATCTCGGAACCTTTGGAGAGGGAGGGGGAGGGTGTGTTACAGGTAGGATGCAGGGGGAGGGGGGGCATAAAAAACACTACTTCCATGCTATGCCTGCAGAGGGAGGCACAGATTGAAAGCAGGGAAAAAACATTGCCCTTACATACAGTAGCAGAGTGTGTAAGGGTGGGAGGGAAGACGGTGTGTGCAGGGAGCGTTCATCATATGTTTCTGAGTACGTGTGCCTGGCTTCCCCGGGCTCGCTCAGGTCAGAATGTTCTCACTCGCGATATCCGGCGAAAACAGTGCGTGTGCTACGGAGACAACCTCAGCGCCCCTCAGAGTTCGCTGATAACATTTGCGAAAACACAGTCCCACTCAGTGGAGACGTCCTTGGCCTGGGCTTCTGCGGCAAAAACAACAGGTGCATGTGGGGGGGTTGGGAGGGGGGTTGGGGTGGGTAGCGTTGGGAGCGTGTCTCCGTCCTTGTCCATCCGTGGAGGAAAATTTTCGTCTGTGGGAGCCAAATTAAATCCAACAAACTCCTTTAGGACGGGGGGACACATGTTTGTCTGTCCCCCCTAAAGTTTTTCAAGTCCGGCTCTCAACAGGATCATCTCGCCTTGCATCGCAGTGAGCTTTCCCCAGATTCCATTCATCCTTCGGCCTAGCTCTGCCAGTGCCACAGTCTGTGCTCCAACAGCTTTACCCATCTCGATCATCATGACCGGCAGCTTCAGTGCTCCCGCCAGAGCTGCCGTCTTCCCAATTTTCCAGTACACCAGAGCTATGCCAAGGCCAATCAGCACAAGCCCGGTGAACATGAAGCCGAATATGTACACATCCTCAACATCTTCCACCGAAAGCACTCCCAGGCACATGACTCTCCATGTAATCCATGAATCCACCACGTACCCAGCAGCGTTCGTTCTGTCCGGGCAGGTGGACTCCCCCGGTCCAGTTGATCTTGTAGAAAAGATCTTATCATTTGCGTTGAGAGACCAGCTTATTAATTCCATATTAGCTAAATTCCGGAGAGACAGAGAGAAGAAACACTCCAGTATCAGACGAGACAGAAGCAATGGGAACACACACAAGGACAAGATAAGGGAGGGAGAGAAAAAGCGTCCGCCTTCCTTGAGAGCTGAAGTCGAAAAAAGTTTAGTATAAGTTTAGTATAAACTGCTGATACTATTTTTAATGTTATACACTAAATGATTTCCTGAATTTAATTTCAGAAATACACAACATTGCTCAATAGCTGGGACAGGATCAGTGTTTGTGTCTTACGAGACTCTGAGCTGCAGCATTATTATAAATCAAACTAGACAATTCCTGCAGAAATTGTGAGGGTGGTTGCTGTCTGTGTATGCGTTTCTGAGTTATACTGCAGTAAGACTGTTGAACTGTAGTCAGCTAACAGCTAAGACAGAACTCTGTCCCACTGCTATGGTCCCACTCAAATGATGATGTCATCACTCTAACTCTGAACACCTGCTGCTCACTGATTGGTTGACATTCAGCTTTGATCTGCCAAACTGCCAGAGCATTCTATCAATGTATCTGAATGGGCTTGCCACTGCTCGCAAAACCTCAAATATCTTGAAAACTAAACATGATATCACCGATCCGTTTGGACTGTGAGCGACAGCACAAATAGGCACACGTTTTGATGTATTTTATTTTCATCTAGCATTCAGACTGAGACCACAGTGGCAATTTTAAAACCTGAGTGAAAACTGTGACATTCTGGACACCAGTTAGAGTGAGAGCCCAATGTGTGTGTATATGGTGTGTGACTGTCAAACAAATGTCTCTCCTGAGAGACTGAAACATTTTATGTATTCATTTTTTGCTTTATGAGTGAGAGGACACTCAGAGCTTTATTTTGATGTATTTTGTTTATATATGTGAGCAACAATGACTTCAGGATGGCGATTTTCAAATATGTTTCCAAAACTGAAGTTTTTGGCAGTTACACTCTAGGATTTCAAATTTTGCCATCTGCTTTGAATGGGGCAAATTTTGGCCAAATTTTTGTCACTTAAACTCGATTTCTGTCCAAACCGTGTGCCCGAGGTTTCCACAAAGTAATAGCACACTTTTTGGGGCCGAGCCGGTCGTTTTGATGCCTTTCTTGTGTGTGTGGCGCAAACGCTGTGGGAGTAGCGTGGCCCATTTTGAGGATATAATAAGACCAATAATAATAATATTTACAATAGTAGTAGTGTGGTTTGCCTTTCAGGCAACCACCCCAATAAATATCTTGTGTTCAATATCCTCACCTGTTGATCTGTGTCTCCTCAGGGAAGCGTGTGTGTCTCGGGGAGCAGCTGGCCAAGATGGAAATATTCATCTTTTTTACCTCCCTTCTGCAGAGGTTTTCTTTCTCTGCAGCTGACGGAGAGCAGCCCAGTCTGGATTTTGTTTTAGGATTCGCCCGCAGTCCCAAACCTTTCCGCCTCTGTGCTGTACCCCGATAGACCACCAACTGTCCCAGACTCAATCAAGTTTCTGTGAAGGAAATTTCCAGCAAAGAATTTAACTTGTATTGTGTAATTAGAAAATGATTGCTCAATAAAGTAAAATTATTCTATAAAATCCTCTCCTCCATGTTCCTCTAACATGTGTCTCTAGTCTGTCTACAAACCCCCCAATGATGAGAAAAGTCCATCCTCTCCGTCTTCTGCCTGCTCCACTTTACACAAAATGTGTGCTCAAACAGGCCATTTGGAGATTTTCATGACATCACAAAGGGCAGTAGCCCCTCCCCCAGGTGGGTGACACTCCCACAGCTAGGTGTTTGTTCTGCCCTCTGAGTCTGCCTTCTCACCGTAAACAATAGGACATGGAGCCAGAAAGCACAGAGTACACCCGAGCCCTTCCAGAGAGGGGAGGTGCCGTAGTATTGCTAACTGGTGGAAACAAGGCTGCCAGCATAATACAATTGGGAGGAGCCTTCATCATATGAAGAGCCGACATACAGTGGAAACCATAAGGATCCAGATCTGGGAGGAGGGTAGCTGGAGCGGTAAACAAAGAAGGTCTGGCAGAAGAACATGCAACACAATCAGCAATATTTAATGATCTGACAGTATATGAAATCCATTCTAACCACATGTTTCTGTCCCCATCACCAGTGGCTAATCTTACCACATCCTGAGGGGACAGGTCAGAGACATCATAAGCTATAACTCCTTTAACTTGGTCAATGGTGGAAAACTTTCTAGCTGCTTGAATGGGTTTGGATACAATTTTCTTTGATTCGTGTATTGTCATCTTTAGCAAACCTTTAGGAGCCGTGCCTGCAACCTCTACCCAAAGTATAAGATAAAAACTCTTATTATCTTCCATCACTCCTTTTCCTGGACACATTGGTTTGGTGGAGTGAAAGTAAGGCCCCCTTTTCGGATATGGGTTTTCATTAATGCCTGCAACAGTCAACAGAAGGGGATTATAAGCCCCAACAGTTTTAGATGTTACCTGAACCCTAGTAAACTGTATGGCAGATTTCATAATTTTTCCACCCACATCCTCATATCCGCTTCTTCACATCCACCAACAGGTTCATCTGAACCACTTTTACTTTCTGTCACCTTCTTTCACTTACTATTACCTTTAAATTATTCCTTCAGAATCATTAAAGTGGCTATCTCTGTCACCTTTTGCTGCTTTCAATGCTATATCTACTTTTACTTTTTGTGATGAGGGGAATCTTCTACATTTCCAGTTTAGTCAGTGGTAAGTGGTACAGTTTCTCTGGATGTCTAAAACAACAGACATGTGTAAAAGTGTTCTCACCTCTCAATGAGCAATATACACATTTGACAAATTAGCCCTTAGTTTTACATATTTCTGGACAGATATAAGAAGTTACGGTTCATTTAGTCAACTATGTTGATGCTTTCTGCAGTGTAAATAATGTGTGAATGGAGCAAAACTATTTACAACTTTGTTTGTCTGAGATTTGTCACGGTGAATGCTTTAGATAAGGATGAATAAAGTCACACTATGTATTGTCTTTACAAGAGCTTTTACAACAGCCACTGCATATATATCCCCCTTTTTTCTGCATTAACAACACCCCCTTTTTCAGAAACATCGAAGAAGAATGGAGTAAAATATTCTGAGAATTAAAACCATTCTGTCTGTTAGAGGTCAAATGAACAGCAGCTACAACACGCTCTGGGCCCATAAGAATACAGGGACAGGTAATACACCAGTGAGAGTGAACAACATGCTTCAAAAGGATCATGATATTCAAAGTTGGGAGTACGAATGTAATTTAAAGTGACGTGGTACAGGTCTTTTGGAGGGACTAAAGGCTGGATGGACTGCACCCAAGTTTTCCAAAAGTTGTAAAAAGCAAGAATGTCCCCTTTTTCAAGTGTCTCTGGGAATGGTCATTGGTGTACCCGTGAACTCCATTACTGGAACCCATTGAAGATTGAAGGTTGTGAAACATCACCAGTGAGAGTGGAGTAACATAGTCTTGTGTCAACCATAGAGCTCCATGAATTCAACAGTCATTGTGAGGAGGGGCTCTGCCAAACCCTCTCCCTTAAAGCACTCTGGATGACCCTTGACATTTAACCAGGCTGCTGTCACACCTGGGTGGCTCCTTGTCCATGAGGAGGCCGGTACTGATAAGAACCATGCTGCTTGCTGCTTCTGAGGGCCCTGTGAGGGAGGGCCGGAGCAGCCCACTGTCCTGGGCGGCGTCTGGCCCAGAGGTCGAGTGTCCCACAATAAAAACATCCTTGATTCTGTGGACCTGGAGCAAACCCACCCCAGCCAAGTCCACCACATCCCCTGTAACCACGTCTGTACGGATTGAAATTGTACCCTGTACTCCTCCCATAAGAGTGATACGGCTGCTGTACATATGGTTGCTCTAGATTAAACACCAGCGCTTATTTGGATGGCTTGTATTTGGTTGCATCATAAAGTAGCCTCTGCCTCTTGAAGCTGCATCTTTAGGAGGTGCAGCTCTAAGTCTTATTAACTCTATCAGCTCTAAGTCTTATTAACTCTATCATCTGCTGTTTGCTGTTGTTTATGTGAGCGTGAGTGATGTAAGACGTGTATCTCCCATCTGGGGAGCGATACACTATTAAAACCAGGCATTTCAACTAGTTCTGCTTTTACTGATTCTGGGAGGCCTGCTACTAGGACTGCTTGTTTGAACTGAAGCGCTGCCCCCCCTAGTACAACCTTATATTAAGAACATGCCAACAAGATTAGCACCATCTAAGTTGACTTTATTTTTGTGTACAGTTTGTCAGTCATATCAGTAAAATTTCCAGTCTAATTGTTTAAACATCACTCGTAAACAGTCCAGTAATAGTTGAAATGTCAGCAAGGTGAACATATTACAAAATTTAAATGAAGCTATGGGGCCTAAATAAAGCAATTTTTGTTTTTCTATTTTAAGAATGTAAAAAATGCAAAAATGTTTGCATAATAGATGCATGCAAATAAGTACTAGTGACCTACGACAGCTAACTCATTTCCTACGCTCCATGAATTAATCAATGCTCAAATTTAGCTATATAATATGTCTATATAACAACAAGAAAAAACACTATAAAACATGAACACATTTAACTACATAAAAACAAAGCAACAACAGTGAGGACTGTGGGGGGATACTGAATGGGAAAGGATGGGGCCTTCTTCTCTCCTGTAAAACAGCCTATCTAATCTTTCCTTTAAAGATACTGATCAACCCAGTGCACAGAGCCAACAAGCACACAGACCAGAGCCCCACTTTTCCAATCAACAGCCAAAACCCAAAATGAATCTTCCAGCAGTTAGAAAGGAACTCCTCCTCTTAACTATGCAAATGTATAGTTCATTTGTTTCAAACCTTTGGAAGAATTTTCAAAGATTTTCTTCTCTCCTTCAGTAAATGTTCCACTATTAATGCCTATTTAATAACACTAAAATTCTATTTATCAATCACACTCAAACAAAATAATTACACAGGCCTTCACACACATGATTTACCACACAGCACACAAACACACATCTACTCAGCACAGCACTCACACACACATCCAAAAACTCCGCCAGCACACACACATCTACTCACAGGTTTACCCGGTAGAGCTAGAGGTGTTGCTCAAAATACCGGCAACAGGGTAGAAGAAAAAAACCCCTACCTTTCCCCTTTCCACTCTCTGAACCAGTGAGAGAAAAGAGAAAGGAGACAAAAAAATATATATATTTCTAAATATTTGTACTTAAGGAGCAGAACTTAAGTTCAAATTAACACACAACAGAAAACACTATATACACGTGAACAGCAGAAAATGTATAGACGCAATGCCCTATTTGGAGTCCTAACTGGCAAGCTTCTACAGCAGTCCTAATGACAACTGCGGCCAGTCACTGGGGGTCCTAATCCCAGACTCACAAACAGTTTTAATACACTTCTGCTGGTTCACTGCCTCCCCAATGATCCCACACACAGTTCTCTGTCAACTGAAATGACCAGCGCTCAACCTGTTGCCTTCTTTACATTGTCATTCAGTGTCAAAAGAAAAGACCCAGCCCAACATTTATCCCAGCCAGTCTCTCGCCCCTGGTTTCACAGCCAGTCTCTCGCCCCTGACTTCTCTTCGTACGGCCTTCTGTTCGATCGCTTACTTGTATTCTTGATTCAATTTTCTAAATTTAGACATTAACACCGTCTATACCCAAATCAGACAACGATAATTTAGATTTTCCAATGTGCACAATTTTATGGAAAAGGTTTCTGTTCACCTTTGGTTTTTGTGAGGCCTCTCGATGTCTGGATAGGTCTGGACGTTGTACCATAGACTTCAATGCAGTCGTTCTACTACCTTAAGAAATTAATACATTTGAATGAAACATATTTCAAAAAAATTTCATTAATTAATCAATAGTTACGTCCTCTGTCAAACTTCATCCCCCATCGTCGGGGTCACCAAGTGAAGGATAAAGGTTGCTATTTAATCCTTTTCCTATGTTGTTTATAGAAATCTGACTCCTCTAAATAATTACCTCAAATCTTTCTGCACATTCTTTTGATGGGATAAAAGGAATGACTGGAGGTGTCTCTTTCAGGTTAACAGAGTTTATTAACCCGATGAATCAAGAATAGAAGTTACAGAGTCTCTGGGTTCAGCGCTACGTGTACCTGACAACAGACAGATACCTGGTCAGTTCGCGAAGTCTGAACCATGACTATCTTTCCCTGAACCCTTTTATACATTAGACAGAGATTATCTAACCAAATTATGCATTTGAGAATGTGCGGTGTCCTTCCTCTGATTGGGACATCTTTCCAAATTATGCGCCTCCTGATGTTTGGTTCCGCTTCTGTCATTGGTACATCATACTCCCGAATCCTTTGTCCTTCTGTCGGGGAAGACACATCCTGCCTGGCCTGTTTCATATCACAGGAAGACATCTAATCTAGTCATCATTTCCTTTTAAGCAACAAACCATTTGAGTGATTATCTATCAAGGTCCACTGAACCTATCAATGTGGGTGAGTGATTAACTATTCAGGGCCTTAAACTAAACCTATGTTTGATTTGGTGGTGAGTGATTCAGTTTAAAGGGCCAATTCAAACACATGTTGGAATGTGAACTCACTTCTGCAAGCCCTCTTCACAGAATACCTTTGAACTAAAATCTCAAAGAATTAGATTAAAACACTTCGAGTAAAACATGATATAATAACTGATATAATATAAATGTGAACAACAATCATTCATACAATGGATATCTAATCATTCCTTTGTATTTGGTGATCAAACCTTTATTCAATACTACATTAATGTAGTAAACACTTTGATTATAAGTAGAAAAAGGCCTATTATTCTAATAACATACAACAAAGAGAGAGAGCATTTGTACGTAGATATAGCTGGTATATTGTGTGTGTGTGAGTGAGTGTGTAGGCTACTTGTATTTTGAAGGAAAGGAAGGGCATATAAACGAGAGAGAGAGAGAGAGAGAGAGATCAGCAGGAGGAAGACTTTCTGCTTTCTAACTTTAAAACACTTGTGTTTGATGAATTCCTGTCAAACATTAATTGAACAGATGATCTACTCAGTTATTGAACTCTATACTGACTGAACAGGTTGGGGTTAGGGGGAAACAATCTGACTGTACAAATAGGTGCAACACACCTTTAGGGCCAAAATCAAACTGCATTTGAGTGACCTAAGACTCTGATTAGATAATATAAATAGAATCAAGCCAAACATACAAAGTGCAGTGTGAACAAAAGGTATCTGACTTGCACTTAGAAATACAGGTAATAAGTCAAGTTGTGTTTCGCAACACTGCTGTGACATTTAGCTTCACTAATTATTGGACAGGAAGCTCCTTCTGGCTTCAGACTTTTCAAATTATACTTAACCGGAGTGCCAGACACTTGTCCAATGTTTTCATTGTTTTCAAACTAAATACAGGTATCAAGAATACTGTGGAACATTACCAAATATAGTTTGCTTTGTTTTTATAAAATCTTCAAGTGTTTTCCAAAATGTATAATTTTCCCTATGCTTTGTAAAAGTGCTTCACACTTAGTAGTTTACTTTCACCCTTCACAGCCACCACACCTATAGTCTAAACTTCTTAGTCACTAACAGATGAACGCACACTTTTCCTGTGCTGTGCTTTTATTTTGAAGGAAAAAAGCACAAACAGGAAATGGGAACTTAATATAAACCTCTTATGAGGTGTCTTCTTTCTCTTGCCGGAACATTTAACCTGTGTGCACTGTTCAGACCCAGATGTGCTGTAAATAAGTGGACAACTAACAGTCAACAGATGGAGGTTATTAAAGGTGTACTTGGATTTGAGTGGATGGACGGATACAGTCTTGTGATCTTTCTGTGTGTTTTTGTGCTGTTGGCTGATATTTTGAAGAACAGAGTCCCAGCAAACTTTCCACCTGGACCGTGGGCTCTCCCACTGATCGGGGACCTTCATCGCGTCAAGACCAGCAGGATCCACCTGCAGTTCACAGAGGTTTGTGAAGGCCATAGATGCATCTAATCATTGAAATAAAAATGTTTAAATACATGCTTTTTGACGACTTTCAACACTTTCTAACATTAGATATTACTCTTTCTTGACGAACTGTCTTTCACACTTTTTGCATGTAACATAATGTCAGCATTAAACATGATAACTTTGGATAAGGACAAAAAAGAAAGAAGAAATCTATTTCAGGTTTGCTGTTCAGCTGCTTCAGGCAAAATTCAAATGTGAGATTAAGATAATTATTAACTTTAAAGCTGTACTTTTCCTTCTCCTGAGCACCGGGGGCTCAGGGAACAAACACAATGAAACTCAGATTACAAAACCATCCTAACATTTACAAACACATGAACTTGCAGTTTTCTGTATTCCAATGAACCTTCATGCTAAAATTTCATTTTGAATTTTTATTGTGTGCATTTGTGAGAAAAGCAACCCACAGATGAGACACTCAACTAACAAGAGAAAACATCAGAACCCAAACAGAACTAGGGCTGGGTATTTCCCACAATCAATATGTATCACGTAGCATGGGCTCGTCTGCTAGCACACTTAAGATCTAAGTATACTTGCTTTTAAACTACGCATACACTAACACATGAAATCAGCCTTTTTAATCCTGCCGTGGTTTGGAGCGTTGGTTGGGCTCTTCCTCAGAAATGAACGCTGTGTTTTATACTTACCTATTGGTGCATAACTTTTTAATGTGTCCAATCAGCCAGGTGAGTGCTTGTGGTGTCACAGGTCCACCTGAACACCTGTCTGCTCTGTGTGCTCAGTTTGCAGAGAAATATGGAAACATTTTCAGCCTGCGGCTCTTTGGTGGAAGAATTGTGGTCATAAATGGCTACAAGCTTGTGAGGGAGGCCCTGGTCGAAAAAGGGGAGGACTACGTTGATCGCCCAATCATACCTATTTTTGAAGCACTTCTGGGGAATATGGGTATTGCTTTTGCATTATGTGTTATCATCAGCCTGGTGATATTCATGCATATATTTCGATCAAGCTTGTTGTAAAAGTCATGTTCCTTTTTGTGGTCAGTGTAATGTTGTTTTTGTGGGTGTCTCTAAAAGGTCTGGTGTTGTCAAATGGCGATCCATGGAAGGAACAGAGGAGATTCGCTCTCCATACACTCAGGAACTTTGGATTGGGCAAGAAGACCCTGGAGCCATCCATCCAGCAGGAGAGCCAATATCTCAACGAGGCTCTCACAAATCACCAAGGCAAAAAACAAATCATATCAGCCAGCTGACATCATCAGGATCCTGAACTAGTCTTGTAGTCTTGTTTTTCTCCCTTGGTCTTTCAATGAATAATCTTGTGGTGTACCTTTATATTTTAACTTTGACACACAAAACCAAGCAGCACAGGATCATAAAGCATATAAAACATCAACCTGTTGATGATCTGTTATCAAAAGCTTATTGACTTGGAACAGCAGTGACTTAAATACATATTTTATGGGTAAGGTCTGTGTCTTCTTACTGCACAACAACTCTGTGTCTTATCTACATTTTGTCTTTACCTTACAGGACAGCCTGTTGATGCTCAGCCACTGATAATCAGTGCTGTGTCCAACATCATCAACTGCCTGGTGTTTGGACATCGCTACGAATACACTGACGAGCAGTTCCGGAGTATTCTTAAAGATTTAAAAGAGATCATTTTCTTGCAAGGAAGTTTAACTGTACAGGTGAGTTACTTTGGGTGTGCGTAGGGGTCCACAAGTTTGAAGTCATTCTTAAAAGTACATGTGAGCCTCCCGGACCCTGACTGGAATTAAAGTCTTTGGGTCGATGATAAATCACCATGAGGTTTCTGTCAGAGAGCACAACTTTCAAAATGAGTCCCAATGTTTTAACTGCTTCTGCCTTTGTCTTGTTTAAGATTAAATCTCCTGATTATCTGATTACTGACCTTGTACTCCGTAGATTTATAACTCTTTCCCCTGGCTGATGAAGTGGATTCCTGGATCTCACAAGAAGCTTATAGCTATGTTCGATGGGATCGCTGACTTTGTAAAAATCAAGATCAAAGAACACCAAGAGAGTCTTGACCCATCCTCACCAAGAGACTACATCGACTGCTTCCTGGCAGAGATGGGAGAGGTAAAAGTTTACATATTTGGAGGTCTTTGTGGTTTATTTTGTGTGTGCTGTGTTTGCATTTTGTAATTGACAAACACTGTCGTTTTTGTTTTATTGATAGAGAAAGGACAAAGATTCCAGTTTTGATATTGAGAATTTGTGTGCTTGCACTCTGGACCTGTTTGGTGCTGGAACTGAAACCACTACCACTACTCTACACTGGGGACTGCTGTACATGATCTACTACCCTCCAATACAAGGTGTGTGTGTTTGTGTGTGTGGCGCACGGAATGGTTCAGCTGCATGCATGCCGCATGTATGATTGTTTCATTAAAGTCACATATGTACACACGATTACGACACATACCGTGACTTACAGAAGCACGTTCATGCCTGTTAAATTTGACTTTTCAGTCACTTCGGGAGGTGTTATCGATATCAACAGGCCTTTTATGCCCCCTGCCACTGACCTGACAAATTGAAAAAATCTTGTAAGGACTGAAGTCCCATGCTCAAGCTGGGCAACAGTACTGATAGCTGGGCAGCCAACTCAACAAAGCTAGCAGTCAACCAGACCTCCTTTCTCAAAGTTGTGTGGTTTATAGCCTACATGTTAAAAAGTTTGTGTTTGTGCGCAATAAACAGCGGGCATGTTCTGATGGTGTTGATCGGTATGTGGTTTGATAATAAATCCACTTCTACAACCTGTTAGCATCTGTTGGCGTCCATCTGCAGAGACCTCAGCAGAGATTTAGTATGGGCATCACGGTATGCCTGGAGCCAGGCCTGATAGCTCGCTATTGTCCTCTCCGGAGTTCAACAGAACATGGAGCGTTTTTGGGAACACCCCATCGCAGTCAGTGGAGACATCAAGTGGATGTTTAATCAGGTACGTCTTCCACCTGATGATTGTCCCCGGTTGAGATTCATGAAAGTGACATGAAATCTGATGAACCTCTTCCAACTGCCTTCAGAACGTACACACACCAGGTAAAGTAAAACAGCTGGTGGATCAGCTCAGGGATCGTTTGTCTTCAGCTGGGTTTCAGCTTCGACAGTGGGCTTGAAACAACACTAATGTTCTTAACCACCTGCCTCAAGAAGCAAGATCTACAAGTTGGAGCTATGACTTGTCCAAGTTAAGACCAACCCTCTTGAGTCAACACTCGGGCTTGGCTGGAAATAGGAAACTGACTCCCTGGACTAGAAACAATGGCCTGTAGCTTATGATGCACCGATGCTTGGGAACATTTACAAATTCTTAGCTTCTCAATATGACCCTTTAGGTCACCTGTTACCCTTTACCACTCGAGCCAAGCTTATTGTCTGGAAGTGGTAGGACAAACTGCAAGGCTGGGATGACTCCAACTTACCCTCTCAGGTTCTACATGCCTGGTCTAGCTGGGGAGTCTAAGTTACAGTCCTTACTTCTCCTTACCTCTCCTTGTGCATACCTGCCTGTGGATGAAGACTTTAAAGATGCCACTCATGAAGTGCACATCTTTGCAGATACTTCAGAGCAAGCCTACGGAGCTGTTGCTTACATGCAGACCAAGAACTGTAAAGGTATACCAGATATACCTGTTATTCCTTCTAGCTTGTTCTCGCGTTGCTTCGAAATGTCTTCAGTCTATCCCACGGCTGGAGTTCCTGTTGCAGCACAGCTGGCCCGTGTACTGGAAAGAAAACTCACCTACTGTGCTAACCTGGCTCTTTTCACAGTCTTGTCACTACAAAAGGTTTTTGTTGGGGCTAGAGTAGCTGAGATATGGGAACTGACAGAGAACTACAACTGGCACTACATACTAATAATTCTGCAGATGAGCTGACGAGAGGACATGAACCAGCGACCCTCCAGAATGAGATTACACAGGTGTCTCTGGGAGAAGGAGTTTGAAATACTTACTGAAAGACTGTTGTTGAGCTTGATGTAGAACAGTCACTTTGGCTTGACGATAGTTTTCAACAGTGGGTGAAGACCTGGATTGTGTCTGTCAATGAAGGGCTTGAGCTGTAGCCTCTATGAGCTCCTGCAAGGTGCGGTACTCCTTATTATCAAGGTTGATGGGGTAGATCTGATGGCAGTTAGACTACAGAATACTGACTTGAGGAACTGGAGGTTCTGAGCTGGGCTTCTCAGGCCAAGTGTCAGGAGTCAGGAGAAGGAAGGGAGGTCCATGTGACCATCTGTTAGGTTTAATGAGAGCTTCAAGGGTCTTACCTCATTTAGACCATAAGATGAAAGTTAGTCTGGTAGTTGGAGAGGTGCCAGGGTACTTCCAGTGTACTGCTGAGGTGCCCTTGAGTAAGGCAATGAACCCCTTGTTGTCCCCTGAACCCCCTGTGCTCTCTGTGTAGCAGTCTGTAGCAGACTCTCTGCACTAATGCATGTCCACAGGTCCTATCTGTGCATGTGTGTGTGTGTGTGTGTGTGTGTGTGTGTGTGTGTGAGAGTGAGAAGCATGTCTTTGCAATAACAGTTGTGTGAAAAAGAGTGTAAACCAGAATTTTCCTCTGAGATTAATAACATTTATAAAATTCAGAAATTCCAAAACATTAAGTCCCCAGCTCCTGCAGGTGTCGGTGTGACCTGTAGTGTTAAAATGCTTTGAGTAGTCAGAAGAAACTCAACAAATTTAAATCCATTTCCATTTGATCTGTTTAAATGACTTTGTTTAATGTTTTCACTGTATACAGAGAGAGTCCAGGCTGAGATAGACGCTGTGATTGGTTCATCCAGAGCGCCCTCTGTCAGTGACAGAGATAACATGCCCTACACTAACGCAGTCATTCATGAGATCCAGAGAATGGCAAACATCCTTCCCCTTAATGTGTTTCACATGGCAAGCAAGGACACCACACTCGACAAGTACACAATCCCAAAGGTAGGTGATGCACGTGGAACCATTCAAAGATTATTCCTGACCTTAAAATCAACAAAAATTGTTCCATTTTATTTAATTAGTTGATCATAGTATCTTAACTTGTTTCAGTCATACCACTTTCTTTAATGTAATTTACTCAGGGCACCATGGTCATGCCGACCCTGAACTCAGTTCTTCATGATGAGACGATGTGGGAAACTCCACACTCCTTCAACCCTCAACACTTTCTGGATCAAGACGGCCAGTTTAGAAAGAGAGAGGCCTTCCTTCCTTTCTCAGCAGGTTGGTCCGTTCTTACAAATCCATCAAAACAACTTAAAGGACCAGTCAGTAGAATTGTTTAATACAGTTTGTAAACAGTGGTGATTCAAGATTCTGATTAGGCCTTAGGAGAAAATCAATCTTCCAACCAGCGTTCAGAAGGGAAACAAGAGTGAGTCTTGTCAGATGGGAGCCCTTTAGGGGGGTTTCCTTCTGTCATGGCAAAATGTCAACTGTGTTGAAGGACAAGCTGAGTGGACTGATAGGTAGACTTTGCAAGAGACAAAGCACCCCCAGAAGTGCTATCAGTGCAGATTTAGTGTGTACGTTTACTACTAGTACTGACACTGCAAACTACTGTAGATTATTACATTTGTTGTAATGGAAAAGACAATAATTTAGCATGCTAGCATAAGCTAAACACAGGTCTTTGGCTCCTGCCTGTCCAACAGACCAACTCCAACCAACCCAAGGTTCACCCACATTTTTGCAACAAGCTTCACTGTGATGATATTTTCTCTTCTTTGCTGCTTATATTTGCATTGGCTGGAGGAAACAGCTCCCCCCCAGAATAATTTCAAGTTAACTCGAACACAGCAGAACAGTAAAATCCAGGCAGAGAACAGAGTCTCTGCAGACGCACATGTATGAAGGCCCAGATGATGGAACAGCTTCACTTGAGTATAACTTTAGTATAAACTGCTGAAACTATTTTTAATGTTATACACCAAATGATTTCCTCAACAGAATTTCAGAAATACACAACATTGCCCAACAGCTGGGACAGGATCAGTGTTTGTGTCTTACGAGACTCTGAGCTGCAGCATTATTATAAATCAAATAAATATCTTGTGTTCAATATCCTCACCTGTTGATCTGTGTCTCCTCAGGGAAGCGTGTGTGTCTTGGGGAGCAGCTGGCCAAGATGGAAATATTCATCTTTTTTACCTCCCTTCTTCAGAGGTTTTCTTTCTCTGCAGCTGACGGAGAGCAGCCCAGTCTGGATTTTGTTTTAGGATTCGCTCGCAGTCCCAAACCTTACCGCCTCTGTGCTGTACCCCGATAGACCACCAACTGTCCCAGACTCAATCAAGTTTCTGTGAAGGAAAATTTTAGTAAAGAATTTAATTTGTATTTTGTGTCTTTAACAATTATTGCTGAATAAAGTAAAACTATTCTATGAAATCCTCTTCACCATGTTCCTCTAAAATGTGTCTCTAATGTGTCTACAAACCCCCCAATGATGAGAAAAGTCCATCCTCTCTGTCTTCTGCCTGCTCCACTTTTCAGAAAATGTGTGCTCAAACAGGCTGTTTGGAGATTTTCATGACATCACAAAGGGCAGTAGCCCCTCCCCTTCATGACATCACAAAGGGCAGTAGCCCCTCCCCCAGGTGGGTGACACTCCCACAGCTAGGTGTTTGTTCTGCCCTCTGAGTCTGCCTTCTCACCGTAAACAATAGGACATGGAACCAGAAAGCAGCGAGTACACCCGAGCCCTTCCAGAGAGGGGGCGTGGTCAGACACAGCTCATTTACATATTTAAAGCTACAGACACAGAAACAGCCTGTTCTGAGCAGGGCTGAAAGAGAGGGGTTTGTAGACATGATCAAATACAGGATCAGAGTGGATCTGAGATAGGTTTAAAAAATTGTATTTCTGGTTGTGAATTTTCAAATGGACCCCTTCATTGAAACAGGTGGTCCAATGGGATAAGGTAATAAGATAGCCCAATATGACAAATAAAGCTACATGTTTAATAATAATAATAACAATCATCATCATCATCATCTTTAATCTAAATATTAAATGATGCTGAGGAGTAAAATATAACATTGAACTGCACAAGGTGTTAAAAAAATGTCCCGTCTCAAACAAAAAAAAACAGAAATCAGAAAAAAATCAGAAGTGACCAGAGTGAGACAGAGTACAGGTGCAGACAGGAAGTGACCAGAGGCGATTCAGTCATATCCGTGTGTTCGTATTGAATCAGAAGCGATGGCGCTCACGATCTGGCTAACATACACCTCGTAGGCTAAATCACTCTCCTCCGCCTGGAACCAATCAGTGTTTAGAGCTGACTGTAAAAGTGTCAACAAGGTCAAGTGCTTGTTTATTTTTTACCGTCCTTATTGGTGTGCAGGTCCTGCTCTTCGTATAAAAAGTCTGACATCACTGGTCCAACCTTTAAGTTCAATGCCCCGCCCATGACCTTAACCCCACCACCAATAAGGTTAACCTGTTTACCAAAGGTGGGTGTGTTTGTGATGATAAAAGTTTGTGGTGCTCGTTCTGCAGGAGAGAAAAAGTGCGAGCGAGATCCGAGAGAGCCACATTTCTCCGTTCAGAAAGCCTCTGACACAGCTGAACAGCCGGCCCGCGTGTCCGGACACTGACAAACATGTGAGTGCTGCTGCCAACATCTGTGGAACGCACTGTGATGTCACAACCACGCCTGACTCTTTAAAATTCCTTCTTTCTTTTTTTTCTTTTTTTTTTTTTTACAGGAAGCGTTTATTCGAAGTATCCTCTCCAAGCCCTTTAAAATCCCGATTATACAGGTGTGATAATAATGTAATATTGTCTCTTTTTGTCTTGAGCTGTTAATCCTTTCACTTAAAGACAGGATTGGTCATTTTCTCCAGATACAATTTTTGAGACTTTGATTGAAATCTTTGTTTGTTGCTCTGAAAAAGGAACAAAAAAATCTGTCATGTGTAGCAGTCGTAAGCCTGGTTCGGGTTATGTTAAACAAAGTCCTTCTCAATCTAAGCAATCATAAAAAAAATGTTTAGAATTTTTTACGTTATGTATGAAAACAAAAAAGAACCAGATTTTATCCATGTTGCCTGTTATTAAAATGTCACTCACTCTTCTTAAATTGGAATGAACCTTTATTTTTGGGTGTGTAGGCTACTTGTATTTTGAAGGAAAGGAAGGGCATATAAACGAACATATCTAACTTCAGGTTGTCTTTATATTGTGTGTGATAGTTCACCTGACTTGCTACACCCTGTGCGGTTGGTGTTGTGTTGTTCAGGAATAAACGCGCACTGATAAACTTCCAAGTGGAGATGATTGGAAGTGTCGTCGGGTTTCAGTGGATGTATGGAAGAAGTATTTTAATATTTCTATGTGTTTTTGTGCTAATTGCCAACTTTTTGAATCCGTCGGTCAAATACAATGTCTGCCTTACCTGATCATATCCTGCAGCTCATACATGACAGATCAATACTGTGTTTTGATTTTGTTACAATTTATTGATTCCAGGGTGATACCCTGTGGTTACTAAATCTGATTAATATATATAGTTATTCATATCAATTATTAATAAAATACAGTAAAGGATGAAATATTAACTGCCAAATGTGCCAAATAAAATCGTATCATATGTGGTGCCCCGTGTGAGGCATCCCATTATACGACTCATGTACTTATTCAGAACTTAATTCACCACCCCAAAAATGAGGGTTGAAATCAATTTCTCATTTAAACCAAAGCAGAAGTCAAGCTGTGGCTTACTTTGTGTTGTGTGACACAAACACCATTGTTTCTCTGCAGAGGCAAACACTGAATACATTTCTGTAAATGTCAGTCAGCTGTGAACAACATCAACGATTAAACAATTATGAACCACAATGAGGAACAAAGGCCCTTTGGTCAGAATGTACATGCAGATGTACAATATGACCACCAGATGTCAGTGTATGCTGTTTATTTTTTATATAAGATGGGAATTTAACTGCACACTTCCTGATGGATGTGGAGGAAAAAAATCTATCAAGTGTCATGTGATTTTAAACCCAATTAATTTTGTTAACATTAAAATAAGTACAAATAGAGAAAGTGATCAATTCAATGACGCTTCACCTTTGATCCATTGAATTTAAAGAGACTGTATGATTTCTTTTAAACCTTACCTTGGTAATATACTGGTCTGGATGTTCACTGTCTACACTGAGAATATTCCCCACAACCAGTAAAGACCACGGTCCTGGAGGATAATTAGGAGGATTCTGGTTTTTGAAGTAGTTATACTAATATGCTACGATGATGAAAATAACAAGAAACAGGAAAAGACCCTTGAGGTCTAAACCCAGTAAAAAATCATAAGGTCACATGGTTAAAGAGAGAGAGAGAGAGAGAGAGAGAGAGAGAGAGAGAGAGAGAGAGAGCAGGAGGAAGACTTTCTGCTTTCTAACTTTAAAACACTTGTGTTTGATGAATTCCTGACAAACATTGATTGAACAGATGATCTACTCAGTTATTGAACTCTGTACTGACTGAACAGGTTGGGGTTAGGGGGAAACAATCTGACTGTACAAATAGATGCAACACACCTTTAGGGCCAAAATCAAACTGCATTTGAGTGACCTAACACTCTGATTAGATAATATAAATAGAATCAAGCCAAACATACAAAGTGCAGTGTGAACAAGAGGTATCTGACTTGCACTTAGAAATACAGGTAATAAGTCAAGTTGTGTTTCGCAACACTGCTGTGACATTTAGCTTCACTAATTATTGGACAGGAAGCTCCTTCTGGCTTCAGACTTTTCAAATTATACTTAACCGGAGTGCCAGACACTTGTCCAATGTTTTCATTGTTTTCAACATAAATACAGGTATCAAGAATACTGTGGAACATTACCAAATATAGTTTGCTTGCTTGTGTAACTTTGTTTTTATAAAATCTTGAAGTGTTTTCCAAAATGTATAATTTTCCCTATGCTTTGTAAAAGTGCTTCACACTTAGTAGTTTACTTTCACCCTTCACAGCCACCACACCTAGAGTCTAAACTTCTTAGTCACTAACAGATGAACACACACTTTTCCTGTGCTGTGCTTTTATTTTGAAGGAAACAAGCACAAACAGGAAATGGGAACTTAATATAAACCTCTTATGAGGTGTCTTCTTTCTCTTGACGGAACATTTAACCTGTGTGCACTGTTCAGACCCAGATGTGCTGTAAATAAGTGGACAACTAACAGTCAACAGATGGAGGTTATTAAAGGTGTACTTGGATTTGAGTGGATGGACGGATTCAGTCTTGTGATCTTTCTGTGTGTTTTTGTGCTGTTGGCTGATATTTTGAAGAACAGAGTCCCAGCAAACTTTCCACCTGGACCGTGGGCTCTCCCACTGATCGGGGACCTTCATCGCGTCAAGACCAGCAGGATCCACCTGCAGTTCACAGAGGTTTGTGGAGGCCATAGATGCATCTAATCATTGAAATAAAAATATTTAAATACATGCCTTTTGACACCTTTCAACACTTTCTAACATTAGATATTACTCTTACTTGACTAACTGTCTTTCACACTTTTTGCATGTAACATAATGTCAGCATTAAACATGATAACTTTGGATAAGGACAAAAAAGAAAGAAGAAATCTATTTCAGGTTTGCTGTTCAGCAGCTTTAGGCAAAGTTCAAAGAAGAGAAAATCATTAACTTTAAAGCTTCAACTTTGCTTCTCCTGAGCACCAGGGGCAGGGAAGAAAGAATAAACTCTGTTTTTATGCAACAATTTAATTTTTAATTTTTATTGTTTGCATTTTTGAGAAAATCAACCCACAGATGAGACACCCAGCTAACAAGAGAAAAACAACAACATCAGAACCCAAACAGAACTAGGGCTGGGTATTTCCCACAATCAATATGTATCACGTAGCATGGGCTCGTCTGCTAGCACACTTAAGATCTAAGTATACTTGCTTTTAAACTATGCATACACTAACACATGACATCAGCCTTTTTTAATCCTGCCGTGGTTTGGAGCGTTGGTTGGGCTCTTCCTCAGAAATGAACGCTGTTTTTTATACTTACCTATTGGTGCATAACTTTTTAATGTGTCCAATCAGCCAGGTGAGTGCTTGTGGTGTCACAGGTCCACCTGAACACCTGTCTGCTCTGTGTGCTCAGTTTGCAGAGAAATATGGAAAGATTTTCAGCCTGCGGCTCTTTGGTGGAAGAATTGTGGTCCTTAATGGCTACAAGCTTGTGAGGGAGGCCCTGGTCCAAAAAGGGGAGGACTACGTTGATCGCCCCCTCGTACCTATTTTTGAAGCACTTCTGGGGAATATGGGTATTGCTTTTACATTATGTGTTATCATCAGCCTGGTGATATTCATGCATATATTACTATCAAGCTTGTTGTAAATTTCATGTTCCTTTTTGTGGTCAGAGTGAATTTTTTTGTGGGTGTCTCTAAAAGGTCTGGTGTTGTCAAATGGTGATCCATGGAAGGAACAGAGGAGATTCGCTCTCCATACACTCAGGAACTTTGGATTGGGCAAGAAGACCCTGGAGCCATCCATCCAGCAGGAGAGCCAATATCTCAACGAGGCTCTCACAAATCACCAAGGCAAAAAACAAATCATATCAGCAAGCTGACATCATCAGGATCCTGAACTAGTCTTGTAGTCTTGTTTTTCTCCCTTGGTCTTTCAATGAATAATATTGTGGTGTACCTTTATCTTTTAACTTTGACACACAAAGCCAAGCAGCACAGGATCATAAAGCATATAACACATCAACCTGTTGATGATCTGTTATCACAAGCTTATTGACTTGGAACAGCAGTGACTTAAATACATATTTTATGGGTAAGGTCTGTGTCTTCTTACTGCACAACAACTCTGTGTCTTATCTACATTTTGTCTTTACCTTACAGGACAGCCTGTTGATGCTCAGCCACTGATAATCAGTGCTGTGTCCAACATCATCAACTGCTTGGTGTTTGGACATCGCTACGAATACAATGACAAGCAGTTCCGGAGTATTCTTCAAGATTTAAAAGAGATCATTTTCTTGCAAGGAAGTTACACTGTACAGGTGAATTACTTTGTGCCAGTTCCCCCAGTTAACCTAAAGCCTAGTTTCACCAAGCCGCAAGGTGGGGTCGCTGTGTTTTTGTTTGGTTCTTCCACATCTTCATACATTCAATTCAATCATTCACCACTTGACAGTCTTTACAGTGTTTTGATGATGAGTTGTGGAGATGGTTGTATTTTTTTACCTCTTCTATTATTCGTAGTGTTGTGTTGTGACCGGAAATAAACTGCCGGAAATGACGTTCTGAGTGCACCAATCACAGTCCTTGCGGTTTGCATAGTCAGGATTTTTTGACTGCGCAGGGTCTGCGTAGGGGTCCGCAAGTTTGAAGTCATTCTTAAAAGTACAAGTGAGCCTCCCGGACCCTGACTGGAATTGAAGTCTCTGGGTCGATGATCAATCACCATGAGATTTCTGTCAGAGAGCACAACTTCCAAAATGAGTCCCAATGTTTTGACTGCTTCTGCCTTTGTCTTGTTTAAGATTCAAACTCTGTATTAACTGATTACTGACCTTGTACTCTGTAGATTTATAACTCTTTCCCCTGGCTGATGAAGTGGATTCCTGGATCTCACAAGAAGATTATAGCTATGTTCAATGGGATCGCTGACTTTGTAAAAATCAAGATTAAAGAACACAAAGAGAGTCTTGACCCGTCCTCACCAAGAGACTATATCGACTGCTTCCTGGCAGAGATGGGAGAGGTAAAAGTTTACATGTTTGAAGGTCTTTGGGGTTTATTTTTTTGTTGTGGTTGCATATTATGTCTTTTTTGTTTCATTGATAGAGAGACGACAAAAATTCCAGTTTTGATATTGAGAATTTGTGTGCTTGCACTATGGACCTGTTTGCTGCTGGAACTGAAACCACTACAACTACTCTACACTGGGGACTGCTGTACATGATCTACTACCCTCCAATACAAGGTGTGTGTGTTTGTGTGTGTGGCGCACGGAATGGTTCAGCTGCTACACCTTGGCGAAGTCCCATGCTCAAGCTGGGCAACAGTACTGATAGCTGGGCAGCCAACTCAACAAAGCTAGCAGTCAACCAGACCTCCTTTCTCAAAGTTGTGTGGTTTTTTATAGCCTACATGTTATAAAGTTTGTGTTTGTGCGCAATAAACAGCGGGGCATGTTCTGATGGTGTTGATCGGTATGTGGTTTGATAATAAATCCACTTCCACAACCTGTTAGCATCTGTTGCCGTCCATCTGCAGAGACCTCAGCAGAGATTTAGTATGGGCATCACGGTATGCCTGGAGCCAGGCCTGGTAGCTCGCTATTGTCCTCTCCGGAGTTCAACAGAACATGGAGCGTTTTTGGGAACACCCCAGTCAGTGGAGACATCAATGGGATGTTTAATCAGGTACGTCTTCCACCTGATGATTGTCCCCGCTTGAGATTCCTGTGGCGTGACATGAAATCTGATGAACCTCTTCCAACTGCCTTCAGAACGTACACACACCAGGTAAAGTAAAACAGCTGGTGGATCAGCTCAGGGATCGTTTGTCTTCAGCTGGGTTTCAGCTTCGACAGTGGGCTTGAAACAACACTAATGTTCTGAACCACCTGCCTCAAGAAGCAAGATCTACAAGTTGAAGCTATGACTTGTCCAAGTTAAGACCAACCCTCTTGAGTCAACACTCGGGCTTGGCTGGAAATAGGAAACTGACTCCCTGGACTAGAAACAATGGCCTGTAGCTTATGATGCACCGATGCTTGGGAACATTTACAGATTCTTAGCTTCTCAGTATGACCCTTTAGGTCACCTGTTACCCTTTACCACTCGAGCCAAGCTTATTGTCCGTAAGTGGTTGGACAAACAGCAAGGCTGGGATGACTCCAACTTACCCTCTCAGGTTCTACATGCCTGGTCTAGCTGGGGAGTCTAAGTTACAGTCCTTACTTCTCCTTGCCTCTCCTTGTGCATACCTGCCTGTGGATGAAGACTTTAAGGACGCCACTCATGAAGTGCACATCTTTGCAGATACTTCAGAGCAAGCCTACGGAGCTGTTGCTTACATGCAGACCAAGAACTGTAAAGGTATACCAGATATACCTGTTCTTCCTTCTAGCTTGTTCTCGCGTTGCTTCGAAATGTCTTCAGTCTATCCCACGGCTGGAGTTCCTGTTGCAGCACAGCTGGCCCGTGTACTGGAAAGAGAACTCACCTACTGTGCTAACCTGGCTCTTTTCACAGTCTTGTCACTACAAAAGGTTTTTGTTGGGGCTAGAGTAGCTGAGTTATGGGAACTGACAGAGAACTACAACTGGCACTACATACTAATAATTCTGCAGATGACCCGACGAGAGGTAAGACCCTTGAAGCTCTCATTAAACCTAACAGATGGTCACATGGACCTCCCTTCCTTCTCCTGACTCCTGACACTTGGCCTGAGAAGCCCAGCTCAGAACCTCCAGTTCCTCAAGTCAGTCTACTGTAGTCTAACTGCCATTAGATCTACCCCATTAACCTTGATAATACGGAGTACCGCACCTTGCAGGACCTCATAGAGGCTACAGCTCAAGCCCTTCATTGACAGACACAATCCAGGTCTTCACCCACTGCTGAAAACTATCGTCAAGCCAAGGTGACTGTTCTACATCAAGCTCAAACTCCTTCTCACAGAGAAACCTGTCTCATCTGGGAGTCGCCATCTTACTTTCGCTCCAGAATTAGATCAGGCCACAAGCCTTATGAGAGTTGGTGGCTGTCTTTGACATGTAGCAGGTCAAGATGACTCAGCAGTGCACCCTGTTATCCTGGATGCCTCAACACAAAGTAACACATCTATTAATCCAGAAATAAGATGTAAACCTGCATCATCCCAGACCAGAGCGTGACTTTGCAAAGCTTTATCAATCCTTCTTGATACTTCACGCTCGGGAGGCAGTGCTGAGACACCAGCAGTCATGTGCTGAAAGTCAACATTGGAGAGCTCGGCCGTTTCTTCCCCAAAATGGCAGATCTCCCAGCTGCTTGTCTCAGATTACACAAACCTGCCTTCAACTGACGTGACATGGATTGCTTTGGGCCCATGCTAGTGAGACCATGAGAAGCAATGGGGGATCATATTCAAGTGTTTAACAACGTCGCACAAACATGACTTTATAACATGTAGGCTAAAAAAACAACTTTGACAAATGAGGTCTGGTCTACCAGGTGGCTGTGGCTCAGGTGGTAGAGTCATTTGCCTTCCAACCAGAAAGTTGCGGGTGGCAGGAGCTCATTCCGCAGGGTTGGGAACTGGAGGGTCGTTGGTTCATGTCCCAATTTAGACCATAAGATGAAAGTTAGTCTGGTAGTTGGAGAGGTGCCAGGGTACTTCCAGTGTACTGCTGAGGTGCCCTTGAATAAGGCAATGAACCCCTTGTTGTCCCCTGAACCCCCTGTGCTCTCTGTGTAGCAGTCTGTCGCAGACTCTCTGCACTAATGCATGTCCACAGGTCCTATCTGTGCGTGTGTGTGTGTGTGTGTGTGTGTGTGTGTGTGTGTGTGTGAGTGAGAAGCATGTCTTTGCAATAACAGTTGTGTAAAAAAGAGTGTAAACCAGAATTTTCCTCTGAGATTAATAACATTTATAAAATTCAGAAATTCCAAAACAGTAAGTCCCCAGCTCCTGCAGGTGTCGGTGTGACCTGTACTGTTAAAATGCTTTGAGTAGTCAGAAGAAACTCAACAAATTGAAATCCATTTCCATTTGATCTGTTTAAATGACTTTGTTTAATGTTTTCACTGTATACAGAGAGAGTCCAGGCTGAGATAGACGCTGTGATTGGTTCATCCAGAGCGCCCTCTGTCAGTGACAGAGATAACATGCCCTACACTAACGCAGTCATTCATGAGATCCAGAGAATGGGAAACATCCTTCCCCTTAATGTATTCCGCATGGCAAGCAAGGACACCACACTCGACAAGTACACAATCCCAAAGGTAGGTGATGCACGTGGAAGCATTCAAAGATTATTCCTGACCTTAAAATCAACAAAAATTGTTCCATTTTATTTAATTAGTTGATCATAGTATCTTAACTTGTTTCAGTCATACCACTTTCTTTAATGTAATTTACTCAGGGCACCATGGTCATGCCGACCCTGAACTCAGTTCTTCATGATGAGACGATGTGGGAAACTCCACACTCCTTCAACCCTCAACACTTTCTGGATCAAGACGGCCAGTTTAGAAAGAGAGAGGCCTTCCTTCCTTTCTCAGCAGGTTGGTCCGTTCTTACAAATCCATCAAAACAACTTAAAGGACCAGTCAGTAGAATTGTTTAATACAGTTTGTAAACAGTGGTGATTCCAGATTCTGATTGGCCCTTAGGAGAAAATCAATCCTCCAACCAGCGTTCAGAAGTGCAACAAGAGTCTTGTCAGATGGGAACCCCTTAGGGAGGTTTCCGTTTCTGTCATTGCAAAATATCAACTGTGTTGAAGGACAAGCTGAGTGGACTGATAGGTAGACTTTGTAAGAGGCAACCAGCAGGTGGCAGCGCTACAGTGTAAAGCCAACAGAGCTGACAGTCAATGCAACGAGGAGAGGAGTGCTGGAGCTGGACGCTGTCGTTTCTCTGGACAAGTCCAGGTTTAAGTTGACGTTGTAGCTGTTTCTAGTGTTATATTGTTATTCCCTTTACTTTGTATTGAATATGTTGAGAACGCACACAAAGTCACTATACCGATCAGTCAGTGCCATCACTGCAGGTTTAGTGTGTTCGTTTACAACTTGTACTTACACTGCAAGCTACTGTAGATTATTACATTTGATGTAATGGAAAAGACAATGATTTAGCATGCTAGCATAAGCTAAACGCAGGTGTTTGGCTCCTGCCTGTCCAACCAACCCAAGGCTCACCCACATTTTGCAACAAGCTTCAATGTGATGATATTTTCTCTTCTTTGCTGCTTATATTTGCATTGGCTGGAGGAAACAGCTCCCCCCCAGAATAATTTCAAGTTAACTCGAACACAGCAGAACAGTAAAATCCAGGCAGAGGACAGAGTCTCTGCAGATACAGTCAGCAGCACACATGCACGGAGGCCCAGAAGGGACAATGGAACAGCTTCACTTTAGTATAAGTCTAGAATAAACTGCTGATACTATATTTAATGTTATACACCAAATGATTTCCTCAACAGAATTTCAGAAATACACAACATTGCTCAACAGCTGGGACAGGATCAGTGTCTGTGTCTTTCAAGACTCTGAGCTGCAGCATTATTATAAATCAAATAAATATAAATGTCCTCACCTGTTGATCTGTGTCTCCTCAGGGAAGCGTGTGTGTCTCGGGGAGCAGCTGGCCAAGATGGAAATATTCATCTTTTTTACCTCCCTTCTTCAGAGGTTTTCTTTCTCTGCAGCTGACGGAGAGCAGCCCAGTCTGGATTTTGTTTTAGGATTCGCCCGCAGTCCCAAACCTTACCGCCTCTGTGCTGTACCCCGATAGACCACCAACTGTCCCAGACTCAATCAAGTTTCTGTGAAGGAAATTTTCAACAAAGAATTTAACTTGAATTGTGTCTTTTACAATTTTTGCTGAATAAAGGAAAACTATTCTATAAAACACTCTCCTCCATGTTCTTCTAACATGTGTCTCTAGTCTGTCTACAAACCCTCCAATGATGAGAAAAGTCCATCCTCTCCGTCTTCTGCCTGCTCAAACAGGCCGTTTGGAGATGTTCCCTTCATGACATCACAAAGGGCAGTAGCCCCTCCCCCAGGTGGGTGACACTCCCACAGCTAGGTGTTTGTTCTGCCCTCTGAGTCTGCCTTCTCACCGTAAACAATAGGACATGGAGCCAGAAAGCAGCGAGTACACCCGAGCCCTTCCAGAGAGGGGGCGTGGTCAGATACCGCTCATTTACATATTTAAAGCTACAGACACAGAAACAGCCTGTTCTGAGCAGGGCTGAAATAGAGGGGTTTATAGACATGATCAAATACAGGATCAGAGTGGATTTAAGATAGGTTTAAAAAATATATATTTCAGTTGGTGAATTTTCTTAGAATGGGACAAGGTAATAAGATATGAGCACAATATGACAAATAAAGCTACACGTTTAATAATAATAATAACAATCATCATCATCTTTAATCTTAATATTGAATGATGCTGAGGAGTAAAATATAACATTGAAATACATGTTAAAACAATGTCCTGTCTCAAAAATAAAAAATACAAAATACAAAAAACTCAATAAAAAATGTATTTTAACATCAGTATCCATTTTTACTGACAGTCACATACCCTAAATAAATACAAACACATTATTCACATATAAAAAGGTGTTTATTTAGTAAAGTAGTGATGTTGGTTCATACTCCTAAACAGTAGGTGGGGGTAATGCACCTGAGAGCTGAGAGACAGCTACCTTATATTAGAAAAGAGAAGAAGAAAAATGCAGTCGCTTCGCTTTTGACCTCTCAGGCTCGCCGTAGTGTTGTTCCACATTTAGCGCGAAGTTTCATAACAGCTGGGTTGATGGTTAGAGTGCTGCTGAGAAAAAAGAAACCAATTAAACTTTTCATTTTTAGTTTTGTTCAGAATAAACGTTATGAGAGGAAACCGTCACGAGCTGCTCGTCGTTTCCGGGTAACACGGTGACGATAATCTGAGGAGCTTCATCTTTACTGCAGATTAAAGGAAGAGAGCATGGTGAGCTGAAAGACTCATGTTTAATTAAATAAACTTTTAAAGGTGATTTTAAAGTGTTTTCTTTGTGTACCAGAGGAGGAGTCTCGCTCCCAGTCAGGTCGCCAAACGGAAGCAGACAGACTCCAGTGAGGACGAAGACTGGACATGCACAAGAGTAAATATATTTATTTATATTAATAATAATAATAATAGTAATACAAATGTAATAATAATACAGACTCCAGTGAGGACGAGGACTGGACATGCACAAGAGTAAATATATTTATTTATATTAATAACAATAATAGTTATTAACAGAGTTAAAAACGTAGAGTTAAAAATAAAGAATATAAAACATAAAAATCAGAAAAAAATCAGCAGACAGGAAGTGACCAGAGGCAGAGCACAGGTGCAGACAAGAAGTGACCAGAGACAGAGTCCAGGTGCAGACAGGAAGTGACCAGAGACAGAGCACAGGTGCAGACAGGAAGTGACCAGAGGCAGAGTACAGGTGCTGACAGGAAGTGACCAGAGGCAGAGTACAGGTGCTGACAGGAAGTGACCAGAGGCAGAGTACAGGAAGTGACCAGAGACAGAGTACAGGAGCTGACAGGAAGTGACCAGAGGCAGAGTACAGGTGCTGACAGGAAGTGACCAGAGGCAGAGTACAGGAAGTGACCAGAGGCAGGCCCTTGCAGTCATATCCGTGTGTTCATATTGAATCAGAAGCGATGGCGCTCACGATCTGGCTAACATACACCTCCTAGGCTAAATCACTCTCCTCCGCCTGGAACCAATCAGTGTTTAGAGCTGACTGTAAAAGTGTCAACAAGGTCAAGTGCTTGTTTATTTTTTACCGTCCTTATTGGTGTGCAGGTCCTGCTCTTCGTATAAAAAGTCCAACATCACTGGTCCAACCTTTAAGTTCAATGTCCCGCCCATGACCTTAACCCCACCACCAATAAGGTTAACCTGTTTACCAAAGGTGGGTGTGTTTGTGATGATAAAAGTTTGTGGTGCTCGTTCTGCAGGAGAGAAAAAGAAAAAGTGCGAGCGAGATCCGAGAGAGCCACATTTCTCCGTTCAGAAAGCCTCTGACACAGCTGAACAGCCGGCCCGCGTGTCCGGACGCTGACAAACATGTGAGTGCTGCTGCCAACATCTGTGGAACGCACTGTGATGTCACAACCACGCCTGACTCTTTAAAATTCCTTCTTTCTTTTTTTTTACAGGAAGCGTTTATTCGAAGTATCCTCTCCAAGCCCTTTAAAATCCCGATTCACAATTACACAGGTAACATTTACTCCTCATTTACATCTGTCTGTTCACCAGCCTGAAGGAGCACCTTCACCTCGCTCTCTCTCTCTCTCTCTCTCTCTCTCTCTCTCTCTCTCTCTCTCTCTCTCTCGCTCTCTCGCTCTCTCTCTCTCTCTCTCTGATTCACAAAATATAATATAAGAGATTAGAAAAGATCCAATCCAACTAACAAGTTTTTTTATACTAATTGTTTTTTTAAAATACCAAAAATTATATAAATAATGAAAATTTCAATTTATTATATAAAAAAGAAAAAAAAAAATCAATATTTACCAAATCATTTCTTCTTTTCTTTTTTTCTTTTTTTTTTTTAAAATATCTACAGATGAATTATTAGGGTTTTGTTTTTTTCAAAGTACAAGAAATAAAATCAATAAAATAGTATATAAATGAATAATATATATCAATGATTATAATTTCCTATATTTCATATACAGCTCTCTCTCTCTCTCTCTCTCGGGGGTTTAGGGGCGTTGGGAATCAGGGCGCTTGGTCTGAAGCGTGCTGGAGTAAGAAAGGCGCTTCATGATCCCTTTGCAGACGACGCTCTCGTTCTTTACTCGCCTCCGACCCTGAGCGCACATGACCTCATCAAAGCAGACAAGTAGGTTCAAAACACACTCTCCCTCGTTGACGTGATCACCTAGTTTCTGCCTCCGCATTGAAGGAGCTTCTTCTCTGTCCCGTCCAGAGATAAAGTACCCGTCCACGTGGTGGTGGATCCAGTTCTGGGAAAAGTCCTCAGACCCCATCAGAGAGAGGTAAGCTCAGAGAGCGGACTGGAGCTGCAGCTAAACACACGTGTGTCTTCAGTGCTTCTTGACTGTCTCTGATCCTGACAGAAGGAGTTCCTTTAACTTTAATCTGAGCGTCTTTGTCCCTCCTCTCCTCCGACCTCTGACCGCCTGTGACTCCTTCAGGGGGTGAAGTTCCTGTGGGAGTGTGTGACGGGCAGACGCATCGCAGGCTCGTACGGCTGCATCATGGCGGATGAGATGGGCCTGGGGAAGACCCTGCAGTGCATCACCCTCGTGTGGACCCTGCTACGACAAAGCCCCGACTTCAAACCAGAGATCGACAAGGTCATTGTGGTTTCACCGTCCAGTCTGGTGCGCAACTGGTACAACGAAGTGGGGAAGTGGTTGGGAGGGCGTGTCACGCCGGTGGCCATCGATGGAGGGTCGAAGGAGGAGATCGACAGACAGCTAGGTTGGTGCATGTTAGTTAATGGATGATGATGTTTGTGGGCTGCCTGCTCAGTCACAGGTTTTCTCTCATCTCTAGTGAACTTCATGTCTCAGTACGGTCTGAGAGTACCCACCCCCATCCTCATCATTTCATATGAAACCTTCCGCCTGCACGCTGCCGTGCTGCACAAAGGCAAAGTGGGACTTGTGATCTGCGACGAGGTATTTAATGTCACACACTGACTGAAAGCTTGCACAGCTGCTCCTCGTGTGTTTGTAACGTTGGCTGCGTGCGCTGCAGGGACACCGGCTGAAAAACTCCGACAACCAGACGTACCAGGCTCTCAACGCCATGAGCGCCCAGCGGAGAGTGCTGATCTCTGGCACGCCCATTCAGAACGACCTGCTGGAGTACTTCAGCCTGGTGCACTTTGTGAACGCCGGCATCCTGGGTAAGCAGCCTGGCGCCCCCCGACAGGTGAGCCGCCCACGGCGGGTGAGTCCTGCTCTCATGACCTTCCTTTGATTTGCACCAGGCACCGCCCAGGAGTTCAAGAAACGCTTTGAGCTTCCCATCCTGAAGGGGCGAGACGCAGACGCCTCTGACAAAGACAGACAGACGGGAGAGGAGAAACTCAAAGAGCTCATCGGCATCGTGAACAGGTGAGCTCGCACGCCGCCTCCTGAAGTCGATGGTGTGGATGTTACCGTCCCGCTTACATACTGACGACTCTCACTCGCCATCGCAGGTGTTTGATACGGAGAACATCTGACATCCTGTCCAAATATCTCCCGGTGAAGATTGAGCAGGTGGTGTGCTGCAGGTATGTCCGTCAGAGCCCCTTCTCCTGTGCGTGGGAAACCCTGTGTGTGACTCTCACTCTTCCCTGCAGGCTGACTCCTCTGCAGACGGAGCTGTATAAACGCTTCCTGAGGCAGGCCAAACCCATCGAGGCGCTGCAGGAGGGAAAGATCAGCGTCTCGTCCCTCTCCTCCATCACGTCTCTCAAGAAGCTCTGCAACCGTAAGAAGAAGGCGTTCTACAAAGTGGAATTAAAAAAAAGATGCTTGTATCCATGGTGCTTCTGATAACGGCTGCTCTGTGTGTCAGATCCTGCACTGATCCACGACAAGTGTGTGGCAGGGGAGGAGGGCTTCGAGGGGGCGCTGGACCTGTTCCCACCGGGCTACAGCACTAAAGCCGTGGAGCCTCAGCTCTCTGGTAAGAACAAGAACCCGTCAATCATTCAGGTGTGCAGCATGATGACGTCTATGTTTGATGGGTCATGGTGAACACTCCTTAGCATGGTGTGATCTCAACCTGCTGCTCACCTATAGAAGCTGCTGGAGCCTGAGAGAAACTCGGTCGACGACCTCGAGGATTTCTCATCCTGCTGTGTTGAATATTTGAGACTTATGCAACATGTCAGCGTTTCTTCATAACTCCAGATGTCAGGATTCATGATACGGTTTATTCAGAGAGGATCGGGAGCTTGTCGTGAAACGCTGGTTTGTGTTACGTTTGAGTCTCGTCTGTTATCTTCTCTTTACGTTTCCGTCTTGGGAAGCTGCTGACGCTCACCACATCACCGCGGTTCATTTTTCACAGAACCGATTCGAACCTCGACGCCTCGATTCATCCTCACGTCCCTTTTCGTAGCTTATGAAAGACACTTGTCGGCGTTTCAGGGAAAATGCTGGTTCTGGACTACATCCTGGCGATGACCAGGAGCACAAGCAGTGACAAGGTGGTGCTGGTGTCCAACTACACTCAAACCCTGGACCTGTTTGAGAAGCTGTGCAGAACCAGAAGGTGAGTTTTGTGACAGGAAGCTGCCGCTGGTTAGCTTGTGCTAGCGTGCGTTAGCTTGCAGTGTAGCTACGAGCAGTGAACGTACACACACACACTACGTCCTGCGGTGTGTGTGACAGCTTTAATCATTGAGTCATCTTTAGAAAGAGAAAACAGTTAAATGATAAACCACAGGTGGCACACAGGTTAGTGGCTCCGGGTTCGATCCCCGCTCTGTCCACTGTCCTACCTCTCCAACCAAGGAAGAAAAAAGCTGAACAATCCAAATAGAGGAAATAAAAGGTTTGATATCCCAGGAAACCAGTACATGCAGATGCATGTTTGGAAACCAGCCTGTCACTATTTGTGCATCATGTGATTTGTTCTAATGAGCAGCGACTCTGCTCTCCGTCTGCCACAGATACCTCTACGTCCGACTGGACGGCACGATGTCCATCAAGAAGAGGGCCAAGATCGTGGAGAAGTTCAACAGTCCATCTGTGAGTGTGAAACCGCTTCACTCTGCACGGATCTTTAAACACACACATTCACAGCGTCTTCATCCACCTCTTACACTCCTCAGAACCCCGAGTTCATCTTCATGCTGAGCAGTAAGGCGGGGGGGTGTGGCCTGAATCTGATCGGCGCTAATCGCCTGGTTATGTTCGATCCTGACTGGAACCCAGCCAATGACGAGCAGGCGATGGCGCGTGTGTGGAGAGACGGCCAGAAGAAGACCTGCTACATCTACAGGCTGCTCTCGGTCAGTGCAACACGCCTCCTTAGAAAGTAGACCAGCACTGTGTGTGGAGGCTGACTGTGTGTGTGTGTGTGTGTGTGTGTGTGTGTGTGTGTGTGTGCGCGCTCACAGACTGGAACCATTGAGGAAAAGATCCTGCAGAGGCAGGCCCATAAGAAGGCGCTGAGCAGCTGCGTGGTGGACGAGGAGCAGGACGTGGAGCGACACTTCTCTCTCGGTGAACTCCGAGAACTCTTCACGCTCAACGAGGAGACGGCCAGCGACACACACGACAAGTACAAGACAATCCTCTTCTTTTATCTCAGAGAGAGTCGGGACATGCTGAGAGGAGAGACACCGGGTCGGGTTCTGTTGCCTCCGTACATTAGGCTTGTGATATAACCGCTAGGCCACCAGTTACCCAGCCGTGGTGTTTTTGCTGCCTAATCTTCTAAGAGTGGGATGATAGGGATGTTTTGATGACTCATCAGTTTTGATTGGATGAAGGATCAGAGTTATTCCCAATAAGGCGTGTAGCTGAGCTGATTGACAGGTGGGCGCCGTGTGTCGGTGTAAAACCCGCCTCAGCTCCAGCTCTCATGATAGATGGATTCAAACGTCTTGCTGCCCTGGTGACCTTCTCTTCCGCCCTCTTTGTGGTGTTTCTAGATTTCGCTGTCGCCGCTGCGTGAACGGCAGGGAGGTCCGGCCTCCTGCAGACGACTGTGACTGCACCAGCAACCTCTCCCAGTGGAACCACTGCTTCGACAAGAAGGGCCTGAGGGACCAAGTGCTGAAGGCCTCCTGGGACGCTGCTGTGTCCTTTGTCTTCCACCAGCGCTCTCACGAGGACCAGAAGGGCGTCGTATAGCAGGAAGGACACGCCCCCACGTGTACTGTATATACTGATGTTTATTTATTTGTCTTTTCTGTTGATCTTTTATTAAAAACTGAAAAGAAATAAAGAAGAATCTTTGACCATGAATTCATCAGAAATCCCTAATTAACCACAAACACAAGCAGGTGATTGACGCCTTCATTTGTTTGAATGTGTCCACCACGTCAGACCTGTCTCCATGACAACAGTCTGATGACAACGACAGCTGGATGACCGATGCGGCTCCGTTTGTTTTCACTGCATGTTTTATTAAAGAGACACTGCGAGAGGAGGAGGGGTACAAGAGACGATCCGCAGGCGGAACAACTAATAAATATCATCGGAAAAAGGAAAATAAAGGAGAAAAAAAAAGGAAAATATCATCGGAAAAATCTTTCTGAAAAGATTTGGAACTTGAATCCTGGCTCGGGGGGCCAGACCAGGAGGGGGGCCCCTTGAGGGCTCACAAACTTAAACCACATCACTCTCGCATCACGGGGGGCGCCATCTGACAGCACTCACTCAGACTCAAAGCGTCAGGTGCTTTATTATTGATGTGAAAAACAAAACAAAGTCCCTAAAGTAAAATGAAGAGGAGTCATCCGTCTGTAGGAGAGACACAGAATCAGGACAGAAGAGGAAGAGGAGTAATCACAGGGACAGCTGTGATGGGGGTGAATGCTGGTCCACTGTTCATCCTGTTCTTCAAGTTTAACACCTGACGAGCTCTCTGAAGACTGAACACCTTTACAGGGATCTAGTCTTGAAGTCTTTGGGGGATGTTCTTTACATTTTTTCACTCGTAGAAACCTCTAAGTCAGAGGTGTCCAGCAGGTCGCTCGCGGACAGGTTTCCAGTCGCTCGCCTGAAGGTTGACCGACTGTCTTCTTGGACATTGATGTGAATTTAATATCACTGCACTTGTTTATTACATAAGCGTGTGTTCAATCAGGAGCTTAACTCAGCTGGTGTGTGCTGTGTGAATAAATGCTAATAACTCTCTACTTTCATGTAGTCAAAGAAGCTCTCAGATTAACTGGAGACCCCTGCTCCAGTGTGTTGAGGATTTATACATGTAATGAGCGGTTATATCCAGCAGATGGCGGTAATTGGACTTCTTGGATGAAAGCTGAAAAGAAGAAGAAGAAGAAGAAGGAGCCGGGTGGATGTGTTTACTGTCAGTCAGTGTTCAGCTTTTATACTTTTATGAACATCTCTGAAACTGTGCTGAGGACCGAGAGATGAGCGGGGTGAGAGCGGAGAAGAGGAGCCTGAAACAGCTCTGTTTCCGGGCTGTGAGGACACATTTAGACGCTATCAGAGCTGAAGACGTCCTCGGTGAGTTTATTCACTTTATTTATGCTCATTTTAAAGTATCTCACACGGACATTTAAAGGGTAACAGAAGAAGCTAACTCCGTCAGCTCTGTGTCTATGGTTAGCATCCAGGCGTTTCAATGAGCGTCAGTTACCGAACAAGCGATCTGATTGGACAAGAGGCATTCCATGAGTGACGACAAAGATTAAAGGGGGCGGATGGCGCGAAACTCCGGTAGTATCGAAACATCGGGAAAAAGATGGACGGAACAACTGCCTGACTTACCTATATGAGGACATCAAAATGTGTCTAACATTTAACATGAGGAGCTCCACATACACACAGTCAGACATGCACTAACACGGCGCTGCGCTCGCCTCCAAGGACGCTACAGAGACAGTCTGATACGTTATTCAGTAAAGACGAGGCGATAAATGTCTCTGGGCTGTCATTGTTTTGTGTGCAGTGGGCGTGTCCCTTACCGTTTCAGGTCGCCATCTCCATCGTCCTGCTGAACGTTAGTCCTGCAGGCCCCGCCCCAAAAGTCCCTAGACCGTCAGAAAGTAGATAACCGTGAGTAGGGTCTTTTTTCAGGGTCGATTATTTACCCGGGTAAATCTGGTCGAAACACGCGTCGTTCCTCAAAAAGACCAGAGTTCTTGGGGATAGTTCCTCCGGTCTAAATATAGACTGGGATGATCACCGTGACGACGTGGAAAAAGAGCTGATTGGTGGTGGTCCTCAACGGTCTTGATTAAAAATCCGGAGTCCATCTGTCCGTCCAGTCTGAGACTGAGACAAGACCAACTGAGACCGGTCTTTGGACCAACACTCGTAGACCGTGTGAAAGGACCCTAACTCTCTGTCCTACTGTAGATCTTCCGAAGCCTCTCATCACGGACCTTCTTCCTCACCTGACCGTGTGCCAGCTGGATGAACTCCAGCCGGCTCTGAATCAGAGAGGTACGTCCCTCGACAGCATGAATCCTCACGTCCTGGTTTTAAATCTGGTCTTTGATACGGAGGGGATGAAGATGTTCATTTGTCTTCTTTAAGGAATATCCACATACGCTGGATGGATCGGGATCCTGCTGGATATGTGCAGACCTGAAAAGGTAGCGTCATGTTTTCCACTCACAGAAACAAAGAAGCTGTGTGATATTTAAAACCTCTGGACTCTTTGTGTGTCCACGTTCCATTTCAGGCTGTCGGCGTGCGCACTGAAGAGGAGGCCAAACACGAGGTCATGAGGTGGCTGTTCACGGTCGTCTTCTACGGCTTCACCAACCCCTTCGTCAAGAGGAACATCAGCGATCTAAACACGCCGTCCTTTTTGTTCGCCGCGGCCAAATGTCTCACCAGTTTCACGCTTCTCGGGACTCCAGCCAGTCACGAGAAACTTCAGCGGTTGACGGCTGAGCAGCGTCCGCTTCTGGACCTTTTTGAAAAGCGAATGAAAACTGTGAAAGTGTCGAACACCGTGGATGTGTCAAAGAAGAGCAGTCGGACGCCGTTGTATATCTTTCACCGCCTGGTCGACCACGGCGCGGCGGATCGAGTTCTCGTACACAGTGATTGTCCCACGCTGCTGGCCTGGATCCTTCATGGAAGGGGAACTCAGTATGTGTCCCCCGAGCTGATGAAGCTAATGCACAAACAGCCGTTCTGTATTTCACAGGACGCTTCAGTGGAAGGGGGCGGGGCCAGTTGCAGCTCTGGCCTCGTTAGCGGTGCCTCAGAGGATCGGGAGGATGACGCCACGCCGTGCAAACGTCAAAAGATGAGTTTTGTGTCACTTGAGACGGAAGAGGAGGAGAAATGTGGAACGGCTAACGTCGACGTAGATCCACAGCGTCTCTGTGGAGCCTTCGCTGCACGTGACGGCCCCTCAGCAGGCACGTGTCCGAGGGGCCGCATTCAATGTCTGGAGCTGAATAACTGCAGGTCGGGGGCGTTAAGAGTGCTGACCGCCGCCCTGCCCACCTTCTTCTGCCTTCGCTCTTTGGTTCTGCACAGCTCCTGTAAGTTAAAGTCCTCACTGACATGCTCACAGCAGTGCCACGTGAAGTGCCGTTAAATGATTCTGTTTCCTGTTTGTGCAGCGACCTTCAGCGACTCGGATGTCTTTTCCCTGGCAGCAGCGCTGAGGCGACTGTCTGAGAGCGGCCGCGGCTCGCTGACCGACCTGAGCGTCAGCGCGCTGCCCTACGCAGAGCTCATGGAGACCCTGCTGAACGCCAGCTCCAAAGTGACGTCGCTGCATGTGGAAATCCATACGGTGGTCCCGTGTTCCCGGCTCACAGAGTCCGACACAAAAGGTAAAAAATAAAACCAAGCTTTCTGCGTTCTAACCTCTCTCACTGTAGCTTCAGTGTTTAGCCAGCTCTGCATGTAGAGACACTGTAGCTTCAGTGTTTAGCCAGCTCTGCATGTGGTGGACACTGTAGCTTCAGTGTTTAGCCAGCTCTGCATGTGGTGGACACTGTAGCTTCAGTGTTTAGCCAGCTCTGCATGGGTCTGTAAAGCTTTCTGCGTTCTAACCTCTCTCCATGTTTCATCTCCAACATTGATCCTAGTTTGAGCAGCTTTCTGCTGCTGGAGCTTATTAGAAACATGCAGAGGCTTTTTAGCTCGGGTACAATCACTTCTATCTGAAGCAGTTCCACTGCCCGCTTCCATCGCTGCAACACCTGTTCACCTGATAACTGCTCTCATATCTGGCAAACCCAGGGGCGTCCAAAACGGCCTTCAAAGCCCCGCCTACCTTCTCTGGTCCAATCAGATCCAGAGCATTCAGGAGCAGAATCTAAAGTTAGAAGGAGGACATACTGGCTGCTGCATTGTTGTCAGAGAAGCTTCAACACAACAGGTTTCCTTCATGATCACACAGGAAGAGAGCAGCTCTCTGATTGGCTGACTGATCACAGAGGAAGAGAGCAGCTCTCTGATTGGTCCTTTAGAGGTTAATTTTGGCTCTTTTCTCTGAACAGAGCTGCCTCTGGAGAAACTCACAATCAAAGTCACTGAGCTGCAAACAGACTCACAACGTTTCACATCTCTGCTGAGGCGCTGTCCAAATCTCAGCACACTTCACGTAGCCGGGATGAGATTACCAACGGGCTCCTCTCAGAAGAGACTCCTGACCACTCTGTCAGGTTTGTGTTTCACTTTGAGCCAACAGGAAACTGGATTAGATGATTTAGTTAAGAACAGTCCAAACTGCAGCGCTGTCACTGTTTACATGTGCTCACTCTTTTAGAGTCCAACCAGCACTTGAAGATTCTTCACTTGGAGGACATGAAGCTGTCCGACTGTCTCCCGGAGATCTTAAATCTCCTCAAAGTCTGCAAGTTGGAAGGTAAGAAGAGTCCTGTTAGTCTTTCTCTGAGTGTGGACAGGAGCAGGGACAAAGGAAGGTTTTGTTTCCTTCTCCTCTCAGAGCTGAGGTTCAATGACTGCCGCCTTCTGGAGAAGTGGAGTGACAAGGAGGAGAGTCTGAGGCAGCTGGTGACGGCTGTGAAGAAAGTTCCTTCTCTGCACACACTGAGCCTGGCTCAGAATCGACTAGGTGAGCAAGTCCCTGACATCGTTCTACACTCAGGACTGATGGTAGAGGCTGCAGCAGAGTAAAGAGTCCATCAGTATGAACTCATCCATTCAGACACATTCACACACTGATGGTAGAGGCTGCTGCAGAGTAAAGAGTCCATCAGTATGAACTCATCCATTCATACACATTCACACACTGATGGTAGAGGCTGCAGCAGAGTAAAGAGTCCATCAGTATTAACTCATCCATTCATACACATTCACACACTGATGGTAGAGGCTGCAGCAGAGTAAAGAGTCCATCAGTATGAACTCATCCATTCACACACTGATGGTAGAGGCTGCTGCAGAGTAAAGAGTCCATCAGTATTAACTCATCCATTCACACACTGATGGTAGAGGCTGCATCAGTCTCAGATAAACTTCTTAACTCAGTTGGTGAAGTCGGTCGCCTCTCACCTGGAAGGTTGGGGGTTTGATTCCCAGCTGCTGCAGCCATGTGTCCTGACTGTCTGCTTCAGCATCAGTGTGTGTGTACGAGGACGCGTGAACGTGACGCAGGTTAAAAGGTGAAGAGAAGCGTGACACCATTCATCTGTAAATAAATGGCGCTCTGTGTGTCTGCAGCCAGGAACGTGTGCGTCCTGTCCGAGCTGTTCTCAGGATCTTCAGCGAGCTCAGTGCGCAGACTGAACATCAGGTAGGAGCCGCAGGACGTCTCTTCACTGATTGGCTGAAGTCCTCAGTCCAGATGTTGGCATCTGTTTTCTATGACAGGCGACTAAAAGCCACTTCAAACTTCTCTTACAATGATGCAGTGGTTCTCCACCTGGGGACTTTAAGTCCTGTTTCCACCGAGCGGTCCGGTTCAGTCCGGTTCGGTTCGGCACACATTTTGCAGCGTTTCCATTGACTACAGCCGGTAAAGATTCCAGAATAACCGACCCGTACCGTCCTACTTTTTGGGACCTTTCTGTTGGGGTGCCAAGAATATCGATCCGCCCCTAAAAGGTGGAGCTTAATCACTGCAGTCTGCTGATTGGTCGAACGAATAGCTTCAACTCTCCGAGAGCAGCTTTTAAAAAGTCGTCGTTGTCTTGATTCTTCACTCTGACTTTATTAACTCCATTTAAATGTCATTTATTTTGTTCTTCTGAGCAGCTCCAACTTCATCCAGCCCGCTGAGCTGCTGCAGTTTGCAGAGACACTGAAGACACATCGACCCCCGCACCGACTGACCCTTGACCTCAGGAAAAACCCGGGGGATCGGGACCCCGACACGTGGGACGTTGCCCTAAAGAGACTCCGCCCATTCTGTGGTGTACTTGTTGAAGGATGGGTGTCCACCCACACGATGGCCGACCACATCAGCAACATGTGAGCCAGGCTGGACTGAAGGCTTTGTCATACTTCATACTGATATATGAGGCGTGTGCTGTTTGAACCTGCAGCACCCGCTTTCATCTGGGACCGGCGTCGACACGAGGACGAACTCGTCCAACAGAAAAGATGGGAAAAACAGTAAGCAGTAAGACTACGGATGTACAAAGTCAGGTTAAACATGTTAAAGGTCTTCTCCTCTGAACATGTGAGTGGAGCGTGTTGTTTTTAACACGCCTCTAACCCGGAGCCCTCAACAAGCAGCTAATCCATATCATCCACCCAATGCATGAACAAAACCTCACTCACAAAGTAGATCTACTTACTCTAGATCTATCGAACCACATTACAATAAACTGGTCGACAGCTTGCAGCGTCAGAAATCTCATTAAAGGTAAACATAATAATATTAATATACACTGCAATAAGGGGAGTAGAAGTAGCTCGCTCACTTGTTTTATTTTTTATAAAAAGAGTCAGAGAGGGGGGAGAACATTTTGATGACACAAAGTAAGATCTGACATTTGTTTGTGTTCATAAATAAATGTTACCTGTTGTTTCAGTTTAAGATGATTAAAGGATGTTTTAGCTCACTGGACTGAGTCCAACACAGCCCCCCCCCCCCCCCCCCCCCCCCCCATCGGCTGCACTGAGCTGTGTTGTTCGACCCAACATTCCTGTAAAATCAACCAACATGTTGTCTCATTCATGTTGCAGAATAAACCCAGGAGTGAGCCCGGTGACTGTTTGAGCCCTTCAGACAGGTTTCACATCGTTCTGTGTTCAATTCACTGAGTTCAGTTTTTAGTGTATGATAATCAAACTGTGGCTGGTTTTATGTGTAAGAGCTGGATGAAGGGTATAAACTCAGGGTCTGTGAAGACAGTGTTATACCTCCAGAGGCCACGTGGAGGCGCCAGAGTCTGCATGTCGTGTCTGAGTGATTCCATGATAATAAACCACATTAATGATCTGTGTTAACTCCCCTCAAAGAACTCAAACATCCTCAATCACATGGGAAACTTAAGCTGCTATTTATACATGCTAACATGCTAATGACAGCCGCAGTGATACATGTATTTATTTTTATTCTGTCCCCACAGTTGGTAATTAAAAAACAAAGATGTGCAAAGTCACAATTTTAAGTTCTTAGAAAATTGAATGCAAACTTGTTTGAAGTCTTAAGTTGCAAAAATACATTTATTGGTATTTAAGTCCGTTGCTAGTTCTACAGTGTGCCCGAGTTTTCCCCCCGAAATGTTTATGGAAAGGGTGAAAGATTTAAAGACCATTAATGTGTGAACACACCGTGTGTGAGCTGATGAATACACCACCTCTACTTTCTCTTTACTCTAATCAACCTGCTGCATCTGCTTCCTGTCCTCCATCTTCTGTATGGACTCCATCACGTCTCATCTCACGAGACGTCTTCTTCATCAACACTGGGTGTTGGTCGTGTATGTTGATTATATGTTACAGATACATTTGTAATATGAGGAGGTGTATTTGAATTTATAGACATCAATGGTTGCTCCTGTTTTCTGCACTTTTAGAAATCAGGGTTGTTATTTGGTGCAGCGTTGAACCAGCAGCCTCCCAGACGGCTGCAAACGGGGTCAAAGGTCAATGAAAACATAACGCAAAGTCAGGATCCTTTTACAAGCACTTCCTCCTGGAGAGCAGGAAGCTCGTTCTCCGAGTGATGTCGCAGTACGACGATGAATTCAAAGACAGAACGCTTCCATCAGCAGGTATCGGTGCCCCCCCCCCCCCGGGGGGGCGCGTGTCCCCCCCGGGGCGCGTGTCCCTGACTTACAGAGTGTCAGATCTCAGCTGTACATCAGCACACGGAGGAAACACGTCACCACAGATGGAGTCCAGGTCCGTTTAAGATCTACGTGACGTGAAGAAGACGTGGGTTAGAGGCTTTGGTGCTTCCAGCTCAAACATCAGGTTGTCCAATAGACAGTGTGTAGGTCACGTGACACACGACAGAGATTTCTGCCCCGTGCTTATTGATTTATAACTCCCACTAAAACAAGGTCGCACATGCTGCAGAGACAATGTCCCTGAGCAACACAGCAGGATCCTGCTGGACAAACGGAAGGATCCAGAACCGCACGGAGCCCCCCTCAGTCCGGTCCTGACCCAACAGAGGACCGTGAGGCTGCGTGGTATCATCAACGCACGTGCTGCACGCCATCGTGCTGCCGCTTGATTCCATCAATGATTCAAATGTAAATAGGTTAAATATTTATCTTTATCTTCTGAATTCAAATGTTTCCGTTTGTACATCTGATGGGTGAAGTTTTAAATAATTAAGTTACACGATCGCAGCTTTATGAAACCGAGCTGAGTAATAACCAAAGAGCAGAGGAGGAAACTCCTCTGAATGCTGGATTGAGATCATCAATCTGGGGCTAATGTTAGTAACACATGAATCCAGTAAAGACTGAGGTGTTGGGATAGAGTTCATTGGCTTTATGAGTGGACGGTTTGCAGGTGCCTGATTGGCTGCCTTCCCTTGAAGGGTGAACTTGTAAGTGAGGAACTCAAAGTGTTTTTTAATGTGGGTCTGTATGAAAGATGACCTGTCTGTAAACCTCCACACAGACCACACCTCTCACAGTCCTTCCACTTCTTTCACTTGGAGACACTTGTCCCAACGGGCAGCTCTTATTTGACAAAGGAACGCTTGCTCAAATTTCTGGTGCCAACACAACAGCAGCCCATTGTCTGCTAAACAACCGGCCCTGTTATTTTACCTGCATGAAATGTGCATCTTACAGCAGACCTGCATGGATCCACCTTTAAGGGCCCACACACCTGCACGACCCTTCACCTGTCTTCAACATCAGAATGGAAATAATTCATGAGACTGAAGTGAACTCTGTAAATAAGAAACATTCAGGTAAGGATGAGAGCGTGATGAGGCAGCATAACAGGAAACCGTCCGTAATGATTTCATGTTACAATTACAGATGACAACTACCACATCTTTGGTGGTGAGACATGACCCTCCTCTTCAATCATCTTAAATCAGTGTCCTCGCTCCTCTTCATCATGTGTGTGAAGTGTGTTGTTGTAAATCCACTCTGATCCTGTATTTGATCATGTCTATAAACCCCTCTATTTCAGCCCTGCTCAGAACAGGCTGTTTCTGTGTCTGTAGCTTTAAATATGTAAATGAGCTGTGTCTGACCACGCCCCCTCTCTGGAAGGGCTCGGGTGTACTCGCTGCTTTCTGGCTCCATGTCCTATTGTTTACGGTGAGAAGGCAGACTCAGAGGGCAGAACAAACACCTAGCTGTGGGAGTGTCACCCACCTGGGGGAGGGGCTACTGCCCTTTGTGATGTCATGAAGGGAACATCTCCAAACGGCCTGTTTGAGCACACATTTTGTGAAAAGTGGAGCAGGCAGAAGACGGAGAGGATGGACTTTTCTCATCATTGGGGGGTTTGGAGACAGACATGTTAGAGGAAGATGGAGGTGAGGATTTTGTTTAATACGTTAACTTTAAAATTTGTTGTATTTCTTTTTAAACATAATGTACTTTTGTAAATTATAAAATATGAATACATTTTGACCTGCTTGCAGATGGTGCAGAATTCATGTCGTTGTAGGTCGTGTGATTCCTGGTCTGTTGAAAGCTCACGCTGTGGCTCAGTGGTAGAGTCGGTTGTCTCTCTACCTGACGGTTGGGGGTTCGATCCCCAGCTACCGCAGCTGCATGTTGACGTATCATTGGGCAAGACACTTAACCCCAAGTCTCTCCTGCTGCTTCACCGTGTGTATGAATGTGATTATTGATGGACTGTTTACATTCATTAAAAGCTCATGTCTATAAAATGACCTTCATTTGTTACGGCCATCGATATGGGACGGACCTTCAATTATTAAGATGATCAGTCTGTCCCAAAGTAAACTCTGAACAGGAGACTGTGGAGCCCTCTGAGCAAGCACACAAAGAAATACAACATCTTTTCAGATTTATAAAATAAAAGTATATAAATGTATGTTTGTGTCATATTTAGTCCAAGAAAGGCAGACAGTGCCTTTAATTCAGCGTGAAGCCATCAGCACTGGAGACAAGCAGTGCTGCTTGAAGGTAGACTTAATGAGCTAAACTCCAACAGGAAATGTGTTAATATGAAC
>NC_136698.1:28181170-28183670 GCF_947650265.1 Symphodus melops | reverse complement strand
CACATGCCGGCTCCACGCTGCACGCCGTCTCCGTGTCTGGCTGCCAGCTTGACATTTGATCCCAGCAGCAGGGTGGGGCGCCGAGCTCGGACGTGTTGGACATGAAGCAGCATACGGACAAGCTGCTGCCCTCACATGTTGTGTTCTCCTGGATCCACGGCTCGTCTACGTGGCGGTCTCCGTGCTGTCTCAGCCAGTGGACGTGACGCTCTGGTGTTTTTGGTATCGATGTAGGGAAGGTGAAAAAAAACCCTGATCCTGATATACTGACCAATATCTGTAGAGATAGGTAAAGGATAAACACGCTCAAACACTAATCCACTCAGCGCCCCCTGCTGGTGACAGAGCACTCCTCTGTTAAAATGAGCCGATGTGCTGAGATTTCAAAATAAAAGTGTATCGCAGTGGTCGGTCCACGTGTCCCCGTGTATAGAGGCTAAAGTCCCCCCCGGGTTCTAATCCGGCCTGTGGCTCCCGTCCCCCATGTAGAGCCCCAGTCTCTCTCTCTCCCTGGTTTCTGTCTCCGTCCACGGTCCTGTCCCTCCAATAAAGGCAGAAAAGCAGACAACATGAATGTTTGAATGCTGAAGTTCCTCGTCAGCCTGTCAGAACAGTGAAGAAGAACTTTGATGAATCTGTAGATTTGTCATGACGAACGCAGCCCGACCTTCAGACCGCCGTGTCCAACTCTTGGACCACGTGGACTTTAACGGGCTCGTCTCAAACACGTGATCGAATGTTTTCGTGGAGTTTTGACCTCTTGAGATTTTCCCTCCTCCCATCGTAGCGTGTTCCCGTACATGTTGACTTCCTGACCTTCATCCTGGCGCCGCAGACGCCTCAAACACGCCAGCAGCAGCACGTCACGCTTCATCTGTGTCAGGTGGAGAATCGTTAGCCTGATTGTTTCAGCTCTTTAGCATGTTAGCATGTTAGCATGTGGGCTGATGGAGTGGAGAGGGGAAGAGAGGAAGTAGAGGAGGAGAAAAGAGAGAGAGAGAGGACACAGTGGGCGAGCAGCAGCCTCCATCATGCTCTCTTGTTGTTGGGGAGTGTTTACTTTAAAAGTCTGAATTAGAATATGAGCGTGAGCAGAGATAACGGCGTATTGACCGGCGTTGACAGTGGATGGAGGGAGGGAGAGGGGGGGGGGGGGGCGGGGGGGAGGGGGGGGCGGCGGGGGGGCGGGATGAAGAGAGCGAGAGATAGAGCACTCTCTCACTATAATAGGATTATTGTGTAAGTGTGTTTGTCTGAAGGCTCGCCCCTAGAGACTGTGTGTGTGTGTGTGTGTACCTGTGTGTGTGTGTGTGTGTGTGTGTGTGTGTGTGTGTGTGTGTGTGTGTGTGTGTGTGTGTGTGTGTGTGTACCTGTGTGTGTGTACCTGTGTGTGTGTGTGTGTGTGTGTGTGTGTAAGTTGGGAAGCGAGACGTTTTGGGAGTATAAAATTGAGAACAACTTGGACGATTTCTGGGCCTGTGTCTTTGTTTTTGGAAGCTCTCCAGCTCTGCTTCAGTGTCCTGCTCACGCTGCGTTCAGACAGAAGGTGGAAGTGCCACAAAGCGCCTGTAGCAGCGCCCTGTAGCAGCGCCCTGTAGCAGCGCCCTGTAGCAGCGCCCTGTAGCAGCGTCCTGTAGCAGCGCCCTGTAGCAGCGCCCTGTAGCAGCGCCCTGTAGCAGCGCCCTGTAGCAGCCCCCTGTAGCAGCGTCCTGTAGCAGCGCCCTGTAGCAGCGTCCTGTAGCAGCGTCCTGTAGCAGCGTCCTGTAGCAGCGCCCTGTAGCAGCGCCCTGTAGCAGCGCCCTGTAGCAGCATCCTGTAGCAGCGCCCTGTAGCAGCGCCCTGTAGCAGCGCCCTGTAGCAGCGTCCTGTAGCAGCGCCCTGTAGCAGCATCCTGTAGCAGCATCCTGTAGCAGCGCCCTGTAGCAGCGCCCTGTAGCAGCCCCCTGTAGCAGTGACATGTAGCAGCGCCCTGTAGCAGCGCCCTGTAGCAGCGCCCTGTAGCAGCGCCCTGTAGCAGTGACATGTAGCAGTGACCTGTAGCAGCGACCTGTAGCAGCGACCTTTAGCAGCGACCTTTAGCAGCAGCGCCCTGTAGCAGCGACCTGTAGCAGCGTCCTGTAGCAGCGCCCCTGTAGCAGCGCCCTGTAGCAGCGACCTTTAGCAGCAGCGACCTGTAGCAGCGCCCTGTAGCAGTGACATGTAGCAGTGACCTGTAGCAGCGTCCTGTAGCAGCGACCTGTAGCAGTGACATGTAGCAGTGACCTGTAGCAGCGTCCTGTAGCAGCGACCTTTAGCAGCAGTGCCCTTTAGCAGCAGCGCCCTGTAGCAGTGACATGACTGAGAGTGGCGGTGGTTTCCCTTCAGTCTTCTTTTCAGCCAATCAAGAAAGAGAACACATTGATAATCTACTTTAAACACACACACACACACGCACACACAGACACACACACACACACACAGACACACACACACACACACACACACACACACACACACACCA
>NC_136698.1:28174255-28180970 GCF_947650265.1 Symphodus melops | reverse complement strand
CACATGACCTGAAGGGGTCCAGCAGTGTGGGCTCCATGCAGGTGTTTCTTTAAAGGGATCTTTTTCTTTCTCCTGATTGGTGCGTTAGTTTCAAAGAGGGATCAGGAGTATTTGTAGCTCAGAGACTCTCAGGATGGAAGGAAGGATTCTCATCGTCATGGTTACTTTAACTATAAATCATCTGTCATCTCCTCAGCTCGACCTTTGAGTCCCCCACACGTTCTCCGTTAACCCTCCTGCGGGGGGGTGGGGGGGGGGGGGGGGGGTCTCAGTTTGTGCTCATTTCTGCATCGTTCAAACACAACATGACGTGAGAGGTGTCAGAGAGCTCAGCGATGATGTTGTGTTTGCACGGTGCAGACGTCTGAACTGACCAATCACTGCTTCCCTTTAATGTGACGACTTCCTGACATCGCCATATCCTGTGGAGCGACGCTAACATATGTACAGATATATTTAGTTTGTGGGGGGCGAGGGAGCACTCTCTCTCTCTCTCTCTCTTTGTTCAGTGTATATAGAGAAACAGAGCTAACTATGCCTCCTCTGGATCCTGATGCTGTGATGTCACGGACGCATCCCACCAATGAGAAGCGAGTCGAGGGAAATGTTTTTATGTCACAATTAACATGTTTTATTTTGTCTCGCGAGCGAGCGAACGAGGATTTTAACTGTTTTTATTTCAGTAGCGTCTAATTCTTCTTTATGTTGACATGTTTTTGTTTTAAAAGAACAATTTAACGTAGAGCTTTAGCGCTGTGAGCCGTCGGCAGAGTGTTTTTAAAGGTTTTCTGATGTGTCATCGTTTCATGAACTTAACCACTCCAGTCGTTTTTATTCCACGTGTCCCTTTTTACTTGAAGTGGTGACGGACTGAATCCTGACCAATCACACGAGTTCGTTTGTTCTCCCACTGTCCCGCTCTGAAGGAGGACTCGCTGATCCTTCATTTGAATGACCATGACGGGGGTAACGAAGTCTTAGTTGAGCTTGTGAGTGTTCGTAGTGAAGTGTGAAGCTAACCATGACTTCACAGTGTGCTGCGTGTCTGATGTGGATCCAGTCAGATGAGGATCCTGGGTCAGGTCTAGGTCTGTGTCAAACCAAACTAACTTCATCCCGGGTTGCACGATTGCACACGTTCATTAGGACGCTAACGCTGCGCGGAGGGTTTGCTAGCTAGCGTGGGGTCAGGGAAGCCTCGGAGGCTTTGCACTGGCTGGTACTACGAAATGACCTCCTGTTACAGACGGTTCCGTTCGCAATGTCCGGCCACCTCCCTGAACCACCGGATGGGACGGAGGACCTGGACAGTGTATAAACGGCAGTATTGAATATTTGAGCCCGAGATATTAGCCGCGTGTGGAGCTGCCTCTCTGTGAGCTCCAGACCGCTTCAATGTGAACCCACGCTCCTGACTCCTTCCATTTGTTGTCTTGTTTAATATCACGAGTATTTACGTTGCTGTCGATGTTACACACTGTTACCTGGCAGGGGGAGCCGCCGTGGTGTTAGCTTCTTCAAAGCTAAGCGCTAACACCTCCTCACGAGCCTACTTCTGAGTCATGAAACACAAACGGATGTTTTCAAGCCGTGCTCCCGTCACACTGTGAACACCGACGCTCTATCTGTTGCCATGTGACACTGAAAGCAAGTTGGTGCTGTCAGCTGTTTATCAGTCGACCTTTTGACCTTTTATTTGAGGTTACGTTAACTGCCACCTTCTCTAATATATTTTGTAAGATTTTCACTAATCCTAGAACATCTCTCTCACATCCTGAAGCCTGGTTTTGTTTGCTTCCTGCTAAAATCCTTCAAGCTCCACATTGTCTATCGTGTACGGCTAACGAGCTAGCTGGTTGTCGGGTTAGCTCGTAGCTTTACATGAAACGCTGTTGCCTCAGAAGTGGTCTCACGTCATCTTAAGTGCCAACCACGCGTTAACGACAGTGTGACAGGAAGCCTGTGGGCTGAAAATATCAAGAGTTTGATCTCAAAGTGTCAGCTGACGTTTGGCCTCAGTGAGTGTGTGGTGTTTTAATCACACCTGACGTGGCTCCGCCCCTTCAGTTAGAAAGCGAACTCTTAGTGAACCGCGTAGAGCAGATCTGAGTGTGACAGGATGTAGCAGTACCTTTTGGCAACTTAATTATTGTGAAATCCACTAGAGGCTGGCTGCAGTACCTGGAGTGTCCACTAGAGGCTGGCTGCAGCAGCACAGGAAGTCACATACACACCCATTCAAACAGCCTGTTTTTACAGCAGACATGAACATGTTTACAGCCTGCTTCAAAAAACCAAATAGGTGTGATTAGCTCATGTCTCCATCCACACACACTGTACGGGGGAATGTTTTGATGACTCAGCAGTTTTGATTGGATGAAGGATAAGAGGCGTGTAGCTGAGCTGATTGACAGGTGGGCGTGGCCTCAGCTCCAGCTCTCAGCCTGTCGTTAGCTTGAGCCAGAGTTAGCCTGACTCAGCATTTCCAGGGTGAACATTATAAAAACATTCAGTATTAAAAAATGTGACCAACTCTGTCAGACATATTTTCGTTGTTGTCAAAAGGTCCTGGCACTTCATCCTGACGCTCCGTCTGTTCGTCGTGTTCATGTCCTCCTCAGGACACCCAGACCAGACTGTGTGTGTCATCTGATAACTCCATTGTGCAATAGATAATGTTTATTTTTTTATTGTTGTTTTGTGTATCCTGTGAAAGTGTGATGTGTTTTTTTTTATATGTAGTGTTACGTGTTTGATATGATTATTTATGCTCCTCTGTCCCTGCTTTCATTCCAGCAGCTGCACAAGCTTTTCATGGAATATGGGAAAAACAGATCTGATGTTTGTGTCCGATCCGTCACCTTAAAATGATCAGCAGTCTTAGCAGAACAACGAAAACAGAAATGTTAGCATTAAGCTAGCTGTACAATCTTAATACTTCTTTCTCAAACATGGTGGATATTTTATTTTGATACACGTCTTAACACTGCTTCATAGTGGAACAGATTATTGGGATTTGATTTCCCTCCTGTAGGCCGAGTAATGGAAGCTGTCTGTAAGATGCAGAAACACTCTGTAGAGTTTCATGTCTGTTGTCTGATAAAAATGGTGACGAAGAAGAAGAGAGGCGATGTGATGAGGAAGCACGTGAAGGTTTCCTACAGTGACACTAACAGCTGAGGAGAGAACAGATGCTCGTTTATTTTAAACAGTGATCCTCTCATCATGGTCTGTTTATTAAAATAAACATTTCAGTTCAATGAAACTCGACTGCTGCTTCATTTGTGACTTTACAAGAAGAATTAACTCACATCGTAAATGGATGACAGCGTTCACTCACTGATGGTAGAGGCTGCAGTCTAAAGAGTCCATCAGTATTAACTCATCCATTCACACACATTCACACACTGATGGTAGAGGCTGCTGCAGGGTAAAGAGTCCATCAGTATGAACTCATCCATTCATACACATTCACACACTGATGGTAGAGGCTGCTGCAGGGTAAAGAGTCCATCAGTATGAACTCATCCATTCATACACATTCACACTGATGGTAGAGGCTGCTGCAGGGTAAAGAGTCCATCAGTATTAACTCATCCAGAAGAGTTAAGTGTCTTGCTCAAGGACACATCAGACATGGATGCAGGAGCTGGGGATCAAACCCTCGACAGACGGGTTGTAGGCCGACTCTACCACTGATCCACAGGAGTCAGAATAGTAGAAAAGAAATAAACATCCTTTAAAGGAGCTCTGAAGCTCTTTTTGTTGAACATGTACAAAGACAGACGTCTCGTTCTTGAACTCGTTGTGGACTCAGACGAGTCTTCTTCCCTTCCAGACGTCCTCCATGTGCGCTGAATTCTGTCCAGCTAAGTTTCACCCACACAGCTGTGTAGTGTGAAATGAATGCTGAGCAAACACAGCAGCTATTTCTTGCTGCATTAGCTGAAACCCTAGCAATCTGCTATGTTAGCGAATGCTAACTATCTCCTTATGGAATAACAGGAAATTCCTTGCTAGGTTTGTGTTTATTCTATGGTAATGGAGAGGAGGAAATGAAAAGCCTATTGGCTTTTAACTGGGAATTTGGGTCAGAGAGAATTGGAGGATAAATGTTGGTTTTGCCTCTCAAACGTTCAGAGTCATGCTTCTTATCGGCCCACTACGTTTCTCTGCCTCGCTGTTTTCTGCACGTATGGAGGGCTCCTTTCTGCACGAGTGCAACGATCAACCACAAATATGTTCAGTTATTATTAATGCTTCAGTCGAGCGCTGTCTGCTCGAAATTAAACGAGGTTTGGACCATTGGTCAGACATAAATATAAAGGGCTTTACGTTGAGTCCGTGTTTCTCTGAATGTTTCCTGGACAGAGCGACGTGATCGGAGACAAAGTCCCGACACAGTTCTCAGAGTTTGTTCGGTTGTGGCTGAGAGGAAACACATTTCAATAAAAGCTGCATGAAGTCAAATAAATGAAACAGGAGAGGTTCTATCTGATCTGGCTGCTCAAAGTGAACTCACCTGTCCAAACAGCAGCTGCGTGTTAGATATCAGACACACTCAGGTCTGAGTCCGTCCCTGTTTAATCAACTGGCTGCTTCAGCTCTCTTAATCGCCTGCTGAAATTCAAACTGACGGAGAGAGAGTCATTTTAAACAGGTCAAAGTGCTGCTGTGTGTCTGAGCTGGGCACATTCTGTAACACACACACTTTTCCTTTTCCTTGTTTTCTCTGCTGCATCATCATCATCATCATCATCATCATCAGGCCTCACAGGGCCTCTTTAACCCTCCTGTCACAGTGCTCATTCATGCCTCTGTCTGCATCATTCAGTGAAGTGTTCCTTTCTATTCACCTGGAGGTTTTTAAAAAGCCTCCTAAAGGAATTTAACCTCATTTGAAGGGCTCGACTTCCTGTTTAGAAAAGTCTGATGATGGCTACAACCTTTGACCTCTGTCGAACTCTCGCTGCTGCTGATCCTCCTGCTGGAGTGGAAGTGTGGAAATCACCTGAGTCACCTGAATGCAGCCTCTCACCTCTCACTGCTGTTTCTACAGGTTTATAACATGTGTTTGGAGTCGTGCTTTGTTTCATATCACATATCATATTCACCTGTGTTTACGTCTAGTCTATGTGTCCAGGCAAAGCCCCGCCTACCTTCTCTGGTCCAATCAGATCCAGAGCATTCAGGAGCAGAATCTAAAGTTAGAAGGAGGACATACTGGCTGCTGCTTTGTTGTCAGAGAAGCTTCAACACAGCAGGTTTCCTTCATGATCACACAGGAAGAGAGCAGCTCTCTGATTGGCTGATTGATCACACAGGAAGAGAGCAGCTCTCTGATTGGTCCTTTGATACTTATTATAAAATAAATAAGCTGTTTTAGTTAATGTTTTTATTAAACTTTAACAATCACAGAAACACAGTGTTTACATGTCAGCGTGTTTCTCTCTCCTGATAGTTGTCGTGCTGTCCCAGCAGAGGGCATCCTTTTCCATCTAATAGAATTCCCACTTTTCCTCACACTGCTCCGACCCGGGCCCATCAGATTCCTTTCACACTGACATTTTCCAGTTTCGACGTGTGTTTCCCAAACAGCTGATAAAGGTGTTTCTACTTCACTGAACTTACCCAGAAAAGGGTCATTTCAACTGTTGTAACCGTCACAGGTGAAACAGGTGAGATCTCACCTGGATGTGTTATTAACAGGTCGGAGAGCTCTAACCCTGCACGACCTTCTGACCCCGCTGACAGCCACACGGCTAATCTCCACTTCTCTGGTATCGCCTTTCTGCACACACACACTTATGCTTTTATGAGTGTGTTATGTTGGAGCGGGAGAAGAACATGGAGGGGAGTTCCTCTGAGATAAACGGTTGCACAAGAGCCTGTGAGCTTGTTTACAGCCTGGAGCTGACGACCTGATTTCACTTGAAATAAAGAGAAGTGTCTTCTGGGCCGGTGGAAAGCACGCGGCGCTGTGACAGCGTCGGGAACACGGGGAGATGTGACGCTGGAGAGGAAATCTGGACTCCATATTAAAGGCTGGCGAAGGGCCCAGCTGTCAGCGCCACAGAAGGAATTCCCTTGACCTCCATTGTGTGCGAGTCAGATACAGATACAGCGCTGCAGAGGTCATGTGATGGCCTCACTCTCGGTCCCTTTAAAACACACAGACTGAAGCTGCACGGCTGCAGCTGATGAGCGGTTCAGTCATGGACGTCACGTTTGGGTTTTTTGGGGTCTTTGGCATCCAAACGAAGCTGCAGGAGAGAAGAGGAGGTGATGCCATCAGAGCAGGATGTAGAGTCGTTTAATTCATCCACACAGCTGCTTCTCTGAGGGACTGCAGAAAGCAGCATGTAAAGCGTGGTGCTGCTTGAAGGGCTGCAGGTTCCCACGCTCTGCAGTTGCAGCCACCCTCCTGTACCCGCTGAAATAAGGGAAATGAGAAGGTTTGATTTTTCACTTGAGTAAATGTACTAATGATAGAAGCGAGGCTTCCTCTTTTCTCGGGGTTGGCACGGGGCCGTCCTCGACATGACTCCGAGATGTGTGTGGCCTTTCTTTCACAACCCGCCTGCCGGCTGCTGCACCAGCGCAAGTGTGAAATAGAGAGCTGGTGACGAGTTTCCAGATGAACGTTTGATGTCTGTGTTTGCTGACTGTCATGTTGTTGATCTGTGGGTCTGAATCTTCCAGTTCAAACCTGTGG
>NC_136698.1:28131755-28164255 GCF_947650265.1 Symphodus melops | reverse complement strand
CTTCTGGCTGCAGCCGAGCCGTGTTGGAGCAGAGAGTGAGAGTGGGCTCCTGCCTCAGCTTATATAGGCGGGTTATTTTTAAAGCCCCCACCCCCTTCCTTGTTCCTTATTACTGCACTTCCCCTCCCGCTCGCTCAGGAAGCCCACTTGGCCGTGTCCTGCCGACACCGTGTGCCGACTCGGAGGGAACCAAGAGAGCGATAGCGCTGAGAGGGTCAGGCACCGGGGGGCAGATGAACGAGAAACATAGATGCAAAAAGAGAGGGAGAGGAAGAAAGGGGGGGGGGGGGGAGAGCTGGCACTTGTTCAGAGTCTGACATGCGAGGGCTTGGGCCCCTTCCAGGCCTTGTTAAAGCGTCCCACTGGAGAACCTGGGGGGGGGGGGGGGGGGGGGGGGGGGGGGGGGGGGGGGGGGGGGGGGTAGAGAGAGAGAGAGAGAGAGAGAGGGGGGGGGCCAGTGGATACAAAGACTGAAGCATTAAGACACTGGAGGTGGGCGAGGAGTTTTAAATCTTTCATTACTGACAGAAAGTTAAAATGACTCTGATAATAAAACATTTTTAATGTTAAAATTAGTCTCATAAAAAGCTTCATCAGAAAACACACATGCACACACACACACACACACACACACACACACACACACACACACACACACACACACACACACACAGACACACACACACACACACACACACACACACACACACACACACACACACACACAGTCACCTGTGTCCTGCATTGTTGTGTTAGCATGCTAATGTTATAGCGCTTCATGTAAACTGAACAGGGCTCTGACAACAACACAGCTAGCGGGACTCGAGCTTCTCCCTCACTGCAGTCAGTCAGGACTCACACACACACACACACACACACACACACACACACACACACACACACACACACACACACACACTGTGAGATACTGATGAGGAACATGTGACACATTCTTCCTTTGCAGTTTTCATGTTGAGATCAAAGTGTATTTTGAATTGTTGAATTATTTTTGTTGGTTGGTGGAAAATGCTGGCATGATGCAACACGACCACGCCCTTCACATGAGGATGCAAACTGTCACTACATCCTCATGAGCGAATAGCAACGAGCTACGATGCTTTAGAGCTATCCTATGAATGTGACGTTGACGTGTGAGGACATGCTGGGAGTGTTTACACATGTGACACCGAGGTGCACTTCACAACAGATGGATTAGCCAGGATTACGTGGCTTTATGTGAGTTACATGTCAGTTGATGAGCAAACATGAATTGTACAGTTGAAATGGGAATAAGAGAGAAGAGAGAAATCACAGCAGCTTGAGTCGGAAAGGAGGGGGAGGATTCTTTACATAGCTGTGGGCCTAGTTGGACCAAACTGCTCCTCAGCTGAGAGCTCAAACTTTTTGGGAATCTCCAGAGGTCGAGCAGTTTAGTCGGAAAGACGAAGAAGATTTAAAAACAAGACAAAATGTATTTCAGATCTTTAACACAAAGACACAACTCGAGTGATTTCTAAAGTCAGAGCTGAACATGACTTAGAGCTGCCCCACAATATGTTCTCATCACAACTCATCAATATCAGATCAGAGTGTTGTTGGTCTGCAGCCAACGAGACACTTTCTGCAACTTTTCACAAGTTCAACAGTTTCACATGGTAGAGTCAGCAGCTTCCTCCTTCAAAATAAAACTCAGGCTTCTCCTAAAAAGAAGCTGCTCCTTGTCCATTCTGGGCCCATACTGATGGACTCTGCAGCAGCCTCTACCATCAGTGTGTGAATGGATGAGTTCATACTGATGGACTCTGCTGCAGCCTCTACCATCAGTGTGTGAATGGATGAGTTCATACTGATGGACCCTGCAGCAGCCTCTACCATCAGTGTGTGAATGTGTGTGAATGGATGAGTTAATACTGATGGACTCTTTACTCTGCTGCAGCCTCTACCACCCTGATGCCTGATACAGTCAGAATAATCTCTGTGTTTGTGTTGTATTGTGAAGACACAAAGAGTTACACTTGTTTTGTTTTTTTTCAGCCTATTGTGGAAAATAAGGGGAATTCAATATTGAGGCTTAAAGGTTTACAAGCTGATTTCATCCCAGTGGGAGAGGAAACCAAACTGTTCACTCTAACTGATGTTTTACTTTAAAAAAAAATCATGGAAGATCATCAAACTTTACTTTGGGTTTTACCCAACTGTCATCAGGAAAAATCCTTCCTCTGGCTCGGCCTGTGCTCCCAGGACTCGTGTTGAAGTTTACATGCTCATGTGTGTTTGATTAGCAGCTTCACGATGGAAGGCTTTCTGAAAGCTGTATTCCCTCACCGCACAGGCGTGTTAGTGGATTTATTAGTTCTCAGATATGTGAAGTGGTAAACAAGGAGTGAGCACTCGTTCAAAGCAGCACTTCACCTGAAGTGAAAACCCATTATTAGTCACTTTCACTTCCTACTTGATGAGTGACATCATTCAGAAAACATACTCTCACACCTCTTTGAGCAGTTGGTGGTTGTGTTAAAGGGGCGTTTTACAACAGTATCTGTTTAGAGGAGTGAATTCATGAGAGCGCTCGGGGCAGCGAGTGGATCACTGTAGGGGTCAGCATGTCGTACGAGCGTTTGTGTTAGCAACTTGTCGGCTCTTGGCAGGAGCTTTAACTGCCTGAAAACAGCTTTAAGCACATCTATGTGCAGAGATCACCTGCCAACGTTTCAATTATCCTGCATGTTCAACACAAGAAACGTCAACAAACACGTGTGGATTACTGCACATGTGTGTGTGGACGTGCACACAGTTGTTTATGAGCTGATTTCATGTGACTGAGGAAGAAGCAGAAGAACTTTATAAGCTGTTAACACTCCATGGTGAGCGCCGGACTACCTAACGACAGGCTGAAACCTCCTGGCAAACCGCTACACGCCTTTTTGTGAATAACTCTAAATCTCTACATACTCTGTACATGCAGAGGTCCGATGGACGGTGAGCCCTGACCCACTAGATCCTTTACTGAAGCATGAGCACAGCGGAGTGCAGCCATGAGCAGCAGTACACACAATACAGAACTACAAGAATACAAAAGAACTACAAGATCACAGAGAACTACAAGATCACAGGAAGAACTACAAGATCACAGAGAACTACAAGATCACAGGAAGAACTACAAGATCACAGAGAACTACAAGATCACAGGAAGAACTACAAGATCACAAAGAACTACAAGATCACAGGAAGAACTACAAGATCACAGGAAGAACTACAAGATCACAGAGAACTACAAGATCACAGAGAACTACAAGATCACAAAGAACTACAAGATCACAGGAAGAACTACAAGATCACAGAGAACTACAAGATCACAGAGAACTACAAGATCACAGGAAGAACTACAAGATCACAGAGAACTACAAGATCACAGGAAGAACTACAAGATCACAGAGAACTACAAGATCACAGAGAACTACAAGATCACAGGAAGAACTACAAGATCACAGGAAGAACTACAAGATCACAGAGAACTACAAGATCACAGGAAGAACTACAAGATCACAGGAAGAACTACAAGATCACAGAGAACTACAAGATCACAGGAAGAACTACAAGATCACAGAGAACTACAAGATCACAAAGAACTACAAGATCACAGGAGAACTACAAGATCACAGGAAGAACAACAAGATCACAGAGAACTACAAGATGACGTGTTTAGACCTTTTGTTGTCTTAGATCTCTTAAAGGAACCTTTTGTAAAACTCCTCTCAGGGTGAACATGTTCAGAGACTTCAAAGTGTTTTTAGACGGGGATAACAGTGCAGCGGTTTACACCGTGTGATGTCATTATGTGGCGCTCTCACTTTAGATGTGATGAGATTTGTGCAATGGCAGAAGTAACCAAACTACTGCTGATGCTAACGTTGCTAACTGGACTATTGACATGCTATTGACATAGATACATACACTACTATGTTGACGAGCAGGCCTTTCTGTTGTGCACAGAATCTGAGATTCAGTGAGATTTTCTTTGACTTGAGTGAATCTGTGTGAAGACAAACTCAGGATTATAAAAGTTGGCATGAATGGTTCTGTAAAACGGCCCGGCTGAAGAATCCAACACAGGAATGCTCGAGTAATTTGTGGTCAGGGAACCTTGGTATCCACGTCTGAAATGCTGGATAGCAGTAAGGGCAGTGTTGGTACATCAGGGAGTTCAAAGTGGGAGTACAGTGGAGAACCTGTTCTGCAGCCAGGACTGACTATTTGGACAGCTGGCACAGTTTAAGGAGACATGTATGAGTGTGACTGAGTTTGTGGTTAAGAGTTACGAATGAAAATCCTGTGGGCCTTGCAATCTCTGTCTGTCTCTGTGTCTGTTTGATGGCTCCTCATACCGTCTCGCTCTCTCTCTCTCTCCTTTCTCTCTCGTCCATTTTCCTTTCTTCTCTCTGCAGTCTCATTCGTGCCAATGCCAAAAACTCAGCCCCTCATTGTGAGCATTCTCTATGCAATTCCTGTCTCTCAATAAAAAGGGAGCCGGAGCTTCTCGCAGGCCATCATAACAGCAATCCTGTGGCTTTTGCATCTTCAAAAAGAGAGAGCGAAAAGAAAGGCTGGGAGAGAGAGCGAGCAGAGCTGAAAACAAAGAGGGAGGAATATTGTCTTGGATATCGGAGTTTACCCGAATGTTTCCAACTCAGGTTCAGCTCCAGAAAACTTCAACTCAACCTTATAATCGCCTCTTCTTACAACCTCTGGACACTCTACCCCGCCGCTCTTAAACTCTCCAGGTCTTTCTGGTCCAATTAAAACCAGGCTCAGAAACGGTGTGTGTGTGTGTGTGTGTGTGTGTGTGTGTGTGTGTGTGCAAACTGCCTACCAACCATGTTCTGAACGAGCATGTCTGTTTTATTGATGCATAAATAAGCATTTTGTTAAACTGATAATAACACTATCTACCCTCTACATGTTTATTCCTCTTGGCTGCATTTAACCCTTTACATGTCTGCTGATCTTTTTGATTTATTTGCACCTGAGTTCGTGGGAATAGAAGCCACACGATCCCTTTGTAAAACAGACCGTGTGTGTGTGTCGAGGAGTGACGTGTGGTCCAGGCGTAAAATCCCCCAGTTGATCCAAACTTTAACAAAAGAGAAGACAGTTTAGAAAAGAGGACAAAAAAAACTGTTTTCATTCATCACCTTTTTCTAACGAATGAAAACAGTGTAATTCAGTTGTATATGTGTGTGTGTGTGTGTGTGTGTGTGTGTGTGTGTGTGTGTATGAGGGGGGTAAAAGTTTCCTCAAAGGAAAATTCATCAAGTCTGTTTTCAAATCTTTGACTTACTGGGATCACTGGTGTGTTCTTTTTCCCCGTGTAAAAGCCTTTAAAAGGCCACACACACTTAATGTAGACTCCCAAGGTGTGCTCGCTCGCCCATATTAAACACTTTAAATGCCACCTTGCAGTCTGTTCACCATGTGCTCATGGGATGCTCACAGAGGGTGCTGAGCAGAGTTCAGCCTGTGAATGTGTCGAACTTCAGAGCGTGTTCGTTTGTGATCGAGCTGAAACTCGTTTTTATGGAGAAACTGATTTATGCCACGTTAATGATGTAGCTTTAGTTAGAGAGAAAAGCCTGTCAGTATAAACAGAAGGGAAAGCAACCAATGGAAGGAATAAGACAAATGTAAACAAGCTACAAATAAGAGTCGAGTCGAGTAAGAGCAAGACGAGGAGAAGAATTTATCATGAAACCTGGAGAGTAAAAACATGAGAAGCTCGCCTCTCTGACTGCTGATCAGTGTGGACTAAAGTTTCACTGCCAACATTAAGGTCAGTTTAAAACGCAGTGAATAAAGACGGTTGTGGCCCGTTAGCTGCGATGTGACAGTTGAGCTGCTGCTGATGATTGGAGAGCCCGTCTGTTTGAAACCTGCGTTTTTCACTTTGACTGGCGGTGAGCTTGTGGTCGCTGTCTGAACGCTCTCCGCTCTACTGGTTTTCACAGTTTGCGTTCACACCTCAGTAGTAGGATTTTGATTAAGAGGAGCAGAGGAAGGCCCTATTCATGCTTCGTATCTTCATGCAGGTTTTGACGGTGCACATTGCTGCGTCCCTTTCAGAGAATTTGTGTGTGTGTGACTGTGGTTTGTGAGCCGAGGTGCAGGCTGCAGCAGGACGTGTGGTTTTCAGACCACAGAAGGCCTCTGTGCTTCGATGATTCTGGTTGACACCTTTGCTCTGCAACACAATCACCCACAGATGGAGGTGAGATAATTCACCTGTACGCTCACAGAACAATAACAGATCAACGCTTTGTGCCTTGATAAAGTGATGGAGGTCGTTTCATCTTTGAAAGAAGCCCAGCGTTTAGCCTCGCTGAGAGTCGAGGGGCTGGAGGCGTTCAGCAGATGAATCACAGAGCAGGGTCCATCCATGTCTTTCCTTCCATCAGGTCGGCTCTGAGTCTGTGACACGAGGAGAGTGGTGAGTGGTGAGCGCACTTTGAGGTGTCGAAGCGAGCAGCTTCATTTGAGGAAAGTCTTTTTTTCAGATGTTGGTAGTGTCAGTTTTACACATCAGTGTGTGTCAGATGTTAACTGTGATTGGATTTGACTCGAGGCGATCTGTACCGTGTGCTTGAGTGCTCTGATCCGTGCTCACGTCCTCGGCCCTGCCACGCTTTGAAGAGGTCACGAGCACGGGTACACAATGTGGACAGGCTTCCCCGGCGTGGTCTGTCTGTGGTGGGGGGGGGGGACCAGCCTCTTTTCTGCTTGCAAAACATCCCTTACCTCTTGTCTGTTTATGAGTTAATGCAATTTTTGCACCAAAATCTAAAAGGAGAAAACAGAAGAACACCGCACGCCTTTCTACTTGTATTTTAAATTCTACAGCTCATTTATCAGATGAGCATCAGACTTGTTGTGTTTGGCTTCTGCGTCTCAGTTCTCTAAAACGTCACATTACAAACGTCCATTTGAAACACATTGTGACACATGTCGGTGTTTTTATTCGTGCAGCGGTGGAAACATTCACACAGGAGCAGCTCAGAGCGGAGCGCTCGACCTCAGCATGCACTGAGAGTCTGCAGACGTCCCTCTAACTGATATTTAAAGTGTAATTGAGTGTTTGGTGGATTCAGAACCGTAACTCAAGGGCACAGGTTAGGAAACCTTCAATATTATAGTGGTTAGGGGGGGAGAGAGAGGAGGGGGGGGGGGGGGGGGGGGGGGGGGGGGCTGTAAATAGGGATTTTTCCAGGGTGGTCTTTTCCCCTTCAGTCCAAACACAGGACTGGTAAGAAACATACTGACTGCAGCTGGGTGGCTCTCTCTCTCTTACACACACACACACACACACACACACACACACACACACACACACACACAGTCATATGTGCATACTGTCCACGAGAGCATGGCAGACACATGCACACATGTACATACCTTTACACATCCCTCTCACAGGTACACAGTACAGTAAGTTTTTGGGTTGAGTGCTGAGGAAGTCTTGGGCTGCTGAGGGGCCGGGTAGAGGGTAGCAGGGCCCTGCTAAACCCTGCTAAGTCTCCAGACAGTGGAAAGTACCAGTTATCTCCATCTTTGTTAGTCTTAGACGGGATAAAAGGAAAGCATGGATGGCTGTGATGCGTGTGTGTCTTGGAGGCGTGAGGTGTTTGTTTAAGCTACAGAGAAATGAAAAAAGGAAGGTAAGGGTGTTTGTGGTGTTTGGTGCCTCTCTGTCTTGATGGCTCCATGTAGCTAGCCATCTGTATACACACCGCGGTTTGTGTTTGTGGCCTGAGGTGTTTTCACTCTGGGATGTAGCTTTGTGGGCTCAAGGTGGAAAATATATGGAAAACTACTGGCTCCATGATTTGACCTTCCTAAATATATTTTCCCCTCAGAAAGAGTCTTTAAATCTCACATCTCCTCCTCTTCAGTGTACATAAGTGTCCTCGCTCCTCTTCATCATGTGTGTGAAGTGTGTTGTTGTAAATCCACTCTGATCCTGTATTTGATCATGTCTATAAACCCCTCTATTTCAGCCCTGCTCAGAACAGGCTGTTTCTGTGTCTGTAGCTTTAAATATGTAAATGAGCTGTGTCTGGCCACGCCCCCTCTCTGGAAGGGCTCGGGTGTACTCGCTGCTTTCTGGCTCCATGTCCTATTGTTTACGGTGAGAAGGCAGACTCAGAGGGCAGAACAAACACCTAGCTGTGGGAGTGTCACCCACCTGGGGGAGGGGCTACTGCCCTTTGTGATGTCATGAAGGGGAGGGGCTACTGCCCTTTGTGATGTCATGAAGGGAACATCTCCAAACGGCCTGTTTGAGCAGGCAGAAGACGGAGAGGATGGACTTTTCTCATCATTGGGGGGTTTGTAGCCAGACTAGAGACACGTGTTAGAGGAACATGGTGAAGTGGATTCTGGGTAATATGTGACCTTTATGAAATGGGTCAAATTGAACAAAATAACCTCAGATAAAGAAGAACACCTTTCCTTTCATCAGCTTTTCAAAGGCGCCTGGAGACTTGGGTCTCTGCAAACAGATCTGTATGTTAATGAGAAGTTTGCTTATTTTAAATACAAGCTGTGTTCCTCATATACTGCAGCAGCCTCGACTGTGCACTGAAGGAACCTTCACCATCATGCAGGAGACCCTTTTATTGGACCTTTTAGATGATTGTGTGTTAATACGTTGCACCAAGCAGCCGGATGTTCTCATCGTGTTCCTCGGCGTCGTCTTTATTGATCTCTGTTCAGTCTTGTTGTTTGTCTTTGTGTAACTTTTACGTGATGACGACAGATGAAAATCAGCAACTCGCTAAATCTGGTGCAGCCATCTTTTTTACGTGTCTTTGTATAAAGGATTGATTTCGATGCACGCTCCTTTGATTGCACAGCTTTGGCGGCAGTGCAAAAGAAACACAGCTTGGTGAAACTTGATCTTTCAGAAATATACACAACATTTAAACCTGGCAACCATAAATACAATGACGCAGTCTGAAAACACGAGGTACAAATAAAATATCATTTGATGTGCACAAAAGTGAAAAAACATTTTGAATACAATCTAAAAGTGTAAAAGTTTAAAACATGAAATAAATAAAAGAGTGAAGTTCGCCTGAGGTTTGAAGGACAGATCACAGCGAGGTGATCGGGCACTACGACCACCCTTCGTCCCTGACGCCATGCTCGAGGCGGGGCCGATAACCTTTGTTATCTTAACGATGACTCAGGTCTTTGATGGTTGTAAAACGTGTTCAGATAACACGCAATACAAATGATAATTATTGATTGATAATCTAATAATATCTCTTACACGTACAGGCTCCGTCACGTCTGCCTGGAGAGAACAACGTGTGTGAGACTGACCAGTATGGTGTCCAGAGACGAGAGATCATTTACAACGACAACCTCCGCTTTGTTAAAAACATGAACCTGATGAGTTAGTGTGACATCCTGCAGTACCTGGAGTGTCCACTAGAGGCCGGCTGCAGCAGCACAGGAAGTCACATACACACCCATTCAAAAAGCCTGTTTTTACAGCAGACATTAGAAGAAGAGGGAGAAGCGCTCCTGAGCTGGCGGTTAAGTAAGGACACATCGGACCTCACCGGAGTTGGGGTTCGAACCCTCAACCTTCTGACCTCTGACACCAACTGAGCCACAGCCGCCCACCTGAGAAACATGTTTACAGCCTGCTGAAGAAAAAGCTCAGCTGCTTGAACTTATTTTGGAGAGGTATGAAAATCTGTATTTAGGCTGACACACACACACACACACACACACACACACACACACACACACACACACACACACACACATAATAAAGGTAGTGTGTGATGACCTGCAGAGTGTCGGTGCTCTTGTTCAGCTCTTGTTTTAAGTGCTGGGTGTTCCTTACAGCACTCCATTAGGCTGCCTGCTCCTTTCAGGAGACGACCCGTTTTATTGGTGGGGGGTAATTACTCGCACGCTCAGTCTCTCTGGTGTTGACACACACACACACACACACACACACACACACACACTCACTCAGAGCCCATCGTGTACATACACACAGGCGCACAGTCTGCCTTGATAGTGCTTGTAATTAGGTGGTGTTTCTCTGCTGGGGTGGCGGCACAGCGTCAGCCTCATATTAACCCACTCATTACCAGCTCTGTTTGATGCACACACACACACACACACACACACACACACACACATCAAACAATGTTGAGGAGACTCTTTATTTGCTCTCTATTACCACCATCATCATCGTCATTGGTTTCTTCCTTCCAAACAGCAGATGACTGTCATGTCACTGAACAGAGAAGCTCTTTGGGTGAACTCAAACCAGAGGACCTGTGTGTCTCCTCGTCCTGCAGCGGACCAACAGGATTGAGTTTTAAAGTTAGGGCTGCATACAGCTCGCTCCTGAATCATTTCCATCCTTTCTTTGGGTCTTTATTCAAGGTGAGCGCCGTGTCAGAGATGCTGAGATGGTTTGATCCAGGTGTGTCGAACTGTTGGGCCATGAAGGTCTCTGCTGTGCAGCCGACAGTAATTAAGCAAACCGTAAATGACAGCATTATGGTATGATCGTGTTTGTTTTTCGTTAAACGGGGAAAGCTTTGTCCAGAAAGCCCTCCTCTCTCTCCGTTTATCTCTCTCAGTACCAGTTTGTACCATAACTGCAGCTCTGAGCGATGATGTTATATAACCCTCCCTTCAGCTGTGAGAGAACATACTGGCATGCCGCGCGGCGCTGTTACAAACTGTTTCATGGGGTCGATTTACTCAAACAGAGTTGCTCCAGAAGACGAGAATATTCAAGTCCACTTGATGAGATCGAGAAGAGAAGACATCCTCAAAGATCTGTCCTCAGTGACACTGGACTCTCCTCCACACTCACAACATTATACGAGTGTTGTAGTCAAGAACTAAAGCTTTGTGATCCAAAGCTTTAGATCGCGTCTCGGTCTCAGTCTGGGCGGACTCTGGAGTTTAAACCAAGACCAGTCAAGACCACCATTGACAACCTTACTTTACTCTGATTAGAAGGAAACGCCTCTTTCTAAAACAACAAATAGAATTAATTCATAATAGACACAAGAATGAGTCCTAAAACCAGGAAGTGAGTTAGCATGTTAGCTCCATGGGTTCTGACCTCTAAAAGTCTAAATGTGGATTTTGAATGTGTTTGTGTTTAGACGCCTGAAATAAGTTCTGTGGTTAACACAAGCTGAAGAGATGTTGATGTTTTGTTAGACGAGGTAAACTATGTTAGCTAAGACCCCACTTGTGAATTTTAAAGTTTTTACACATACTTTAAACTACGGTTGCTAACGAGTAGCTAACTGAAACTACAGTGGTTGTCATGGAGACATTAAACGTCATCACGCCGGGAACTCTCTCACTAATCCTCTTTACAGCCTCTAGTCATGTTTTTCAGTGCTCTTGCAAATATTAGGTTAATAAACAACTTATTAAGCTAACGTTTAGCTAGCTTGTTAAAACCGCTGTTTAGAGCGTGGTGTAGTTAGCTTGTAGCATAACGTTAGCTTTTTACTTCTCTGGGCTGCATTAACTCTTCAAACTTCATATAAATGATGTTAATCTGTAAAGATTATCAGATGAACTAAACAGCATCAGAAACGTGTGTTTGACACACAGATTATTTTCTGCAATCATCCAAAATCCAAAAATCCTAATCAGCCTATTAGATTGTTATCCCCTGGTTATGAACACAACCTTCTCGGTGTTATAGTGTAAGTCACTGGCACACACGGTGAGGACTCCCAGTGATGTTTATGGTGTTGGTCTCAATCCTTAAATGTCTCGATCTTGTCTCAGAGCCCTCTGGTCCTGACACAACTGTCAGTGAGATGAGCAGGAGCCGGTCTCTGAGGACTGACGGACTGAACCAGAGAGAAGTTCAACACAGCAGCTGTTATTGAACAAATGAAAGGTCGTCGTTGAAGACATCGCAGTATCATAAAGGAAAGGCTCTGCAGCTGCAGGTCACAGCTGGACAGCTGTGCTCACATGTGGCAGAGTCACAGCAGCCTGTTTGTGATGCAGCCAGAGTTTCCTTTAGGTTTGCATTGATGCATCAAGATAAACAGATTACACACACGCACACACACACACACACACACACACACACACACGCACAGAGTCGAAGCTGGTTTTCGCTGGTAGGCACAGCTCGTATTCTCACATAAATGAAGGATGTGGTTTGACTCTGTGTGTGTGTGTGTGTGTGTGTGTGTGTGTGTGGAGGAAAACACCTCTGATGTTTGTTTTTCACCTCGAAGAGTTTAAACGAAAACAGCAGTTACACGCTGCAGATGGTTTGTGTGCTGCGAGCTCGGTGTGAGCGAGCCGTGAAGGTGACGGAGCTTTGCTTTGTTTAACGTTGGAGACAAAACATTTCACTAAATGTAGCTAATGACTGTGGCACACGAGCCCACACATGAAGACAGATCAGGACAGATTAACAAGTTTGAGTCATTCCCCAACAAACAACCTGCACTCTCAGCACGTGCAACAGTCAAAGGCGACTTGACGGCCTGCAGGTGAGCGAGGTGAGAGTCCGGCAGAAGCTCCACAAAACAGAAAGAAAGAAGAACAGGAAACTCTTCTTTGAAATGAGCCACGTTTTGTCAGTTAAAAAACAGTTATGCAACGAACAACCCCCCCCCCCCCCCCCCCCCAGAATTTAGTTATGAAAAAATCACAGCCACCCGCAAACCATGTAAAGTGACACATCTCTGAGTGGATGCTGCGTGTACTCATACTGGGAGAAATCAAAGTCTCACTTTGGCTCACGTCGACTCAGCATCGGGGTGAAGGACTTTTTCAAACTGACATGGCTGCAGAGGAATGCACAGTGTTTACATGGCAGACAGCAGATCACATGATCACACACACGTCCACTTTTTATTATCTTTGCTTTCATGCTTTCATCGATGTGGCTCTGGACTAATCATGTGTTTGGAAATGAGCGGAGGAAAGCGCTAAAGTGTTTACAGAAGAGACGAACCTCTCGGACAGATTGTGTTTATATTCTTCCTCCGTCTGTTTACAAAGTACATTTAGTTTATTTACATCCGAGCACCTGATCATGAGAATCTCAGGAAATATATATCACTGTCATTTTTATGAAAAAACTGCAACGCAAAGAAAAGATTCAAGAAGATTGTGATCTGCACCGATCGACCTCTTCACGGACATTTTTCTGTTTCACTCTCAAACAATAACCAAACCTCTTCCTGTGTGTGTGTGTGTGTGTGTGTGTGTGTGTGTGTGTGTGGGAGGCACCCTGCTGGTCTGGTGGAGTCTTCTGAGTTTAACGGCTGAGACTTTGTGACAAAGAAAAGAAATGAGAGCGGCTGAGGTTGGAGCTGCTGTGACCCGTCAGACATCACATTTGAACTCTAAAGACAAAAAGACATGTTCAGCTAAAGCACATGTTTGACTCACAGTATTAACAAACACATGAATTCAGCTGTTCAATCATGTTGTTTTTGAGTAATTGATGAACTTCTTTAATCCTGGTCAGGTTTCTGTATTTCACTCTTCCTGTCTTACTCAACGTGACCTGAACAGCTGATCCAGAAAGCTGCAGCCAGATGAAGAACTACAAGATCACAGAGAACTACAAGATCACAGGAGAACTACAAGATCACAGGAAAAACTACAAGATCACAGAGAACTACAAGATCACAGGAAGAACTACAAGATCACAGAGAACTACAAGATCACAGGAAGAACTACAAGATCACAGGAAGAACTACAAGATCACAGAGAACTACAAGATCACAAGAAGAACTACAAGATCACAGGAAGAACTGCAAGATCACAGGAGAACTACAAGATCACAGGAAGAACTACAAGATCACAGGAGAACTGCAAGATCACAGGAAGAACTACAAGATCACAGAACTACAAGATCACAGGAAGAACTACAAGATCACAGGAAGAACTACAAGATCACAGGAAGAACTACAAGATCACAGGAGAACTACAAGATCACAGGAAGAACTACAAGATCACAGGAGAACTGCAAGATCACAGGAAGAACTACAAGATCACATAGAACTACAAGATCACAGGAAGAACTACAAGATCACAGGAAGAACTACAAGATCACAGGGAGAACTACAAGATCACAGGAAGAACTACAAGATCACAGGAAGAACTACAAGATCACAGGAAGAACTACAAGATCACAGGAGAACTACAAGATCACAGAGAACTACAAGATCACAGGAAGAACTACAAGATCACAGAGAACTACAAGATCACAGGAAAAACTACAAGATCACAGGAAGAACTACAAGATCACAGGAGAACTACAAGATCACAGGAAGAACTACAAGATCACAGGAGAACTACAAGATTCCAGGAAGAACTACAAGATCACAGAGAACTACAAGATCACAGGAAGAACTACAAGATTCCAGGAAGAACTACAAGATTCCAGGAAGAACTACAAGATCACAGGAAGAACTACAAGATCTCACGTTCACCTCAAAGATCAGTAATCTGTCCTATGAACCGTCTCCTGCTCAGATATTTCACAGAAAGCTTCTGAGAGAACAAAGTCCTGTCGTTCTATAGAGAGGTGACGAGATGTCACAGTGAAGATGAGACATAAAAGGAACCACTTCATTCTGTTTGGATGCCTCGTGTAGGTGTGTGTGTGTGTGTGTGTGTGTGTGTGTGTGTGTGTGTGTGTGTGTGTATGGAAACGTGAGAAGCACTTGAGTGTATAGCCACAGGTGTTTCTCGTCCGTTGGACACACAGACCCTCTCTGTGAATCTGCTGTAGATGAGCCTGGTGTGTATATACACAGGCCAGTTCAAAGCCTGTTGTTGCATAAAAGCCTGAGACATGTTGAGAAGTTGGAGTGAAAGCATCTGGACGCCAAAACAAGAGAGAGAGAAACCTGAGAAAAAAAAAGAGGTAAAACAGGAGAGAATACATGCGAGCTACGACTGACGCTGAGTGTGACGCCATCTTGGATCAGCCTCATGCAGATGAAACAGGACAAACTGATCCAATCAATAATGAGCCTGATGGTTTCATTCTGTGATCACTGGTGTTTTTACAGACAGTTTCACATGTTCTCCACTTTCCTGCAGTTGTGATGCATCTGTGGCTCAGCTCAGTCAGCGCGCTGCCTTGAAGCTCAGTCGGTGAGAGAAGTGCTGCAGGTTCAACGCCCCGACGGGGCACTACGGGGTGACAGTCTGACGTGGGGAGATTTGATTCCCTCTCATCCTGTCGTTTTTTCTCTTCAGCTGTTGAGTCTGGATATTGAGATGTGCTGGCCTCAGATCTAAACTCGCTCCGTCATGTGCAATCAGCAATCATCACTGCATATCTGGACATGAAGAAAATACCCAAGAAAACATGAAATCATTCATTTCATGGAATCTGTCATATTTACAGTTTGTTGATAGTTTCTAAGCATCTTGTTGTGTTAAAGATTGAGAATGAATGTAACACACACAAAAAGGATGGAGATGGATCTTCCTCTTCAAGGCTTCTCTGAACACAAATGACCGTGTGACGACCACGATGATGACATCACAGAGTGATAGATGAGGACGTGTTCTCACAGCAAGCTGACGTGTCTGAGTGTGTCGCACGTTTCTCCTGGACAGGAAGTGATTCTCTCATGCACAGTCTTGACTCTTGTGTTGGGGGAAGTATGAAGGGTCATTCGGGTCGGGCAGGTAGCGTTGGAGAGAGCTGAGGAGGCGAGGAGGAAGAAGGTGGGTGGAGTCGCAGCAGAGAGACATCTGCTTTGTGTTAGCGAGCGCACTGGGCCTCTCACGTGATGAAACTCAGCGCACTATCACACTGCCATTGGTCTCTCCTCCTCCTCCTCTTCCTGCAGCCAATCAGGAGCCAACAGGCCCTGAGTAGACATGACGCCAACGCTGACATCCATACGATGAGGGCTCTCTCCCGCCCAGACGTCCTGATGCTCGTCTTTCTGTGAAAAGCATTTTGCATAAATATTAGTGTAAAGTCCAGCCCACATATTTAGATGCACAAGACGTGTTATATGTTCTGTAACTTGTTGTGATCACACGTGTTAGAGTCCGTCCGCTGGTCAGCAGGTGGGGAGAGAAAGAGTGAACGACCTCTGGGAGTTGTTGATAATGGTGCAAGAATGATGAACTGCATGAAAGCGTTCTTTAACGCAACATTATCTGGACAACATTAGCCGTTGCCATGACAACCAGAATCACCCCCCCTCCCCTCCCCTCCCCTCCCTGTTTTCCCTCTGCTGGGTCTGACTCTGCTTCAGCCGCTCGTTTGCACACGCAGAGCGGGCGGCGCTCTGAACGCCTCACACGGGCGGCAGCGTGCGTTATGGTGGCCACCCAGATTGGCTTTGGGCCAGCGTTAACACACTCTCTGGCGTGGGAGGGGCCGTTGTGTGTTTTTTGGCGTTAAAGCGCTTCATCAAGTCCAACAGTGTGTCTCCAGATGAACATCTTGGCTTGTGTGTTGAAACATGTTGAACAGGAAAGCTGCAGCATGTCCTGAGCTGGAGACCTCAGTGTTGATCAGGCGGGAGCTGATGAGTTGTATCAGTGATCCAGTGTTTTTTCTAATATATATATATTTCTTTTAAGATTTATTTTTGGGCCTTTGTAGCCTTTCTTATAGAGGAGGACAGTGGAAAGGGTTGGAAACCAGGGAGAGAGAGAGAGAGAGAGAGAGAGAGAGAGAGAGAGAGAGAGAGAGTGGGGATGGACATGCAGGAAGGAGCCACAGGCCGGATGTGAACCCGGGCCGCCCGCGTGAGGATCGATACACGGGGACGCACGCTCGGCCACTGCGCCACCTGTGTTGTCTTAAAGTTCATCAGTCCTGATGGGATTCTGTTTTCACACACGCAGTCCTGCGATACCTCAGGAGACAACGAGAGTGTTTTATTCTGGAGCGAGGAGACGCTTTCTGTTTTGCTAATAAAAAGTAAAATCTACCTGGAGGTGTTGACGGTACAAAGCATGAACAGGCTGCAGGACGCCAGTTTCCTGCGTGTACGGTGGAGTCATGTTGGACTCTGTCCCACCAGGTCATCACCTCCTTCATGCAGCAGCAGGCTGACATCTTTAATATCTGCTGTTAGACAGTAATGAATCAGGATCAGCCGCTTTGTCACAATCCAAACGTGTCATTACGTCGAGCACATGATGTTCACTCTTCTGACATTCTGTTATGAAACAATATGACGCATGAAGCGGGAGAGACGTCGTGAATACACCGTGTTGTTCCGAAGGCGAGGTCGACAGCAGGCGAGCGTGTCGTTTCACACTCAGGTCGCTCGTGGTCAGTCCACCTGGGATGGTTATGACATCATGGCGAATAATCAAATCAGTAAGGGAGAAGGGAAATAGGATGTCACTTCCTGTTTACTACTTGAGATAGTAACGTCACTTTTAGTCACTTTTAACATTATGACTGTCAATCAGGTCACCGAGGCTTTTCAACGCTTTTTATTTCAAGTTATTTTTTATCAATATTAATATTTATAACTTTGAATTTTCCCGGGAACAAATAACGTCTTTCGAGTTGCTGTTTGAAGGTTCCAGTGAAAGATGCAGAAACATGACCTGTTGTGTTTCCAGATAGTCTATAGATGTGTGTGTGTGTGTGTGTGTGTGTGTGTGTGTGTGTGTTTCCTCATTATCACTCCTTCTTTTTCCACTCTCTGCTTGTTTCCCACACTCGGTGCTGCCCGGCTCGGTCCACCTCTTGCTCTCCTCGTGTGCTGTGTTACATCATTCTGCTTTCAGTCTGACGCTCTCTCTGAGGTCAGTGCAATTGCAATTTTATCATCACACACACACACACACACACACACACACACACACACACACACACACACACACAGCTGGGTCTTAGCTCATTCTCTCTAGTGGACGACATTGGGTAACTCCCTCTGTGTGCATGTGTGTGTGTGAGTGTGTGTGCATGAGTGTGTGTGTGTGTGTGTGTGTGTGTGTGTGTGTGTGTGTGTGTGTGCCTTATACTCCCTCTGTGGTCAGAGCTGTGTGATTTAGTGAAGTAATATATGCATTTCCCTTCACTGACAGCTCCTTGATAGAGCTGGGAGAAGTGGCAGTTGACCAAACTTTGGGATCTTTGAGGAAAGCAGGCTGTCCACCTCGTTCCACACAGGAATGTTTGGACTTCATCGAGAGTGAGAGGAAGGCAAAGTTTGAGATTGTATTTATGCTCCATGTGCTTCTAATGAGATAAAAACTCTTGTAAACATACCAGGGTGTGAAAGCTATAACTCAGGCCACTCAGGCAATGAATCAGAGCGGAGTTATATTTTCATCAGCTGAATATTAAATGGAAACAGCTGACTCTAAATCAGAGTGGTTGGACACACGGTCTTGGTGTTATTTCTTTAAGCCACATAGCAAGCCGACATCTCTGACAGCACTGCAGACAGAGGTTTGGAGCTGAAGGTAAAATCCCAAACACCCAAACAGGGGGTGAAAAGCGAGGCAGAGAGGACGCCATTGTTCGCCTCGTGGTCACTGCGAGAGGAAACTGTCCTCTCACCAAAACAAAAGACCAAAGATCAACCTTCACCCAACATGTGTCCACTGATTGTAAAGTTCGCCTGTATCAAGCACTTTACAGCAAGTTAGCCCGTCTCAACACTGTTTGAGACGATTGCTGAGGTTGTGAGACAGAAGAAGCTAATTAGCTAAAAAAAGAGAGAGTGAGCGAGCGAGCGAGAAGAAGAGTGCACATCCCTGCAGAGGTTAAACATCTCGTCATCGTTGTCTCATGTTTGAGCAGCTTCACCGGCTGCAGAAAGTCGACTGAGCCTCGTCTCCGCATTAAAATAAATAAATCCATGTGACGCTAAAAGTCGGGCTGCAGACGCTCGCAGGGTCCGTGCAGCGTCCACATCAGCTCAGTCTGACTTAACGCAGAAGAAGAGTGAGGAGGGAAAGATGTCCGTGTTCACACCTGCAGTGTCCCAGACTTTGTGAAGAGCTCTTTTTCTTTAAAGTTTGGTGAATGTTTGTGTAACCTCCTCTGACAGTGAGTGAGCTTTTTAAACTCGCTCAGGCTGAAACGTTACGAGCAGGTGCGACACAACGAGGGCTCAGGGTGTGATTGGACGTTACACCGAGCTGAACTCCTCCAGAGCACGTCAGCGTAGAGGACGACACAGAGACCGGGCTTAAAGCTGCCATATTCTGCCCTTTAGATGCTTCATATATCTATTCTATGTGTAGACTCTCGTGATTGGTTGGTCGTTCGGCTTTGTTCTCAGATATGTCCCGCCCCTTTTACCATATTGGGAAAGCTACAGTCAGTCCGAGGGGAGCTTGTGCTCGCTACAACGAGCCAATGGGCTTGGATCAGTGACGTCTTTGACTTGTGATGTCACTCCACACATTTTCAACGGGGGTGGGGGGTGGGGGGGGGTGGGGGGGCTAGGGACCAAGGGTTTCGTTTCAAGCCGCTAATGCTATAGCTAACAGGAGGAGGCAGGATAAGCCACATTTCCACGGACTTTGAATTTTTGCAAATAGACGAGTCTTAACATACACAAGACTCCTGGAAACACACTTAATTCAATTTTATTTGTATGGAACATTTCATACAAACGTAAACCCAATGTGTTGTACAGAAGACAAAGATAAATAAACACACGCTTGTTTTATTTATTATTAAAAAATAATAATAAACAAAACAAAGATAAACTAGCAGCTAAAGGCTCGAGAGAAAAGCTTTTGTTTTAAGAACTTAAACTTTGTACAGAGCTGATCAGCAGTTATTCCATTAAACTTCCCCATGGTGAATAAACAACCCAGTCGCACAGTTTTGCATATAAATAACACAACATTGTATTGTTGTGCAATGCATTCGCCAAATTGCAATTTTAGGAGCTGGTTAAGGTCAGGACAAGGGAGAGGTTAGGATAGTTGTCTATGGGTAACCTCTTGACTCCTCCTGGGATTGGTGTATCATGTGCACGCAAAATTGCAATTTGGCGTATGCATTGCATGACAATGTCATGTTATTTATACGCAAAACTGTGAGACTGGGCTCGACTAAATGCACCTTCAACTTCTGGATTTCAGCAGAGCCATACCTGCTGATCTGAAGGATCTAAAGAGGTCAATAAAGAACATCTAAAACCAGAGAAAGCAGAATATGGGACCTTTAAACGGTCAAGTTATCAGGCTAGGAAAGGAAAGACTATATGTATGTAGAATCCCCACTTCCTGACTGTAATGGTCAGTGTGTTCAGATGTAAACTGGACAGACTTACAAGGACTTGTGATTTTCATTCTCTTGGCACCATTTGTTGGAGTTGTATTTGTCAGCATTGCAGGAGCTGAAGCTATATAATGTGAGTTCTGTACAGTCTAACAGACCTCTGCTGAAGCTGTTAGCTTTGAGCTCGTAAGAGAGGGGACACTGGAGCAGACCTTTTAAGGTGGATTTAATGACACCTTAACAAAGAGCGACACATGACAGAGGCTGGTGGGACAGTTGAGCTGAACAAAAAACACTTTCCAACAAGACTAAAAATCCTTCACAGCCAGAATGAAACTAACACATCTCGCCATGAGTGATTCAAACACAACCCAGTAGATTAGATTAGCAGCTGAGATGTGTTCCACATGACTTAACTGCAAAGCCTCTCCACTTTACCTGGTAGATCTAAAAGGTGTTAGCTTGTGTACAATCTTATGCTAGGTGTCTGAGAGGCATGCTGCAGCTGCATGTGACCACAATGGTAGGCCACACCTGCCACAGGGCTGAGAGAAGCTTGTTGCCTCTTGTACACAAGTAGAACCTGCGGTGGAGTGGTGGGGACGTGACCCTGTGCACTGCAGGTCGCTCACATCTGGAACAGGATCGTGCACATACAGGACGAGCATGTTGGAGGTCACAGTGTTTTATAAAGCCTTCTTAGAAGAAAGAGGGGCCTCTTCCATCAATGGTCTAATATATTATAATATTCCGTTTATAGTCACAAGTATAGAACCACACTTAAAACCAAACAAGAGCAAGGCATGATGGGAAGGCCAGACGCCAAGTAGTTTATTAAAAGAAGTCCACTTAAAGCGACAGTCCCAAGCTTCATGGAGAATGATGCTACACGTTAGCTGCTCGCTATCTTTAGACACAGAGTGGAGTCTGGCCGAGGCTGCAGCCAACATGCATTTTTTTGCCCATATTCAAACACGCTTTATTTTGAAGGGCAACATCTGCACCTGCACAGCATTCTTGACCTTTCACTCGTCTTCGGGTCTAATTCCACTGGAAACGTTTTTAAGTGGAGTAAAACTAGAAACATGACTTTAATAATGATTTGATGAGGTATTTGTATGTAAAGTGCGACATTATGATTAATGCTAACAGTTACGCTTGGTTGATTTTAATTGTTGCACTTGTGTCATTAGCCGGCTTCGCTAAGCAACAAGCACTGTTTGAATAAACAGGAGTGAATGTATAGAGGGCTTGAGTCCAGGGATGGACGCAGTCATGGAAAAATCTATCATCCAATCCCAACGCTGGAAGTGTGTGTTTACAAGGTGCTGATGACGACTTGTAATGAAGGATCTGCAGCACATGACAAACGGTTCAAGAAGCTGCAGGAATGTTGCTGCAACCCAAAATACTCCGGCATGAAAATGGACTCGTATGCTGCTCTCTGTAAAACCTCTCTGGGAGCTGAGAGTCCGACTGCACACGCTGCCTGATATCAGCACATCACGTACAGCTGAACGGAGGAACGCACCGCCTCACGTCAGTGTCGTAGCACTCCAAACCGGCCTCGGACTCAAGACTCGGTCTCGGTTCTTTTTGAAGGTCTGGGACTCGTCTGATAGCATTTTGCTCTCGGTCTCAGAACGGACACGCTCCGGATTTGAAATCAAGACCTTTAAACGATGGTCTGTTTTTCCACGTCATCACCGTGAAGGAAAACCTTCTTTTTCCAAAAAAACACAAAACTTCAACTCATGAATGGACTTGTATCCGCTGGTCATCGTGTGACACGCCCCCTCACACCAGATGATGATTCTTTATTGATCTTTGTGGTCTTGGTCTCTAAATGTGTCACTCTGGTCTCTGGTCTAAGGTCGCTTTCACGCATAAAGTTGGGTGGACTTCAGGGGTAAAGTTAGAACATTGTTTCATTTTTCATTTGGTTTGGTTTGTGTTCAGACCGTCAGGAGGACTGAAGGAGGACTGAAGGCTGGTGAACTCTGGTGCACTTGGAAGCGGTCCAGAGTTTGGTTCTGGTATGAACCCTTCATCTCCGTTCATGTGGTCGTGACCACAACACTCGCTCACCTGCCATATAATCTACACATGAGCAGTTTACCAGCAGCCGCCATGACAGTCCTCCCTCGTCTCCTCTGTAGTTACTGAAGTCACATGAGACTTCCTGCAGACCCTTTCACCACGTAATCTTCAAGATTTAAGATCCTGAATATGAAATGTGTTTGGAATGAATCAGGGCCTCCCAGACGACCTACGAGCAGACGCAGCACGTAGAGATTGGATCTTTAGACCGCTCATACTTCAAGTTAAACTTTGGAGATCGTCCGAGCAGCCTGGAGCTGGAAAAGAACTCCTCGCTTGTCAGTGAGCGGGAACCTTAAATCGTCCCAGTTAGGCCGCAGACTGAGCCAGGCTTCAGGAGAGAGTCTGATTCTTCTGATACTGACAATTACACGCTTCATATATGTAACACGCTTCATATATGTAACACGCTTCATCGATGTGACACGCTTCATCTATGTGACACGCTTCATCTATGTGACACGCTTCATCTATGTAACACACGCTTCATATATGTAACACGCTTCATCTATGTAACACGCTTCATCTATATAACACGCTTCATCTATGTAACATGCTTCATCTATGTAACACACACTTCATATATGTAACATGCTTCATCTATGTAACACGCTTCATCTATGTAACATGCTTCATCTATGTAACACACGCTTCATATATGTAACATGCTTCATCTATGTAACACGCTTCATCTATGTAACACGCTTCATCTATGTAACATGCTTCATCTATGTAACACGCTTCATCTATGTAACACGCTTCATCTATGTGACACACGCTTCATATATGTAACACGCTTCATCGATGTGACACGCTTCATCTATGTAACACGCTTCATCTATGTGACACGCTTCATCTATATAACACGCTTCATCGATGTGACACGCTTCATCTATGTGGCACGCTTCATCTATGTAACACGCTTCATCTATGTAACACGCTTCATCTATATAACACGCTTCATCTATGTAACACGCTTCATCTATATAACACGCTTCATCTATATAACACGCTTCATCTATGTAACACGCTTCATCTATATAACACGCTTCATCTATATAACACGCTTCATCTATGTAACATGCTTCATCTATATAACACGCTTCATCTATGTAACATGCTTCATCTATGTAACACACGCTTCATATATGTAACATGCTTCATCTATGTAACACGCTTCATCTATGTAACATGCTTCATCTATGTAACACACGCTTCATATATGTAACATGCTTCATCTATGTAACACGCTTCATCTATGTAACACGCTTCATCTATGTAACATGCTTCATCTATGTAACACGCTTCATCTATGCAACACGCTTCATCTATGTAACATGCTTAATCTATGTGACACGCTTCATCTATGTAACACGCTTCATCTATGTGACACGCTTCATTTATGTAACCCGCTTCATCTATGTAACACGCTTCATCTATGTGACACGCTTCATCTATGTAACATGCTTCATCTATGTGACACGCTTCATTTATGTAACACGCTTCATCTATGTGACACGCTTCATCTATGTAACACGCTTCATCTATGTAACACGCTTCATTTATGTAACACGCTTCATCTATGTAACACACGCTTCATCTATGTGACACGCTTCATCTATGTAACACGCTTCATCTATGTGACACGCTTCATCTATATAACACGCTTCATCTATGTGACACACTTCATCTATGTGACACACGCTTCATATATGTAACACGCTTCATCTATGTAACACGCTTCATCTATATAACACGCTTCATCTATGTGACACACTTCATCTATGTGACACACGCTTCATATATGTAACACGCTTCATCTATGTGACACACGCTTCATATATGTAACACGCTTCATCGATGTGACACGCTTCATCTATGTAACACGCTTCATCTATGTGACACGCTTCATCTATGTAACACGTTTCATCTATATAACACGCTTCATCTATATAACACGCTTCATCGATGTGACACGCTTCATCTATGTGGCACGCTTCATCTATGTAACACGCTTCATCTATATAACACGCTTCATCTATGTAACACGCTTCATCTATGTAACACGCTTCATCTATATAACACGCTTCATCTATGTAACACGCTTCATCTATGTGACACGGTTCATCTATGTGACACGCTTCATCTATATAACACGCTTCATCTATGTAACACGCTTCATCTATGTGACACGCTTCATCTATATAACACGCTTCATCTATATAACACGCTTCATCTATGTGACACGCTTCATCTATGTAACACGCTTCATCTATATAACACGCTTCATCTATATAACACGCTTCATCTATATAACACGCTTCATCTATGTAACACGCTTCATCTATATAACACGCTTCATCTATGTAACACGCTTCATCTATATAACACGCTTCATCTATGTAACACGCTTCATCTATGTAACACGCTTCATCTATATAACACGCTTCATCTATGTGACACGCTTCATCTATGTGACACGCTTCATCTATATAACACGCTTCATCTATGTGACACATGCTAATCTACTCTTAATGCCCCCCCCCCCCCCCCCCCCTTCTTCAGCAGGTGCCATATAAAACCTCCTGGACGCACACAGTCACACATAAGGAGATGGGCTTCAAAGCTTTTTCACGTGTGTCATTACCTCTGCACACACACACACACACACACACACACACACACACAGCTCGGTGGTTGGGAGGATTGTCGCCACAGAAGCTGGCGGGCCTGCGTGTTTAATTCTTTAATGGAGTGCTGCCGTGTTGATGTGAAGAGAGGGAAGCATGCAGTGTGTAAACACACACACTCAACCATCACCAGTGTGTGTGCACACATTTACACACACACTCAACCATCAGCAGTGTGTGTGCACACATTTACACACACACTCAACCATCACCAGTGTGTGTACACACATTTACACACACACTCAACCATCAGCAGTGTGTGTACACACATTTACACACACACTCAACCATCAGCAGTGTGTGTACACACATTTACACACACACTCAACCATCAGCAGTGTGTGTGCACAGACGATCATTCACACATCCAGTCCTGAGTCAGCTGATGTCAGGAGGACGGCTCCTCCTGAGCCTCACACACAGGAAGCTGTTCTGTCAAAGAAACACCGACAGTGTTCTTCAGCTTGAGATCAATGACAGGACTGTAGAGAGAGAGAGGAACACAAACCAAACAACAACACGCTTCGATTCAGCTCCGTGCTGCAGACACCACAGAGCCAGGTGAGGCTCGGTACAAACAGGGTCAGCTCCATGAGGTGGAAGCAGACTGAAGGCTGACGACAAGCTTGATATGAACATAACAAAGAGACATTCAAAGTCTTTAAACCGATTCCCCGATCAGCTCCTCATAGAGAACTGCAGAATGACCTCACGTAGTAAATATGGTCTCCTGATGTGTTAAAGTTAAACACACTGCTGTGTGTTTCAGCAGCACACAGGAGGACCGGGAGGTCGGGAAGGATTAGTCAGTCCACCAGTTAAAATTCCTGCAGGCCAGGTGGAACTCTATAAAGTGTCACACGGACACCTGTTAGTCTGCACTGCTTTCCACTCGGCCTCGGCAACCAGAACACACACACACACACACACACACACACACACATTCCACATCTCCCCTCCGCTCCCCTTTAATAAGAACGTCTCCCTTCGAGCCCGTATAACGGAGGAGCTGAGCTTCAGACCGAGCTCCAGATCCAAGCCAGAAACGTGACTGAAGAAACAGGAAGTGTGTGCCCATATTAGGAATGTCCCATGGACTGTGTATATATTTATCAGGGTCTTTGAAGCCCACATCATCTCAAACTGGAGACTATTTTCATGCTTCCTTCCTCTCATCGTTGCATCAGTCCGTCAGGGTGAGGAAGACGCTGAGAGGAAGCTGCTTATTTTAATCTCTCATCGGAAAGCTTCTATTACTGTAGAGACCCCACATACTGAGGCGGCAGTCGCTCAGTCTGTAGGGACTGGAGTTGGGAACTGGAGGGTTGCCGGTTTAAGTCCCGGTGGGGACCAAAGTATGGAAGCTGGTCTGGTAGAAGAAAGTTGTTGATTGTTTTTGCACCAACACACCAAGACACATTCCTAATATATGTACATTTAATAAAAATGTGTCCCGGCGGCTGTGGCTCAGTGGGTAGGTGTCCAGGTGGCTGTGGCTCAGTGGGTAGGTGTCCAGGTGGCTGTGGCTCAGTGGGTAGGTGTCCAGGCGGCTGTGGCTCAGTGGGTAGGTGTCAGAATAACTGAGTGCTTGTACCCTTGTGAGCTTTAAAACATCATTGTTGTTGCTGCTCATCAGAAATAGAAGAAGAAGAAACACTAAAGCCGGTCCAGAGAGCTCTGAGTGGGTCCAGATTTAAAACAAGGATCCTGTGAGCGACAGCGAAGGCCATCAGTCATCTGTGAAAACAAAACCCACGCTAAAGGATGAAGCTAAGTTTGAACACATCCGTTAAATAAAAACAGAGAAACCCAAACCGAGTGGCTGCTTTTAAACTTCTTGAAACTTTGGGATTATTGGACGGCTTCCTTCCTGTTTGTCTCAGAGGAACTCGTCTCCTCTGTTGTGCATCCTCTCATCCTTATCTCGCGTCTTCTCCTCTTTCTCTCCAGGAAGGCTTAATTACATTCTTTGGATTCAAACAACAACACACATCGTGCACGAGCACGTGCACGTGCACGCACGTTGTTTACTCAGCAGCCTCCTGAACACTTTTCATATCGAGCTGCTCCGTCTGCAGCAGCTGTTTATGTTTGAAGCTCTTTAATCAAAGCTCTGGTCCTGCTGGCAGCACCCAGAGGTGCTTTTCCTGACTGAACACAGGCTGGCAGCTCACACACTCTCACACATGTAACGTACACACACACTGTGACACATTCAGCTGGCACCGCGGCGCCTGGGTTTCCCCCCCTTTTATAACAGTGTTTGCTGGAATCTGCAGTGATTTCTGATCATCAGCTGCTGGCAGCAGACGAGTAATCACAGGCGGCTCGGCTGATGAGAGACGTGTGTGCAGCAAACGCTCCGCTGTGACGCACGCAGCGTTTCACTCTGCTGAACACGGGCCAAGCCCAGGCTGGAGAGCGTCCCATCCCGTCAGCGCTCATTGTGTTTTTAGGATTTCATCAGGTCGGCCAACATTAGAGACCACACACACACACACACACACACACACACACACGTAACTACGCCAGTGTTCACACACACACTTTCACGTCTGAGAACATACGAGGAAAAACCTTTCAGATCCAAACGCAGCTCGCTGAAGTCTGAAGGTCCAGGAGGAGATCTGCAGACTCCACACTGATCAAAGTCATCACCCATCAAGACGGACACACTGGACAGTCATTCCCCTTTTTTTCAGTTTTGGAGCATGCAGAGGTTTTTCATCAGATGGAGGCGTGCACACACATACATCCAGCTCGACATCATGTTAGAAAAACAACAAACATCCTCCTCGGGATTCTGCATACATGATGAAAACAATCCTTCACATAAAGATGAGCCTTTTGTTACACATTCTTCTCGCCCTCTGATGTAACGTGAGGCTCAGCCTTTAGATTCCCCCGGAGGACAAATAAAGTCAAAGTCAATGTCATCTTTATTGTCACTTTCTCAGCATGTGCTGAACATACAGAGAAACAACATGTGTGTAAACTAACAGCACATATACAACACGAAGAACACAAATAAAAGAACAGATTTACAAAACTTTCATGACTCGGTGCAAAGATGAGCATTTAGAACGAAAAAAAGAAGAAGTTGTGTTTTGAATTTGAATGTTAAAAGAAAGTCCAGGCCGTCTTTGAGACACGCACAGCGAGCAGGAGGAGCGGGGGATTTCCACCGCAGCACATTCTGGAGTCTCTCCAGCAGAGTCACAGATCTTTTTCATATTAGACTTTCTTTACTGTCACTCACATTTGAACTTCACAGTGCAGTGGCTCATTCTGCAGGAGGAACAAATACATGAAATATGTTGATAATCGTGGATTTAAACAGAAATGCTTTAACACGGATCTTTGATCACTTTACAAACTTCATCACATCAAAGGTTTTAAAGCGTGCGCTGTCACTTTAAGAAAACATCAGTTGACTTCTCTTATTTGTCCACACATGTTGGAGGTTTCATTCTTTTCTCCATGTTGCTATAAGTTCTCCTCAGATGGTCCAAATTTCCCAGTTGGGAAGTCATTTTTCCGACTTCAGCATTACAAGTTATACTTCACATGTTGACATTAATAAAACAGAACTTGGCCCCCCGTGTGATGACGCACATGAATGCATCATTTAACCCCTTGTGTGTCCTCCCTCATGTTGCTCTGTGGGTCCTTGAGTTTGACCTTTGACCCTCCCTGTTGTCTGATGTGTTTGATGGGGTCTCTGTGTCTCGCTGTCTTTCATCAGATTTGATTCTTGGATGTTCTGAAACAGCCGTCGCGCTCCCGTCATCGTGGAGGCTCGGACGCCATCGCACGCCTCAGCTTCCTCCTGTCAGCAGAGCGGCTTCCTGAGCAGCGAAGAGTTCAGTTAGCGGCGAACATTAAACACACGTGATGGATAACAGCGTGATGCGATATTACATCTGCTGCTTTGATCAGACATGAATGTGAAGATGACGAGGAATGTAAATACGGGAGTGTGTGTGTGTGTGTGTGTGTGTGTGTGTGTGTCATGAACACACTCTTTCAGCGTTCTGAGATGTGTCATGCGGGCTGATAAAGAGCAGCTCTCACACAGCAGGTTACATTCACAGCTACGTGCTGCGTAGTTTCTCCATGACAACACGACAGATGGGATCAAAAAGAAGCTTTCCAGAGGAGTTCAAATAACTCACTTTAGGAAACAAACTTGACTTGAAACTTTGTTGTAACTCAAAATACTCAAACTGTTCTCGTCCGTCTTGACCTGAGAGTGAGAGAGATGACATCATTGAATTATAATATTTGTATTCACCGGTTTGAGAGTCAAATATCTCCGGAGAAAATAAATATCTAACTTTGGAAACAAAACGTTGTTCATGTTGAAGCATAGAAAATGTTTTTAGACGCCTGATAACAGATGGATGACAGTAAAGTACGCGTCAGACTTTTTGAAGTCTTTAAAGTCATCGTGGTCACAACAGCAGAATGACGACTCAAATGAATCACCTCAGTAAAGTCACGTCTAAAATAAGACATGTGCACTTTCTTGGCACCACATTTGTAAAACTCCAAGTGGCAATCTCCAGTGTTGAAACAGGAAGCTGATGCTGAAGTGTAACATCCTGCAGTACCTGCAGTGTCCACTAGAGGCTGGCTGCAGTTCCTGGAGTGTCCACTAGAGGCTGGCTGCAGCAGCACAGGAAGTCACATACACACCCATTCAAACAGCCTGTTTTTACAGCAGACATGAACATGTTTACAGCCTGCTTCAAAAAACCAAATAGGTGTGATTAGCTCACGTCTCCATCCACACACACTGTACGGGGGGGAATGTTTTGATGACTCATCAGTTTTGATTGGATGAAGGATCAGAGTTATTCACAATAAGGCGTGTAGCTGAGCTGATTGACAGGTGGGCGCCGTGTAACGGTTTGTCAGGAGGCTTAAAACCCGCCTCAGCTCTCAGCCTGTCGTTAGCTTGACTCAAAGTTAGCCTGAGACAGCATTTCCAGCACGGAGACCGCCATCCATGGGACTCCAGCGCCCCCTGCAGGGACACACAGGGACTCCAGCGCCCCCTGCAGGGACAGAGGGGGGACTCCAGTGCCCCCTGCAGGGACACACGGGGACTCCAGCGCCCCCTGCAGGGACACACAGGGGACTCCAGCGCCCCCTGCAGGGACACACGGGGACTCCAGCGCCCCCTGCAGGGACACACGGGGACTCCAGCGCCCCCTGCAGGGACAGAGGGGGGACTCCAGCGCCCCCTGCAGGGACAGAGGGGGGACTCCAGCGCCCCCTGCAGGGACACACAGGGACTCCAGCGCCCCCTGCAGGGACACACGGGGGTCGTCACTCAGGATTTGTCCTTTAATATTTACAGTCTGTTTGTTTTGATTTCAGTGACTTCTCTCTTATCTCTTTGCTGATTTGGTCCTTTCCTTGGATCAACTTTTCGTATTTATTTATTTAATTAAAAACCGTTAAAGTTTCACCCATCGAGAATCTTTGTGTTTTGTCTCGTGTCTCATCAATCTGAGTTTCACAATCAGTGAAAGTCTCCATGATAAAGTCCTTAGAGTTAGAGCTGTGCTGACTGGGTGTGGACTCACACACAGTAAGGACAGAGCGTCTCATTGGTCGGCTGTAGATGTGACTTAATGCAGCAAACAGACATTTTTAAACACAAGTTTAAACTCCTTTGACAGTACGTGACATTTCCAATCATTTAACAAACATGAATCAGTGTTCAGAGGAAACTGTGAGTCAGTTCACAGCGAGCACACACACACACACACACACACACACACACACATACGTGATGAACTGTCACGCTCAATCTGACCATCAGCTGAGCAGCCTCGCTCCTTTTATACCCAGCCCGAAAATAAGAAGTCCCTGATTGGCTGAAACACGGTTCTCTATGTCTCACACACAGCCAATTAGAGAGAAGCACTTCCTGTTCTCCAAAAGATGTTTCCTGTTGATAGTCGAGCGGCGCTGTGTGTGTGTGTGTGTGTGTGTGTGTGTTTCCCTGAAGTGTATGGGTACATGTTTGGTTGGTTGTGTTTAGTGGACAAGCGTACGTTTTGGGGAAGCGCTCACGTGGATAACAATGTCAACGTGCAGGGTTGTGTGTGTGTGTGTGTGTGTGTGTGTGTTTCCCTGAAGTGTATGGGTACATGTTTGGTTGGTTGTGTTTAGTGGACAAGCGTACGTTTTGGGGAAGCGCTCACGTGGATAACAATGTCAACGTGCAGGGTTGTGTGTGTGTGTGTGTGTGTGTGTGTTTTGATAGGAAGGTAAACAGAGTAGTGAGGAGGACAGCACATGTCTCACTGTCCTGCAGTAACCCTGACGCTGGCCTTCACCACTTAATACTGAAACTGAAACGTGAGGCCAGGAATCGTCCAATCACGTTCAAGACGAAACAAAGGAATCAAAAAAACCTGTAAAAGTCAAAAATCAGGAAAGACAGAAGAGCGACGGATGGTCTTTTTTTTATTCAGTGAAGTTTAAACGTCCTCGTTGCTTCAGATGTTCTCACAGCTGATTGAAGGGTTCACTGAGACTTCTCAACACTCTCAGTGATAACGCACTTTGGATGGTTTTATTTCCTGCATGTGATTGGAGCTCCTCTCTGGGTTTGCTGCATGTTTCACCTGTTGCAGGCGGGTCGACCTCGTCGGCCACCGCAGCTCGCATCAGTTCAATTCTACTGTTAAATGTTACGTTTACAGACGTATTAAACCCAGCGTGTGTCCAAGGATCCAATCATTCACTGCGTCATGTTACTATGGAAACCACGGATCACTGTCGGCATCACAGTTTGGAGAGATGTGTACAGGTGTGTGTGTGTGTGTGTGTGTGTGTGTGTGTGTAAATGATTTAGCCTTTCTAACCTCACCAATCACATCTACCTTATAACATCAGGTGATGGGAACATGAGTGTAAAGGTTCAATGACACAAAAAGTCCAACTCCACCGTGTGACGTTCTGGTGCCGACTTGTTGCCAGTTATTGCATGTTGACAGTTTGCATTGCATTCCCATGCACGGCTCAATATGAAGTCAAACTGTGATTAAAAAAAAACCTGGTCATTGGTTTTAAGATTAGACCCGCCTCGTCAATCACAGTGAAGGTGGCCAATCGCATTTCAAAGCCACCGCCCCTGGACACGCCCCTGCTGCTACGTGATTGGACACAGTGGAGAGAGTGGATCGACAGTCTGTCTCACAGCCGACTGTATCTGTGGATGAATGATGTAACTTCCTTCATCACACCGGCCCTCGTTGCATAACCGTGTGGTAGACCGAACACGACGCTGACCTCCATGTCAGGATGTGAAGAAACCAAGAGAGACAGGATCCACACTGTTTACCTCGGCTCACTATTAAAGGATCAGCCGGCTGATTGGTCGATTGAGATCCTGAGCCGACTCTGCTCACTCAGGTCC
>NC_136698.1:28104255-28126755 GCF_947650265.1 Symphodus melops | reverse complement strand
ACACAGGTGATTGAAGCTACCAGCTAACTAAAGAGTGCTAACATTAGCATGCTAACACTACAATGCAGGACACAGGTGATTTAAGCTACCAGCTAACTGCAGAGCGCTAACATTAGCACGCTAACACTACAATGCAGGACACAGGTGATTTAAGCTAACAGCTAACTACAGAGCGCCAACATTAGCATGCTAACAAGAAAGGGCAGGTCACAGACACTCATCTTGAGCCAAGGACAGTTGTGCCCGCTGCTTGTGGCCAGTATGTTCGTGCTTGTTTGGGGAATGGTGCCTGTCTAGCCTTGGTCAGTGTTGTCTCGAAGCAGGCTTCCACTCCTGCCTTGACAATGGATGAACTTTGCACCCATCTTGTGTTTTATTTTGAAATTTAAGCGGAGCAGAGAGCTGGTACAGCGGCACTCCCGTACAGGCCGCTCATGTGGACACAGGGGTGAAGAGATATTCTGGTCATGGTTCTTTGCCCTTGTCCTGTTCCATGTCGTGCAATTCACCAAATGTTTTTGCTTTTACTCGGACAAACTGAGCTCAGAGAAGAGGCGGAGCGGCTTTGAGTTTTAGTGATAAAAAACCTTTTTGTTTCCTTCTGTGCACGAACGTTGCGTGTCATGTAAACTCCCTCCTCGATGGGTGTGAGATCCCAATGCTGAGGAGAAACCATTTCCATCCAAAAAGTTGAGCCAGTTCTTTCCATGTGTTTATCAAGTGACGGAGTGAACTGTCATATTTGACATGGCTGTGGTGAGGCCAGTGCATGAATGCGTCTGCTGCGGCTGAAGCCAGCTGTCTTCGCTCCAGGAAGACGTGGTGATTTACTGTTATCGATGATAAATGAAAAGATCCGTATTTATCCGATGGTCTGTTTGTTTGGAAAACACGTGAAGAATGTCGAGCAGAGGCTGTGCACACACGACAGTCTGTGCAGAGGGGGTCCGACATGCTTCTGCTCAGGAAGCTAACTGAGGGAAAGACCGCCACAATAAGAGCTGCTCCACCGCTGTCAGAGCTCCAGGTAGGAAACGCCTCGCTCAGATCCATAAGGCCTGAAACATGTGCAGGTGAGCCGCTCTCTGCATGTAGACCTGACAGCAGTCTCAGGTCAGACTTCTTTGCTGTCCAGGATTATCTCTGGACGTCCTCGTTTGTTTTCTTTCTGTCGCTCTGTTTGCTCAGTGACTCACCATCTCTGATACATATTTGCCAACCGCAGTCACAACACAGCCAGTGACATTCAAGGAGCAGGAAACGCAACAGGAACCCGAAGTCCACACACATTTAATCACTGACACAAACACACACACTTACAGTGCACACACACACACACACACACTTACAGTACACACACACACAAACAGAAAATAGGCGTGTTAAAAACCTGTCTTTTACGCTTCTTTTGAAGGCTTACATTACAGAAATGCTGTTATGGAAGAAGTAAATAAAAACAGGTTTATGTATCACAAAAGAACGTTCCAGCTCGTACTGATCGATCAAACATTTATCCACTGAGCTCATATGACCTCAACATGTCTTTGATAATAGATCATAAGCACACACGCTGACCCTGCAGGAGGCCTCGCTTCTGTAAATCCTTGTTGAAGCTTCGTACCATCAAGAGCTTCTTCGCTTCAAAACAGACACAAACGTGAAAAACAAGACAACAATAAAGTAGGACAGGAGAAAAGTCGTGGTGGGATGACAGCTCTCGACCTGAGAGCTCGAACTGCACGAGACCAATCAGAAGGAGCGTTCACAACTCCTTCAGGTGGATTTCCTTTGTCTCACATGCTCGACTAAAATGGGCATCACACCGGCAAAAACACTCTCTCTCTCTCTCCCTCACTCGCCCACACACAATCTGCCTCACCAATGAACACAAGCAGCTAAACTTTATATTCCTTGTCAACTGGAGCTCTGCAGATATTGCAGCTATAGTTTCTTTAATGTTGGAGAGGTGGGATGGATGAAGAAGGGTGAGCCCGCTGTTGCCACGGTGATTCAGTTTGTGCAGGAAAAAAAAATCAATCACATTTTTATATGTACAGCGCCAATTCACAACAAGCGTTACCTCGAGACACTTTACAAAAAGCATGTAAAAAAGCTGACTCATTGTTATATTACAACGAGCCAGCGCTAATCCGTCTCGAGCACTTTAACATCAATTTGCAAAGTTACAGTGGCGAGAAAAAAAACATCCTTTTCAGAGTCCAGGCTCCCAAAACTGTGTCGGTGTTGAAATGGGAAAGGGGGATATGGGATAAGATACAAGAAGAGGGATAGGGATGAAATCAGGGGGTGAGTCCCTGAGTGCGTTTGAGCGGACGATGGGTTAATTGCACGCCAGAATCTGCAGGGTCGGGAAATGAGATGTGCAACTCAATAATCAGGACTAAACTGGTCTGTAATCGTAAAGTTTAAGTCGACTTTTATAAGAACGTTTACATAAACATATCTCACTTTTTAAAAATGAACTTAAACAATGTTTTTTTGTTGAGTTCTTACATTACTGCACGTATTTACAACAGTTATCAAAGATAGAGAAATCCTTCATTTAATATTGTAAATAATAAAAAAGTCGACAGAAGTTATGGAAACAGTCTCTTCCAAAAGGGGATTTTTATTTTTATTTTTTATTAACGGGACATTTAATTTGCACACGCTCAGAGAATCTGCACCCCCATGTTTGTCTGCAGACTCGCTGCGTCAGACAACACAATCCGAGCCAACTCAGAAACTAAATGAAGTGATCCAGTAAATCACATCACCCACTCAAACCACCAGACCTGAAGGATCCAAACCACTTTAAACTATCTCCTGGTTGGTTGCCCAATGTCTGAGTCTCTGCGTGTCCCACGTCAACGACAGTCCAATTGCAACACATGCCACTTCTGTTTTTCATTAGCCTACAGCACAATACTGCAAAACACAAACACATGAGTGATGACAGCGTGGAGAGAGTTTGAGTGAGAGGGCGAGTAGTGTTATCTCCTGGTCACTCAGTAGAACCTGGAGTCATTTCAGCCATCACATCTCACCTGGTCATAAATCAAGTGATTTGAATGGTCAAGAAATGAAGACTGGTCTCTAAAAAGAGAACATTTTACTAATAGTTGATTAGTTTAAATTTACTTTAAAAATTAGACGTCAACTTTTGTTTCTATTCATGGACTAAATAAATGATAAAGCCTGTAAAAAGTTTATTTCAAACTTACTATTTTAATGGGACACTGACAATAGAAATTCAAGCTTAGCACTTCAAGCTAGCGATGTAGCAGATGGTAATGCAGAACTACTCGGACACATAGAGCTAACAACAGCGTAGTGCAGCGCGGCGTGAACTGACACACAAGTATAAATCAGGCTTTACTTCCATTCTGATGGCTACTTCCTGTTTCCTTTCTTCTTCTTCTCTTGCTCTTCTTTCTGCTTGTCACAGTCGTGTTGATGTTGCAGATGAAGTTGTTGGTGATGCTGTTGTTGGTCATGGTGATGATGTCATTGTTGGTCATGGTGATGATGTCATTGTTGGTCATGGTGATGATGTCATTGTTGGTGATGGTGAAGATGTCATTGTTGGTGATGGTGAAGATGTCATTGTTGGTGATGATGTCATTGTTGGTGATGATGTCATTGTTGGTCATGGTGATGATGTCATTGTTGGTCATGGTGATGATGTCATTGTTGGTCATGGTGATGATGTCATTGTTGGTCATGGTGATGATGTCATTGTTGGTCATGGTGATGATGTCATTGTTGGTCATGGTGAAGATGTCATTGTTGGTCATGGTGATGATGTCATTGTTGGTGATGGTGATGATGTCATTGTTGGTGATGGTGATGATGTCATTGTTGGTCATGGTGATGATGTCATTGTTGGTCATGGTGATGATGTCATTGTTGGTCATGGTGGTGCTGTTGTTGGTCATGGTGATGATGTCATTGTTGGTCATGGTGGTGCTGTTGTTGGTCATGGTGATGATGTCATTGTTGGTCATGGTGATGATGTCATTGTTGGTCATGGTGATGATGTCATTGTTGGTGATGATGTCATTGTTGGTGATGATGTCAGTTTAGTTAGTTGTTGTTGTTTTTGAGGTTGTTGTCTGTGGGGATGTTGTTCTTTGGCTTGTTGGACTAGTTTGGGTTTAATGTTTTGGTGCTCGTGTTTTTTGTCAGCTGTTTCGTTGTTGGAGATTTATTGGTGGTGTTTTTGAGTTGCTGTTGGTGTTCTTTGGTTTTTGTTGGTGGCGTTTTCTTGGTCGTTTTGTTGGCGGTGTTTTTGAGTTGTTGGTGTAGTTTCTGATGTTACTGCTGTAAATACCATTAATAGGCCTTATCCTCTTCACTGTCGCCGTGTGCTCGCTCATGGAGTGAAAAGATGTCTGTTAATAAAACAACTTTGAAGATGAATTTTCCGTCCTGCTCTTGAAGAAAGTACCAAACCATACCAACATGAGCATATAAGTGCAGTCGCTTATTTACAGTCAACGAAAGCGAGACAGAGTGAGCCAGGAGTCAATAGAGGCTGCTGTAAGAGAGAGAGAACGATAGTAAACACTCATAAATCAAAAAATTCCCTCTAATGTTTTGATGGCGGCTGGTGGATTATGACATTCTTGGTCAATTATGTTTCCATAGTGACAGTTCTGGCATTGCACAGACTGCAAACTGCTGAAAAACAAACACAATGACGTTATGTAATGCGTGTGCATGTTGATTCAGACCACAGTCAGACAGCCATGACACAGAAAAGAGGAGCCAGAGAGAAACATAATTCTTTCAGCATGATAAGAAACAGAAGACGAATGCTGCAAAATATCCCACCGTCTCCCCGTTTATTCTCCGGCGTGGATCGCAGCAAAGTCGTCGTCGTGCCATTTATATAATAAAAAGACTTGGTATCGTCTCATTGTGCTTAAAACACGAACGTCTTATCGAAGCACAGCTGCCCGAGGAACAAGCTTCAATTTTTAGACAATCAGCGACACAGGACCAACAAACACGGTGAATTGATGCCAGAAAAATATTCCTACCTTTCACACATCTCAAACAGTCAAGCAGGAAGGAGGCTGTTTACTTTTTTAAATTCTAACTGAAACAGTTTCTTGCCATGTTCCTGTATGTCATCACCTCATATTTATTATCAATAATCTTCTAGATTCTCAAAGACGCTTACACTGTGTGTATGTCGAGCTCCTGCTGTGCTGCCTGCTACCCTAACTGTGAAACACAACGTGAATTCACAGACTGGGACGCCAACAAATCGCTGTTGTGGAAACGGTGCGAAGGTACAAATGACATCTGAGCTTCGTTACCGCACTGCTGGAAATACAGTCTGAAGAGGCTGCAGCGTGAAGAGTCCATCAGTATGAACTCATCCATTCATACACATTCACACACTGATGGTAGAGGCTGCTGCAGAGTCCATCAGTATTAACTCATCCATTCACACACACTCACACACTGATGGTAGAGGCTGCAGTCTAAAGAGTCCATCAGTATGAACTCGTCCATTCATACACATTCACACACTGATGGTAGAGGCTGCAGCAGAGTAAAGAGTCCATCAGTATGAACTCATCCATTCATACACATTCACACACTGATGGTAGAGGCTGCAGCAGAGTAAAGAGTCCATCAGTATGAACTCATCCATTCATACACATTCACACACTGATGGTAGAGGCTGCTGCAGAGTCCATCAGTATGAACTCATCCATTCATACACATTCATACACTGATGGTAGAGGCTGCTGCAGAGTCCATCAGTATTAACTCATCCATTCATACACATTCACACACTGATGGTAGAGGCTGCTGCAGAGTCCATCAGTATGAACTCATCCATTCATACACATTCACACACTGATGGTAGAGGCTGCTGCAGAGTCCATCAGTATGAACTCATCCATTCATACACATTCACACACTGATGGTAGAGGCTGCAGCGTGAAGAGTCCATCAGTATGAACTCATCCATTCATACACATTCATACACTGATGGTAGAGGCTGCCTGGTATCAAATGAACACATGAGATGAACGGGTTCTGTATGTGCAGCTCTGCGTCTGTCTGAGGTTTTATTTGTCTATTTACTTTTGGCTCGCTGGCATCATTGAACCTCGTGGCCGTCTTTTACAGAGCCTAATGACAGGACCACAGGCATGATGATACGACACTGCTACACATGAAAGATGCACACAAACACATCCAGAGACAGACACGGGGTCAGTTTACATGTGCGGCGTGACTGCGGTGCATTTAAGTATTTAAGCGTCATAAACAACAAAGCCCACAGCAGGCTCAATCACTCAGATGAGAGGCAAGATTACCCTTAATGGAGTGTAAAAGGCTGCAGTTGCAAACAGCCAGTCTGCAGGTTCACGTCAGACACCGACCTAAACACTGTTTTAGAGGCTGAAATTACAGTTTAGCTGCTGCTCTGTCTACCACCAACACGCCAATTTGAGGAAGCTGCAGCACTGCGAGCTGACAGGAGTTTATTCATTGACTCTCGGGGTCATTCATCTCCAGCTGTAACAGGGGGCGACACCTTACAGAGTGGAGCCTCGGCCTCAAAGACAGCTGATTACAGGAAAGTCTCACCTTAACACAAATAAAGGGAAAACTTCACAGAACTGAAGATGGTTTAAAAAAGATGCTCTCAGTCCAAGGCGCTGCTTGTGTTCCCCGATCATTCACAGACAGTTTGAGTGAGCAGCTGCTACATCATCTGCTCTGTGGCACCATTATTTCAAGGGTCTCAAGTACGGCACTGCAACACGAATGTAAGACTGGATTCAAGTCCTTTCAGAGACAGTATGAACTCAACCAATGGAAAAGCTTCTTCACTGAATCTAACTTTTGATGAAGAGGAAAAAGACTGAATTGAAGAGATACAACCTGAAATAATCAGAATTGACCCTTTGTGAGTCTTCATAAACAAAGATGAAATGTGTGACATGTCTAAGTGGACTTGTGTCTCCAGCGTGGGGCTGCACAGAATCATGTGGGGACACGCTGTGTGTGTGTGTGTGTGTGTGTGTGTGAAGGTGATTATGGTGATGTATCACCAGAAGCTGTTTTGGTTGGAGCTGACAGCGAAGGCCAAACATGTTCACATCCACCTGAGACGCTGACAGCTCTGTGTAAGCTGAGGGAGCTTTGTCGCACTCTTTCATAATCTCTGTCTGTTTTTGTCTTGGCCCCCCCCCCCCCCTGCCCCCCCCGCCCCCTGCCCCCCCCCCCTTTCCCCTTTACACTGCTTCAACCTAGGTGGGCTATGGGCAGGAGTCTTTACCCCTGCTCCTCTTTGGCTTTTCTGTCTTCTCGTCCCTCCTCAGGTGAAGATGCATAACAACTGTACGAGCTCAAATCAGTCAGTTACCCCGAACTGTGTGTGTGTGTGTGTGTGTGTGTGTGTGTGTGTGTGTGTGTGTGTGTGTGTGTGTGTGTGTGTCAAGGCCTGTTTGGGAAATCTTGGCTTTCATGGCTAATTAACTTTCTGCTCTTCTATTTAAAAAAACAATCTCAAATTCATAACAGTGTGTGGTTCTGCAGAATGGGATACAACACACACACACACACACACACACACACGCACACACACACACACACACACACACACGCACACACACACACACACTCTTCTGGCTGAGAACAGTCGTGATTACTTGGATGTCTGCCTCCTGGTCTTCAGAGACACAGACCAGCTTCACATCGATGGTCTTTAAAGAGTGTCACTGGTGGTCCAGACAGTCTGTAGAGGTGGCGTGCAGACAGTCTGTAGAGACGGTAGAGGTGGCGTGCAGACAGTCTGTAGAGGTGGCGTGCAGACAGTCTGTAGAGGTGGCGTGCAGACAGTCTGTAGAGATGGCGTGCAGACAGTCTGTAGAGGTGGCGTGCAGACAGTCTGTAGAGGTGGCGTGCAGACAGTCTGTAGAGGTGGCGTGCAGACAGTCTGTAGAGGTGGCGTGCAGACAGTCTGTAGAGGTGGCGTGCAGACAGTCTGTAGAGGTGGCGTGCAGACAGTCTGTAGAGGTGGCGTGCAGACAGACTGTAGAGGTGGCGTGCAGACAGTCTGTAGAGACGGTAGAGGTGGCGTGCAGACAGTCTGTAGAGGTGGCGTGCAGACAGTCTGTAGAGGTGGCGTGCAGACAGTCTGTAGAGGTGGCGTGCAGACAGTCTGTAGAGGTGGCGTGCAGACAGTCTGTAGAGGTGGCGTGCAGACAGTCTGTAGAGGTGGCGTGCAGACAGACTGTAGAGGTGGCGTGCAGACAGTCTGTAGAGGTGGCGTGCAGACAGACTGTAGAGACGGTAGAGGTGGCGTGCAGCTGAAGTCAGATTTAAACGCTCCTCCTTAAATATCAGCAGTGAGGAAGCAACGTGCTGTTAACAGCCGCCTGGTCCGAACATGAACATCAGCTTTCATCTCCTTTTTATTGAAGCTTAAAAAGGAGATTTGCAGCTGATTTCACTGATCTGAGACCAGTTGGTGAAAATCTCTTCACAAAATGGAAAGAAAAAGTTTATTGATGTTTTTTCCTGAAACAACACAAAGCATACATCCATGACTTTAATGTGGGCTCCTCAAGGGCTCCATAGTGCCAAACAAGCATCTGTTTATGGGATCTGAAATGAAATGATCCTTTCATGCTGGAGGAGGGAGCTTCTCCTGCTCATACTCAGGCCGGGGCCACACACAGGAGGGGCCACTGCCAAATATGATGCTCCACTAGTCCTGCTTCTTTGAGATATTATCCTCTGCCTGGATACAGAGAAGGCTGAAAACACAGTCTGATCCAACAACTCGCAGACTGATTTAGAGACAATGTGTAACCACAGCTTCATCCCTTCATGCCTTCTCCTGCTCTCATCAGAGATGTTCGTCTCTTCCAAACGTGTCCTGATGTCGGAGCGTCAGTGCCAGCACAGACTGACTGACCTCAGTCATGTCTGTTAAATGCTCCGTTGTTCAGTCTTTAGGTTGTTTGATGGAGGTTTCTTCATCGAGGCAGCTCAACTTGACCTGGTCTGAGACAGTCAGGGAGTCCATTAGTAAAGAGATCCTTAATGTGAACCTTTTAAAGGTCCAGTCTGTCCAGGGTCCAGGGTCCGGAGCAGTGACCTGTCGTTCCAATATTTGAACTCCAAACAAGAAAAGGCTTTAAATGTACAAACCTTTGAACGATGCTCGCAGCATGATGTAAAACGTGACACTCGTTCTTTAAAGGTGTGAGACACTGGTGTCAGGTTTGTGTGTAATTCTGCTCTTTGTTTCATAATGATGTTTTATGTTTCCACTTCAGACGAGGACAACCGTCTCATTACATTAAACACGTCTGTTTCCTGCAGCAACATGCAGAGTTGTCAGTCCACTCCGTCTTAAACTGGCACCGTTTCTGACTGTGTTGTTGTAGCTGATGATGATGAGCTGTGTGAGCGCGCTGAAGTCAGTTTGATGTTGGAGGATTGACGTTCGGTTTCCAACTTCAAACTAACTTCCTGCAGAGGAGAAACGCACTCACGACCACAGTGAGTTTCTGAATTGGACACGGGACAGAAACATGATTGGAAACAAAATTGGAATATTGATATTTGTCTCTGTCCGTGTTTCATTACGTTTGGGTCCAGATCCAGACCGGAGTCCGCTTTATGGTCTACACCATCACATGACTGATGTTCCTTTAACATCTCTGTGTTTGGTGCCAGTGGAACATGGATACATGCAGGCTGCTGAGTGAAGAGTACCACTACCACTGATCCACACATGTCTCACATCTAGTCTGGAACAGGAAAGCAGGAGGAGGATGATTATGAGCAGGCAGCTCAAGGACTCCTCAGGTAGAGGAGACGGTGTAAACCTGGAGAAAGGATCGTCTTTTTTTAACGACCTCACACAGAGCCGTCACATACGTGAAGCCTCTTCATGCATTATCGTCACGTCTCCATCTTCTGATTCAGGACGTGAGCACAAACAAAGTGTTTCCTTCAACACGTCTCTCATCACAGTGTTTACCTGACGCCTCGTGTGTTTGTGACGGACAGAAACGCCGTGATGTCATCATTTACATCACTTCCTCTGAGTTGCCTCTATGATTCAAGATTCAAGATTTGTATTTGTCTCATGCTCAAACAGATGTGCAATAATAACAATAAATACTCGGTTTAGCGATAATAGAATATAATCTAAAACAATAAAAGGAGTTATTCGAATGTACAAAATAATGAATAATAATAATAATAAATAAATGTTGTTGTGAACGCTGAATTCACTTTTTAAGGAAGGTTTTAAAGCCATATCGATGCCTTCATGAGGTTTAATAAATGTGTGTATGATGGGTGCATTCACAGTGTCTGTACTCCTGCTCATTCACTGTTTATGTTGCACTCTGTGGTGCAGAGCCGGGAGATCCCTGGATCAGTGTCTCTGAGACGGAAAGACAAACGTTCACTTTGCATCGTCATGTTGGATTGAAAGGAGTCAGCTGAGAGACACGCACAACAAACAATCCCCTCCCTCACATGTGTGAGCCACAAACAAGCCTCGGCAGAGTGCTGATGCAGAGTGTAATCTCACTCAGACTCTCGTCTTCAGACAGTCTCTGACATCAGGAGACAGACTCAGGAGGCAGTTAAGTAAGGGCTGACTTTAAAACGTGATGCTTGGTTTTTTCCATTTAGACAGGAGGAGGAGGAGGAGGAGGAGGAGGAGGAGGAGGGGAGAGAGGGAGAATGAAGGGTCTTCTCTCTATCATCCTTAATCCGGCTCCTTCTCTTTAACATCCCCTCCTCTCTGTCTTTGTCTGGGTAACGTGGCTTTGTAGGTATTTCCCAAGATTTGATGCTAGCTCTAGTCTGGATGACGTTAAGTAAGTCTGCTTTATCAGCGGGACTCTCTCTCTCTCTCTCTCTCTCTCTCTCTCTCTCTCTCTCTCGCTCTCTCTCTCTCTCTCTGGGGGGCTTCAGGGATTACTGAATCCCAGACACTGACAGTCTGAGGTGAACCTTACAAAAAATCGACAGGAAGGGGAACTGGAGGTAATGGCTAGGTTGTCTGTTTTCGTGTTCAGGCCACTGCCACAGGGATATTTAGGATAATTAAAGGATGTGCCATCCTCAGGTGGCTCTATCAGGAAGACCAGTGCAGGTGTATCACATCAGACTGTTGATTCTAAAACTACAGATCATATAAAATGCTGCGACACGTTTGACATAAATCATACCTCCAGTCTCTCTCTGTGTGAATGTGTGTGTGAGTCCTGACTGTCTACAGTGAGGGAGAAACTGGAGTCCTGCGAGCTGTGTTTACATGGACGGGACGGCAGGCTCCTCCCCTTGTGTATAAAAGCTGTTTGAGTCAAGAAGAAGAAGAACATACTCACTGATTATTTGATGAAGAGTTTTTAGATCATTCTGTGTCAGTTTACATGAAGCTACTAGCTAACTAAAGAGCGCTAACATTAGCATGCTAACACTACAATGCAGGACACAGGTTTTTTAAGTTACCAGCTAACTGAAGAGCGCTAACATTAGAATGCTAACGCAACAATGCAGGACACAGGTGACTGAAGCTACCAGCTAACTGAAGAGCGCTAACATTAGCATGCTAACACAACAATGCAGGACACAGGTGACTGAAGCTACCAGCTAACTGAAGAGCGCTAACATTAGCATGCTAACACAACAATGCAGGACACAGGTGACTGAAGCTACCAGCTAACTGAAGAGCGCTAACATTAGCATGCTAACACAACAATGCAGGACACAGGTGACTGAAGCTACCAGCTAACTGAAGAGCGCTAACATTAGCATGCTAACACAACAATGCAGGACACAGGTGAGTGCAGCTACCAGCTATTTCCTAAATGGTTAAATAAGAAATAGTTCATTGTTCATGAAGTCTCTCCTGGTTGAATCTTGCTGATGAGCTAAAGACTGAGCCTGATGCATCATGCAGTCATGAGCGGCTTTATGTTCATTGGTTCTTCTATTCATTGCTGCGTTGCACAATGTTCCTGTCTTTTTGTCAACACTTACACAAAGCTGCTAACTGTTCCTTTTGAATCTGTGTTCGTGACACAATGAAATCAAGTTTCCACTGAAACAGCCAACTTACATTATTAAACCTCAAAGTGGAAACAATTGCAATTTGTATTAATTGCAAGTAGCGATGGCAGTAATTACAGGCAATTTGGAACTGTGATGCCACAAATCTTTGAGTGTAACAAATGAGAAACACTCAGGGCAAATTGTTTGGAATTGGAAGTGTTTTGCAGATTGAAGAAGATGAAGGTTTAATGATTCACATGAGGAGACGGAGCAGTTGGAGTCACTGAAGCAGAAAGGAATCTGATGCAGAGGGGAACAATGCTCATTCTCTGGCTTTGATTTTGCATCAGCCTTGATTTTATCAGCATGCAGTAACTGCAGCATTGACTGCTTGATGAATCAGAACAAGAAATTCACTGCTCATACCTCAGAAATAATCCTGCTGCCTGCAGAATCAGGATTAACATCAGACTGTAAATATGAACGTTTGAAGCCTGAGTGACGTCACCCAGCATTTCCTGCAGGAGAGCTGGAGCTCAGCTACACACCTTATTGTGAATAACTCTGATCCTTCATCCAATCAAAACTGCTGAGTCATCAAAACATTCCCCCCCCGTACAGTGTGTGTGGATGGAGACATGAGCTAATCACACCTATTTGGTTTTTTGAAGCAGGCTGTAAACATGTTCATGTCTGCTGTAAAAACAGGCTGTTTGAATGGGTGTGTATGTGACTTCCTGTGCTGCTGCAGCCAGCCTCTAGTGGACACTCCAGGAACTGCAGGATGTTACTCTTTATCAATGGTGTCATCTTTCAATACCAGAGGTCTCTGCTTTATTCCCATAGAGAGGAAAGCAGTGCTGATCTTCTTATTCATTTCTCAGCAAGATAAAGAAAAAACGTACATTTGCTGTAAATGATTCACCTGTACAACATCTACAGTATGAGTGAGGTGCTTAAGCGTCATTGGTTGCTACAGGCCTCAGTTATATAAGGAGAACCACACAGGGTATCTGATAATATGTTACAGGGATGAAAATGTTCAGTATGACATAGAAGCAGCTGCTGTTGAACACACAGCCTGACGCCTTCTTAATTAAAGGAGGAAGGTTTTCATGCCACCGTCACGGTGACCAAAAGAGGACGGAGCGTTTGACGTCAGACTCATTCATCTTCACCTCTTACACTTTATGTACTGAGAATAATGACAGGCCCAGGGATCAGGGTCATGATGCTCCTCAAGTCTAACTCGCTCAGGGCTGCTGCTTGTCAACAGGCAAAGGCAGGCAACTGCTTGGGGCCCCAGGCCAGTAGCGCCCCCCCCCCCCCAACAGCCGGCAAAACTTTAAGTCAAAGCATTTCCTTTAAAATATCCGAACTTTGCAAAGACAGTAGGAAACCTCCCCATCTGACAGCTCTCCCTCTCAATGCCCTGCTGAGCAGCATCAGTCCTGTGAAAGGAACACGAAGAGAAGTTATCAGTCTGTGGAATTATAATAAACACTAGTTGTAGGGGCCCCCAATGAGATCTTACAGGGCCCCCAACAAACCCAGGAATCGCCCCTGAACTCACTCCCTTTACACTTCAGAGAAACAAAAAACACACACACAACTGATGACTTCAGCGCCCCCTGCAGGAGACACAAGGGGGACTTCAGCGCCCCCTGCAGGAGACACAAGGGGGACTTCAGCGCCCCCTGCAGGAGACACAAGGGGGACTTCAGCGCCCCCTGCAGGAGACACAAGGGGGACTCCAGCGCCCCCTGCAGGAGACACAAGGGGGACTTCAGCGCCCCCTGCAGGAGACACAAGGGGGACTTCAGCGCCCCCTGCAGGAGACACAAGGGGGACTTCAGCGCCCCCTGCAGGAGACACAAGGGGGACTTCAGCGCCCCCTGCAGGAGACACAAGGGGGACTTGAGCGCCCCCTGCAGGAGACACAAGGGGGACTTCAGCGCCCCCTGCAGGAAAACAGATGAGTGACATCACTCAATAATATTTACAGTCTATAAAAACAACGTCTTCAATCAGCCACGCCCCCCTGCATACTCTCCCGAGCAGCATCAATACATCTGAGGAGGTGAGATGTTTAGCATTGACTCACCTTGACCGTCCTGAAGTGAGAACAGGTAAGCTTCAAACATCTGTGTCGAGTGATTGACTCATGTTTTCCTACAAAACGTCACACACGGGAACACATTCATAGTACACACCTCATTGACTGAACTTTAGGAGCGTTCCACGTCGTGATGAAAGCTTCAACGTTCAACCCTGAATCAGGTCATGTGTGAGAAGCCAACGACCAGCTATTTGTGCTTGAGGAGGAATCCTGTGCTGGAAGAACACAGTGATCCAGTTCAGGTGGCACGCCAATTATTTTGTCTCAGACGATAAAAATACAGCGCAGGTAAAGAAGCTACAGCCAACAACAAAGACAGAAACATGGGAGAGCTGCCAAAGATCTGTCAGCTGGTGTCAGGAGCATTTAACACCAAGCTGACGTGTGTGTGTGTGTGTGTGTGTGTGTGTGTGATACATTATGATCAGGTCAAATCATTCTGCTCCCTCAGGCTGACGCGCCTCGATAACCTATTAAAACATGCAGCTCTACGTTTACAATCACACATGAGCCCGACTCAGCTTCATGTTGTGGTTCTGGTGTTTACATGCTGAGCGACTGGAACATTCCTGTTTATATGTAAATCAGTGTATTCCCAATAAACTTCAGACGTCATCCAGGAGCGTAAACAAATCCTTGAAGCAGCACATTCAGGAGCATCTTCCCACCAAGACGTTTACATGACAGAATCTGATTGTTCCTCTTTCAGAGAACGACGACATTAACAACAATGCAGCTCTCGGAAAAAAAAGGAAAACCAGTGAAAGGTAGTACAGGGAGGGAGTCATAACACAACATCAACAATAACAACAACATATGTATGTGCAAATAACAACAGATCAGAAAAACAGTAAAAAAGACACTTTAAAAAAGGAAAAAAAGGCCTGGACTCAGTGTTGGGGTTGATACAGGCCAACAAGTTTTATCTGGTTATGACGATTTGAATAAGGAGTTTACATGACTCCGACGCCATCAGAATAATGTCCTTATTGTGATTAATACAGGAATATGTTGTGCATGTGAACGTAGTCATTAATGATTGTTCTGTTCTGTTAATCATGAATATTAACTGCAGCAAAGTGCTGCAACCACGACTCCAAAAAAAAGCTCGCTGATCAGAGAGGTGGCCATTTTTTTTGCATGAAGGTAGAGTGTGTGACATGTTACACATCAGTGTATCAGAAGTCTCTGCTGTGTAAACGCGTCTCTGCACAGATCAGCATGTTCGATATGCTCTCCTTTCCTTCTCTTATAAACGTAAATGCATAAAAGCCCCCCCCCCCCCCCCTCCACTGTACTACATAATAGGAGAAACAAATGTGGCCTCTGAAACATTAGCTCTACTGCATGTGAATCTGCAAAGGGTTTGAAATCATCATGCCAATGCTTCTGTGAGATTTATTGGCTTTTTTCAGTGGACTGATTTCACCACATCCTCGACCTCGCTCCCTTGTGTGGCATTGAAATGGAACATGTTTTATTCTTTCCACAGAGTCCTCTATAATCCCATCGTTATTTTATTTAAATGTCTGAATCCATATTAATGGAGGAGGGGGAAAAAAATCCTACAGTGAATGAGCGAGTGAGTCCTGAAAATATCACAAAGCTCTCCGGCATCTTCAGTCCCTGAAAGTTCAAAATCAAAGCCGACAATCTTGGTGTGAAGAGATGTTTTCTCCCATCACCCTTCCCGTCATCACAGCTCCCTCTGAGAAGCACCATCTTCATCTAAAGGGTCAAACTGATGACCTTGAACTCTCTGCAGAAGGTCAAAGTGTCCTTTAAGGTTATAAAGGTCAGATCAGGGTTTACTGGGTGGATCATCCCGGATCACTTGTGCTGACACGTAACCAGCGAACAAATGAACCTGCATGAAACTCTGTCGACTGACCAATCAGATCTCTTGATCTCCAAAGTCTGTGAGCTGATGGCGAAGGGAGGAGGAAGGGAGACGGACACACACTTTGGCCTCTCCTAAAGATTTTTCAGATAAAGGATATGAGGAGTCGTGGTCAAGAGTCAAGACCACACTTACCGAGATGAAGACAAACCAGAGACCGAAGTACTCCGAGACCGAGAGTTAATAGAGACCAAGGCAAGACCAGGACCCAAAACAAAACTAAAATATCGTCATCTTGCGTGCAGTGGGCGTGTCACTCACTTACAGCCTGTCATAACAGGGCGTGACGCGAGTTTCCTGTCACAGTGTCCTTGCTTCTCTAGACGCCCCATTTCTATCTTTGTCTCTGTTCCTGACGTCAGGAGGAACAGGAGGGGCTCTACGTTGACTCATTCATTCATAGCTGAGTCAACGAAGCAGCAACAACACCTTGTTTGGTGAAGTGTCTCGCCCAAGGACCCGTTGGACCCATGTTGCTGCAGGAACTGGGGATTGAACCCCCAACTGTCTGGATGAGAGACATCGACTCTACCACCGATCCAAGGCCGCCGAACTTCATGTCCAAAACAAACCTCTGCAAAGCACACAGCTGTTGGTGTTCGACAGAACCTGACGTCAGAGCAAAGCTGTAGGACACGCCCACCTCAGCAGCTCTTTCAAGGACACGCCCCCTGAAAGAACACGAGCTAGCCAATCAGAGGAAAGTGAGCACGTAAAGAGCCTTAAAGAGACAGAAGCTGAATCTAAAGGTTTTATCCTGCTGGATAAGATCAGAGGAAAGTCGCCTCCTTTTATCGTCTTTCTCTCAGAGGGTTTTTTTGGTCGTGGTCGTATCAGTAAAGATTACTCTCTGGTTCAAATCCACACAAACAAGGAAACATCTTGAAAGTGAGTTGATATTCTGTATGTGAGGTAGGAAATAGAAAACTAATAATCGACATATATCTGTCCTGAGAAATGTGTTTACCAGCGAACACTTGCATCCATGCTAACACAGTAAGAGCAGCGTATAGAAGAAGCCTGCTGCAGCTTCTGCTCTGCCTGGTTCCCACAGCCTGTCAGTGGAAACCTGTGGAGGGGAAAATATTTGGCTTAGAGGCTTGGAAGACACAGCGGCAGAACCCAACCAAACGTAGACCTGGTCCAAGTCAGGGCGGAAGAGAGAGGGAGCAGCCTGAGGGCAAATACCAGGCTGCCTGAGAAAGATGGGATATTTCTTCCCAAAACCTGACAGGACTTGCTGGGCATGGATTAGGGAAGGCTACATTTCCAACATAATTACTTTGGTTTGGGTTGGCCTCAAACACCTTGTTGAAAAATATTACAAGTAATTTAGCACTGAAATTAAATGATGTGAGGTGGGATTATGCTCAGGTTCACCTCAGGCCTGGACGAAGATCTTTTCAAATGTGGCTAACGGCTCTCAGCTGTATTCTCATGTTGATTTATTGACTGTGAAAAACAGTCCAATATTTCTCACGTCAGCTCCAGAACAGAGTGTTTTATTTTTGATTGTTTGTTCAGTCAGGCTCCTATGGTAAACATGCAGAGAGAGTAATACAGAGAGGTATGCAGACGGAGCAAAACACCCAAATGACGAGTCGACGATTTTAAATGTGCGGTTGGTTGAACGGGCAGCCAATGAATGCGTGTACGTCTCGGTGTAAGCTAACGTCAAAATCAAATGTTGAGAGGAACGTTTCGGCCAAAAACATCACAACTTAAAGAAATATGCCACCCAAGTGTGCAAAGTCCAGATCATTCAGTTTTCCTGACACACTATCCGACAGTCCAGCCAATCACGTCCAAAAACTCCAAATGTGCACGCCAGTTGCTCAGGTCCAAAATGTGATACACTGAAACTGTTAATAGTGAAATATTGCACTGGGAACATAGGGGAATGGTTAAGGTACTTATCATAGAGGTGGTCTGCTTGAGCGTGACTCTGAGTTTCGGGGTAATGGTCCAGGGCGCCATAAGAACACTTAAAGAGCAGGAAGAGTGCCACAGAGCAACAGAGGAATGCACACAGGCCTGTTTGAGACTGCAGCGCTTGGCAGAGCTCTTAAATTACGTTAGTGAACTGGATTCAGAATGGTTTTATACTCAGCGTTTGAAATGGAACAAAAAGTGAATGGACTTGGTATTGTATAGCGATCTCCTACTCTCAGTGTCGGATTCACCTATTGGCGCCCTGATGGCAGCGGCTGCTAGAAGCGTCCAATAGCATTCAAACTCTGCGAGCACTTCAGGGTTCAGAGTCTTATGAAGGACTTTCATAGACTGACATGCAGCTGCAGGAGCAGGGGATCGAACCCCTTAACCTTCCTGTTGAGAGACAGGTGAGTCTACCACTGATCCACAGCCACAGGTAGGTTCATTTAGAGAGTTCACAGAAACGATTTGCTTCTTTGAATCAACATTTCAAACAAAGGAGTTTTAAGAATTAAGAAAAGAAACTCTGAAACTATTAACTGTTTTATCATCAACATCATACCTCCAGTGTGAATGTGTGTGAGGGAGAAGCTGGAGTCCTGCTGGCTGTGTTGTTGTCAGAGCTGTGTTTACATGGACGGGACGGCCGGCTCCTCCCCTTGTGTATAAAAGCTGTTTGAGTCAAGAAGAAGAAGAACATACTCACTGATTATTTGATGAAGAGTTTTTAGATCATTCTGAGTCAGTTTACATGAAGCTACCAGCTAACTAAAGAGTGCTAACATTAGCATGCTAACATAACAATGCAGGACACAGTTGATTGAAGTTACCAGCTAACTAAAGAGCGCTAACATTAGCATGCTAAAACAACAATGCAGGACACAAGTGATTGACGCTACCAGCTAATATATAGAAACTGGAGTACAGCAGTGAGAAAAGGTGGTATAGTGATGTCTATATGCTTCACTGGGTTAAATAACAAACCTATAATGTTAAATGTCTGTTGTTGATCTAACACGCCAACATCCAAACAAAACATTGGAGACGATTTCAATCAACGCTCACCTTATCAGATTCAGCACCCCATGGTCAAAGTCTTTTTTGTCACTTTACATGTGTTGCAGTTCACTTAGTTTAATGCAGACTGTGTTGGAATAAAAGAAACATGCTGTCAAAGGTATGCCAGTTTATGATATAACAGATATCTGGCATGAGATATAATTATAACACAGCTTTTGTATGTATTAATCCTTATATGACATTTCTGACCTCGGACCATTCCTGCAGCGCCCCCATCATAACACACTGTTTTCATTCTCCTATTCAGATTAATTCATGAACTCTACAGACAGACATTCATACTGATCCTGCCTGTAGCGTGCTCCATTTATTCTCCATGAAGATGCTTATATATGTCTGCAGAAGTTATGAATCCTGTTTGATTATTTCCAAAGCGTGGTGTTGACCTGTCCAAACCACAGACTGGATTTACAACGTGACAAAGTGGAAAACAGTCGGAGGCAGAGGACTGGGAAGGACAGCGAGAGATACACAGATACATCCGTTGGAAATCTCCGCAGACATCTCTTCGTCCAGCGCGGATTCTTGAAAACCCAACCATGGTGGAAAACCTCCAGCCAGGCTCCCGGCTGAATTCCTGTCTTCAGGGCCGACCGCTAAAAGTTGGCCTTCAGAGAAAAACGAGATGAGATGAGATGTAATATTTCACTGTAAGAAAGAGAACGCTGTATACAGATCGTTTCTAAATAGTAGATTTAGTAGCTTTGACTGTGTAAACAAAGAGACTCTTCTGATGAGTCAAATCAGACATAACTCATCCATTCATACAGATTCATACACCACTGATGATGCAGTGGGAGCATCCTGGGGATAAGTTAGACATGTGACTGCAGGAGCTGGGGATCGAACCCTCGACCTTCCAGTTTATCGACGACCAACTGAGCCACAGACGCCCCAAGATGACAAACATACCATCACGTTCCCAAAGACGAACTGATGGATTAGTTTACCTGAAAGGTTGAGTGTGGTGATTTGGAAGGAGGGCAGTGATGTAACGAATATTTAGATGAACTGATCAGATTATTTAACAGTCTTCCTGATCTGGATAATAGTTAACATAATACATGTTTGATATGTTTGATTCCTGGTCGAAATGTTTCATGAAAACAATGTGTCCAAAATGTTCTTGAAAAAACAAAGATTTCAAAAGAGATTTCGAAATTTTTCATTAAAAAAAATCTCTCCAAAAAACGCAGCAGCCAATGAGAGCGAGCCGACTTGGAAGCATCACGAACTGGATGTTGGAGAGCCAGCTGACTGCGTCACTACAAACAGCAGGTGTGTGATCTCTTAGTCAAGTCGTCTCCAGTGTGTGTGTGTGTGTGTGTGTGTGTGTGTGTGTGTGTGTGTTCAGGTGATTATGATCCGTGAACTCACAGACAGTTACGCCGTAATGATGCGTCACCATGTGAACGTAAAGTGAACGACTTGTTCTCCCTCGTTCAAACGAGGAAACAGAAGCTACACAAAACTCAGAGATTAAAAAACACTGATTAGTATTTTAAACGCTTTTAGTCTTTGACTTTTAAATCTCTGTGGCTGCCAGATGAAAAAGTAACAACACACTTAAATACATATAAAAAACTAAAGTTACTGTGTGAGCTCTAGCAACAGTGTTTTTGGACATGAACCACAGTATCGATGGTGAAGTTGCTCAAAGCAGATTGGAAAGCTTAAAGAAACAGTGAAGAAATAAAAAGTGACCTGCATGCAGCTCGTGTTTCTCCCGACGGGGGATTTTCTTTTTCCCGTCTCGTACCACCCAAATCGTGCTCACAGTTCGCTCTGCCTCACAGAGGACTCCCAACATGCCTCTGTGATTTAAAACCCAGGTTGAACAAAGCACAGCGTGGAGGCCAAACTGGGAAGTTGAAGCAAATATAAATATTCTTGATGAAGAGATCCCCCAGAGAGAGAGAGAAAGCCCTGCAGCAGACGGATCCATCGTTGCCCTCCTCTAAAGGCTGGACCTGGACCTGGACCTGGACCTGGCACAATATGAAGACTCCAGGCCTCGCTGTTGGTCTCTATGAGTCTGTAGCATCATCGTTTTTACTTTAACTTTAAAGTGAATGAAACGTTATTTACTGACGGATGGCCTCTTCAGATCAACCATCTCGTTTTCAAGGAGTCCAAACAAGAAGAAATGAAATGAAGCCAGAGCGCGAGAGCCAAATCCTGCAGTTCTTCGAGTGTCCACTAGAGGCTGGCTGCAGGAACAGGAAGTGACAACACACAGCAGGCAAAAAAAAGCTGTTCATGGGACTTGATTAAAAATGTTTAACTAATTAACTCAGGGCTTAATAATTAATTAATCGAAATTAATCATCAACATTTTAAGTGCATCACAATATTTGCCCTAAAAAGCAAAACTTCTCAGACGTTGAATTACTCGTTTTGGTCCTGAGGTCATGTGGTCGAGTTTAGGCTGCAAACGCTTCTTGTTTGTGTCGCCCTAGGTGAAGCTAGCGATAAGCTAGCGATAAGCTAGCGCGTAGAAATGACAAACAGTTCCGTGCTGTTTATGAGGCTAACTGTGATTAAATGCATTAAAAAAATTCGCCGTTATTTTCTTGTAATTAATGAATCGTAATTAATGCGTTAAAGTCCCAGCCCTCCTGTTTACACGTCATAAAACGAAGTGCGTCTGATCAGCCGTATGACGTCATGTAGCGTCTTCCTCAAACACACTCGCGGCGTGTGAACATACAGATACAGTCAGATGGTCTGAGATCACTATCGGATCCTTCAGGGAACATTTATGTGTCTTCAATTTGTTTTTCTCATCATGAGAACAACAAGCAGCTGAAGTCCAACACGGACGTCATCAACGCTCCTCAGGTACTTTAACACGGACGTCATCAACGCTCCTCAGGTACTTTAACTCAGACGTCATCAACGCTCCTCAGGTACTTTAACTCAGACGTCATCAACGCTCCTCAGGTACTTTAACACGGACGTCATCAACGCTCCTCAGGTACTTTAACACGGACGTCATCAACGCTCCTCAGGTACTTTAACTCGGACGTCATCAACGCTCCTCAGGTACTTTAACTCAGACGTCATCAACGCTCCTCAGGTACTTTAACTCGGACGTCATCAGCTTCACGTGATTCAGATATCTGAACGTATGAGCAGGATGAACACGTTATCACAAATCAACAGAACAGAATAGAACAGAATAGAATAGAATAGAACAGAACAGAATAGAACAGAATAGAACAGAATAGAATAGAACAGAATAGAACAGAATAGAATAGAACAGCATAGAATAGAATAGAATAGAACAAAATAGAACAGAACAGAATAGAATAGCATAGAATAGAACAGAACAGAATAGAACAGAATAGAACAGAATAGAATAGAACAGAATAGAATAGAACAGAATAGAATAGAATAGAAC
>NC_136698.1:28095528-28104055 GCF_947650265.1 Symphodus melops | reverse complement strand
TTCACAGCAGCGTCATTCTGGCGTCCCGGTCGGAGGATTTGCATTGGCTGACCGGACAGTCATAGAAACAGACATGTCAGAATGTACTCACACACAGCGCTGCTCCTCTGATCTCGCCTCTTCAGCTCCTCACACCAGGAGGAGGTCAGGACTACGACCAAGACCAAGACCGTGAGGACTCTGAGACAAGACCAAGACCAAGACCAAGACTACGACCAAGACCAAGACCGTGAGGACTCTGAGACAAGACCAAGACCAAAACCAAGACTACGACCAAGACCAAGACCGTGGGTGCTATGAGACAAGACCAAGACCAAGACCAAGACTACAACCAAGACCAAGACCGTTGGTGCTATGAGACAAGACCAAGACCAAGACCAAGACTACAACCAAGACCAAGACCGTGGGTGCTATGAGACAAGACCAAGACCAAGACCAAGACCAAGACTACAACCAAGACCAAGACCGTGGGTGCTATGAGACAAGACCAAGACCAAGACCAAGACTACAACCAAGACCAAGACCGTGGGGGCTCTGAGACAAGACCAAGACCAAGACCAAGACTACAACCAAGACCAAGACCGTGGGGGCTCTGAGACAAGACCAAGACCAAGACCAAGACTACAACCAAGACCAAGACCGTGGGTGCTATGAGACAAGACCAAGACCACAACCAAGACTACAACTAAGACCAAGACCGTAGGGGCTATGAGACAAGACCAAGACCAAGACCAAGACTACAACCAAGACCAAGACCGTAGAGGCTATGAGACAAGACCAAGACCGTGGGTGCTATGAGACAAGACCAAGACCAAGACCAAGACTACAACCAAGACCAAGACTACAACCAAGACCAAGACTACAACCAAGACCAAGACCGTAGGGGCTATGAGACAAGACCAAGACCGTGGGTGCCATGAGACAAGACCAAGACTACAACCAAGACCAAGACTACAACCAAGACCAAGACTACAACCAAGAACAAGACCGCGGGTGCTCTGAGACAAGACCAAGACTAGAACCAAGACCAAGACAGGGTGAGACCAAAACAAGACCAAGACCAAGATCAAGACCGTGAGACCAAGACCAAGACATGTTGAGTGTGAACAGGACTCATGAGGGGGACTCTGGAGTCACCAGGATGCTCTGATGGGACGTACAGAACACGTCGTCATATAAAACACATATTAGAGATAAGCGAACAGACAGGTGACACAAACGTCCCTCAGGTGAGACTCCACAGACGAGTCTTGGCTTGTTGCCATGGAGACCAAACCGTACTGGCGCCTGTGACTGGCATTGCCACGGTTCGCTCTCTGTTTTGTAGATTATTGATGATTATTGTTTCACTATATGTGATCGTAGCAGCCCAGATGACAAATGGAAGTGTCCTGGCTTTACTAACCTATGATCGGGACTCTTTATTTCATATCAAAGTGTCATTGGAGGACATGTTTCATACCTGGGACCGTTACAAACAGGCATTTCTGCCTCCGTTTGAAATCGATCCCGACTCACCTGACTACTTGGTGCTGTATCGGGTGCCGGGTAGGACCCGCAGGAGATCCAGAAAAAGAGGCTCTCGGTCCGGTATCCAAGTGAAGCGAGGGCGTGCTGCGGCTGCCGGGGGCTCCGTCGTCTTCGGCTGCCGGGACCACACTCGGTTCCTGCGCCGGATTCCTCTCCTCGATGTGTGCGTCAGCGTGTCCTCGCTGCCGCCTGCCCGCACTTCAACAACTGTCCTGGACCCTTCACAGTGCTGGAGCCATGGTCAGGGGTTTTCATCGCCATCGCCTACTTCCGTGTTTATGCCGGCTTTTCCAGCGTGGACCAGCTGGAGCTCACGTGACCGCTGGATGTGCCTTCGTCCAGTCCCGCTCCGCAACACGGACACTACCTCCGAGACGTCAATCCACGTCGGCCTATTGGATACTCGTTCAATGTGACTCCGACACTTTCAAGAGTCAACTGGGGACGTTTTTATTTGTCCAGGCTTTTGGTTGGTCTCTTTTAGGGCTGCTATGATCTCTATACTGTCTGTTTGTTGCTTGTGATGTTTTAAACCCTGTTTGTGAAGCACTTTGTGGCCCCTGCCTGCGAAAAGTGCTATATAAATAAATTTTACTTACTTACTTACTTGTTGTTCTGAAGCGTTCACGTTATCAGAGATCAATGTGTCTGAGCTGTTTCTCCTCTGCTCTGTTCATGTGGCTCACACAGTACATTCATAACCACAGCGCTCTGTTCCCTTTAAAACAAGCTGGGTTATCACTGATCTGCATCAGTGATAACGATCACATTAAATCTGGGTTTGATTTTGTAGTTTGACCTCTGACCTCTGACCTCTGGATGGATGGTGTTTCTGTGCTAAAGCAGGCCGATCACAAAGAATGCATTAAAAGGAGAAACTTCCCCGTCATCCACGATTTGGAACGGGACCATGACGGCTGTTTTAGCAATCACCACACACACACACACACACACACACACACACACACACACACACACACACACACACACGCACACACACACACACAGAAGAACACTTTTTAAATCTTACACTTGGTTCAGCTGAGATTCAACAACCATAACATTTATTATTGTTCAGCGTGTGTGTGTGTGTGTGTGTGTGTGTGTATGTGTGTGTGTGTGTGTGTGTGTGTGTGTGTGTGTGTGTGTGTGTGTGTGTGTGTGTGCTGGAGTTCTGCAGTGATGGACTGAATGTTCATCCTTGTCGGTCTTGTTGCACGCCTGCCATCTCTTTGAGATACTCCATCAGGTTTCTATGTTCAGTCATTCGTTCCCATGTTCTTCATCCATGCCTCTCTCTCTCTCTCTCTCTCTCTCTCTCTGGAATCACTCTGGAACCACCCGCTCTGCAATCACTGCAAATCCTGCATGAACGCTCAGCGTGTGATCGTGTGAAGGAACTCAGTCTGAGAACTCTTCTGCTGTTCTGTTTGTAACCTGAAAGAAAGAAGCAGCACAACGTTCACACGTCTAATTGATCCTGACACTCACAAACACCACCTGTGGACATGCTATAAAGGCAGGGGGGGTCATTTTACAAACCAGCATGATTATTAAAGTAGCAGTACCCCCCCCCCCCCCCTCTGTGCTCACTCTAAAGCCACGCCCCCTCCCCCCTCTGTGCTTGCTCTAAAGCCACGCCCCCTCCCTGTCTGTGCTCGCTCTAAAGCCACGCCCCCTCCCTGTCTGTGCTCGCTCTAAAGCCACGCCCCCTCCCCCCCTCTGTGCTCGCTCTAAAGTTACGCCCCTCCCCCTCTGTGCTCGCTATAAAGCCACACCCCCTCCCCCTGTGCTCGCTCTAAAGCCACGCCCCCTCCCTGTCTGTGCTCGCTCTAAAGCCACGCCCCCTCCCCCCTCTGTGCTCGCTCTAAAGTTACGCCCCTCCCCCTCTGTGCTCGCTCTAAAGTTACGCCCCTCCCCCTCTGTGCTCGCTCTAAAGCCACGCCCCCTCCCCTCATCTCTTCATCGTGTAGAAATGACGTCGTCTCATTCAGCGGTATGTAAAGAGGTAGAGAACGAGCAGGGAGACAGTGAAGCCTGTGATTGGTTCATCAGAGAGCAGGGAGGCCTGTGATTGGTTCATCAGATTGGTACCTCGTGGCAGACATTGGTTGAAGTTTTTACAGACTTACAAACTGATACAGATGATAGATTTACTTTGTTCCTTTTTCAGAGAAGCTGAGTTATTAATTTCTGTCAGGACCTAAAAACAGTTTCAACCAACATCTTAAAAAGTGGAGGAAATGACCCTGGTGTTAACAGAGCGGTATCACTGTGGCTCTGCTTCACACTGACCTGTTTCACAGTTTGGTGCCTTGCTCAAGTGCACCGCTCCAGCTTTTAGACCAGGGTTGTCAAACTCCAGTCGTGGAGGGCCGGCTTCCTCAGACTATTAGAGATCTCCCTGCTTGGACGCAGCTGAATCCAATGAGTGACTGGTTATCAGGCTTCTGCAGAGCTTGATGACAACACGTTGGTTTGAAGCAGGCGTGTTGGAGCAGGGACACATCTAACAGTCTGAGGAAGCCGGCCCTCCAGGACTGGAGTTTGACACCTGTGTTTTAGACTAACGTATATATACTTTGGTCAACACGGGGACTTGAACCTTTGGGTCCCCAGCCCGACTGTGAGGCTGCACACAGGACATGATGATAAACAGCCTGCACAGTTTGTCTCCTTCATGCTGTTTGCTGTTCACACTCCACCGTGTGCTCTGTGCTGACTTATGAAATAATCAAATGTAAATCAAATGAAAATACAAACAGGCAGGTGGGACTGTTTGGAAAGAGTGTAAGTCATGTGATGAACGTGATGCAGCTGTTTAGTGATCACCCTGTTCTTTCTGAAAGCACAGTGACACACGTCTGTCTGATTGATCACTAATAACTCTGTTTGTCTGGCAGTCTGTTCTCATCGTGTACGACTGGATTCATTTGCATAAGTCTGTTCTGAAAGCAGGACGATGAGCGTAGACGCATTAAATCAACAGCGTGTAAACACTCGGGTGTGTGTGTGTGTGTAGGTGTGTGTGTGTGTGTGTGTGTGTCCTCTGTTGAACTCGTCTCAGGAGGAGTGTGAGCTGAGTCGCTTCAGGCCAGACGTGTTCACTCACTCAGCTTGTAATTTCACAATTATTTCCATGTTTACTTTCATCCAGGTGACCGAGCAGGAGGAGGAGTCACCCTGCCAATATGCAAATGTCCAAACACTGTTTGCTTTGCTCTTATGTCCTGTAACAACGTGTCCCAAAGGCCCGTCACCATGACGACGCCGCCTCTGGCTCTGCCTCGGATTCCTCTGACTTAAACAGCTCTGCATTACTGGGACGTCAACGCGTGTGAAGCCAGCTAACGACAAGAGAGACTTCACTATAACGTATACTGTGTGTGTGTGTGTGTGTGTGTGTGTGTGTGTGTGTGTGTGTGTGTGTGTGGAGGCTCACACACTGTGCTCTTATTTTCACGTCGGCGTCAGACTGAACGTCTCGCTACTCGGCTTCATCGTCGTTGACAGATAAACGTTATTTATAGGAAAGCTTGTACGACACTCTCCTATTGGTTGATGGTGCAGCATATATTAGCAGCGTTCAGGGTCCTTCGCTGAAGCTTGTTGTCTCGTGCTCATCATTTACACCAACCTGATCCAGACCTCTGATGGATCTATAAAAGCTGTGTGACGACCCACGTGCCGTTAGCATGATGCAGGAAGCCACAGGCTCACGTCTAGACGGCTGATCTCCGTCTGTCCGCTCCCAGGATCCAAACAAGCAGCAGCGTCACAAACACAGACGTTTACACAGACGACCACGTCTGGATAATAAAACAGGATTCACTGGAAGGTTCAAGCTGCAGGCCGTGGGGCTGCACACCTTTATTATTCGTTTCACATCATTTTTGTATAAAAGGTGAAACTATGATCTTTCAAAGCGGCGTCTCGGTATCTCAGTAGTTTATGCTACTTTTACTTTTATCTTCATTTCTGCTCTGAGTGTTGACGAGAGACGTTTATACTTTATTAAGAATGGTGCCGCTCCAACATATTTTCCTCCTGAGCGCTCAGGTCTCGTATGTTTCTCTGGATTGTTGGTCAAACCCGCCTGCTGCTCTGGACCTGCTCTGGACCACCTCCTGTGGACCGAGCTGGGTCTCAGGGTCTGTCCCCACCTCCACCTCAGAAATCCTCCCTGCATCTTCTAAAGCGTCTAGAAACAACACGTCTTAAGAACTGCTCTGAGCTGAGGCATGTTGACCTGCACGGACTGAAGGCCGGTGTTAGCAATGCTAACGTTAGCCACGCTCATCAAACCTATTTGACGTTGTTTACAGCATGTAGACTCACAAAGCTCTGCTGGTTTGTTCTCTTCACTCGTTTATACGGAGACCTTGAAGCAGACCAGAGTTCAGTTCACCAAACCAAGCTAACGACACACCAAACCAAGCTAACGACCCACCAAACCAAGCTAACGACCCACCAAACCAAGCTAACGACACACCAAACCAAGCTAACGACCCACCAAACCAAGCTAACGACCCACCAAACCAAGCTAACGACCCACCAAACCAAGCTAACGACCCACCAAACATGTAGCTTCAGACCAAACGGCTCCTCTGACTTCAGCTCATGGTGACACATGTTTATGCTTCTTTTTCTCACCCCACCTGAGTTCAGGACTGCGTCTGTGTTTTTGCTCTTATTCAATGAGTGTTATTTCATTCCTTCGCAGGTGAACTCAGGTGAGAGGAACAAGGAGGCGTTACATAAACCATTTGTGAAGTACCGTGGTGTTGAGCTGCCGACAGTGTGAGTCACCGTGTGATGCTCCTTCATGACCTGCAGCAGGTTCTCAGCCGGCTCGTCAGGTCTGTCCTGATGGATCACTGTAAAGGAGGGACTTCAACATGATCGACGTTACTTAAATCATTTTTCTCACTGAAGCTGCCAAACCACCTCGTAAAAAACCTGAATCCCAGTTTAGCTGCTCAAACAGTCATACTGCTTTGTTAGTTAAACTCAAAAGGCTTTCATAATAAAACAGACTTTAACATTGCTAAAGATTAGTAAAAATAAAACACACATTTATGTACAATATAAGATAAAACAAAGAGTCAATATTTAACTAACAGAGCCGTGCAGGTGTACCTACCTGTTGGGTTTTTTAACATACGAGAAAGAAAAATTAAATTAATTAAAATAATAATTTAATGTAACTTTTTTTTACATCAAGAGATGAAATTTTTTTAAAAACAGAGGTGTACAGGTCTGTTTTTTTTTCTAAATACAAGAAATAAAAATAAATAAAATAAAAATAAATTGATTTATTTTATTGGATAAATGTATTTTTATTAAAGAAATAAATGTATTTTTTATTGAATAAATAAATGTGTATTGGATAAATACATTTATTTATTTAATAAAAATATTTTTTTTATAAAATAAATATTTTTATTTTTATTGGATAAATACATTTATATTGGATGATTTCTTTGAAACATACCTACCTCCCTTTAAGAGCATGCTGGAACCCTTTTTAAATGTAACACAGTCAGATTGTTGTTTAGACAGTGCCGTGGCTTCAATGGGGACAAACAATACGTTTGTGACAAATTGTGGAGCGTAATGACCTCAGTGACAGACTGAGAGCTGCCTCAGCCACAGCTACGCTTGCTATGCAGACAGCATGAGGATGTGTAACCCTCGCAGCTTTGTCCTGTCGCTCACAGTTTGTGAAATATACAAACTATGCCGCAGCTCGTGGGAATCTTCTGTCGATGGAATTTGGCTGCTGTGAGGATGAAGTCGGGAATCTTAAACATGCAGCTCACCTGAACAGCTCAGCCAGACACAAGAGAGGCGAACATGCCTCCGTCGCTCCACACGCAACACAAGAAGCATGTTTAGCTTCCTGCTGAGTCAGGACCCAGAGCTGGTTCTGTTTCCACTGCACACTCCAGAGGCAACACAGAATATTGACTTTAATGGACGTATTAGCGCACAGAAGAGGAATAATATTTCCTTAGCAGACTTCAAAGACCGGAGGAGAGAGTCGGGTTTCTGCAGTCTGACTGGAGGTAACAGAAGTCTGCTGATGGGAAGGGAACAGATGAAACAGTCCCACAGCAGCCTCTCAAACAAAGACGTGACAGATGAGAAAATGTATTAAACAAAGTGAATAAAAAAACAGCTCATATAATAAAGCTGAGGCTAATGTACCGCGTGTCATCCTCCAACATGTCTGTCTCCAGCTGTCCCGTCAAAAAGCCTGAAAATAGAACAAAAAGAAAGAAAGATAATTTAAGTTAACTTTACGACATTTAAAAAAAAAAGAGTCAGGAAGTGTCTGAGTGGGATCCTTACATCACAGCTTTGGACCAAGTCCAAATGTCAAATCTTTAACAGTGACATCAGATGTTCGGTCATATGACATAACCTGCTTACAGACTCACACTTCACTAATCTACAGCCTGAGCTGCTGCTCATACAGAATGACAAGGCTCATAATTATAACATGTAAATATCATCTCAGCAGACGTCCCACATACAGGATACGACCCGCTAAGCCACAGCGTGCAGGTTCAACATCCTCATGGTCTCCTCCTGTCAGTGAACGCAAACATGACCAAAGTCTCCAACGAGACGACAAGATAAGAAACGAGTCAGGATGACGAGATGACCCCGTCTACACGTCTGGGAATAATCCGGACGGGATTAGGGAATGTAGGACAGGAAGGGCGAAGACAGATCCACACTGGATTAAGATGAAGGTCTGCTGTAGTCTCATTCATCTGATCATGAAACATGAAAGTGTGTGTGTGTGTGTGTGTGTGTGTGTGTGTGTGTGTGTGTGTGTGTGTGTGGGGTGGTCGGGGTCTTAGCTTCAGTGCAGCAGCGTCTTTATTAAACAATCCTGATGGCTGGGATTTGTTTTCCTGCAGCCTCTCTTTCCCAACTCCACCTGCTGTCTGGGAATGTTCACCAGCAGTGAGAAAACACACACACA
>NC_136698.1:28074109-28080328 GCF_947650265.1 Symphodus melops | reverse complement strand
GAGAGAGGATTCAAACCCGGGACTGTAGCCTCCGTACGTGGGCACACACACAACCCACTTGGCGCCCAGCGCCCGGGAGAGACGTAGTTTACTGTGAAAGCTGACGGTCTTCAGCCCGGCGTGACCTCGCTGACCTTCCACAAACAGAAACACAGTGTGTGTGAATGTGTTCTTCAAACTTAATCAATATACAGAAAAATCAGTCAAAACATCCCCCCCCCGATCATCAGGTTTTATTTGGAGAGGATTTTCAAAATAAAATAAATACATTTTGGAGAAGTTTCTGAAACAAATTCAACCTAATAAAAGCAATGACACTGAACATGTTTTTAATGATGAGTCAGACATCCTGCTGAAAGTCCGTCTGTGATTGGCCGAGAATCAGTGTGAGGAGCGGTTTGTCTGAACTGACCCTTTGTGATCGTGTTCTGCTTTTTACTGTGACACATTTTTTTATGTTCAGACGTCTTCTATGGAGAAACATCTTCATGTAGTTCAAATAAATCCTACAAAACACTGAATCACTTTTGTTTTTCTGATGGACTCTTTACTCTGCAGCAGCCTCTACCATCACTGTGTGAATGTGTATGAATGATGCTGCAGCCTCTACCATCAGTGTGTGAATGTGTATGAATGATGCTGCAGCCTCTACCATCAGTGTGTGAATGTGTATGAATGGATGAGTTAATACTGATGGACTCTTCACTCTGCTGCAGCCTCTACCATCAGTGTGTGAATGTGTCTGAATGATGCTGCAGCCTCTACCATCAGTGTGTGAATGTGTCTGAATGATGCTGCAGCCTCTACCATCAGTGTGTGAATGTGTCTGAATGATGCTGCAGCCTCTACCATCAGTGTGTGAATGTGTCTGAATGATGCTGCAGCCTCTACCATCAGTGTGTGAATGTGTATGAATGGATTAGTTAATACTGATGGACTCTGCTGCAGCCTCTACCATCAGTGTGTGAATGTGTATGAATGGATGAGTTAATACTGATGGACTCTTCACTCTGCTGCAGCCTCTACCATCAGTGTGTGAATGTGTCTGAATGATGCTGCAGCCTCTACCATCAGTGTGTGAATGTGTATGAATGATGCTGCAGCCTCTACCATCAGTGTGTGAATGTGTATGAATGATGCTGCAGCCTCTACCATCAGTGTGTGAATGTGTCTGAATGATGCTGCAGCCTCTACCATCAGTGTGTGACCTGTGGAAGTTTAATTCAGATGATGATGGGTTCCTCTCGTCCTGCGTGTTGCTCATGTAAGTGTATGTGCAGTGACAGGAGCGTCCACCAGGGGGAGCTGTTGTCAAGCAGTCGACTCAGGAGCGTCCTGATCGCTGTAATAAACTCTGAAACAGAAACATCAGTCGGAAGCTTCATGCCAGGTGTTCCACATTTAATAAAGGATCAATGCAGATCAATCTGAAAACTTGAAGCTCGAGTCAACATGACTCCAAACTCTGAGCCGTCCATCGCTCATCACTGAGAGCAGCCTGATGATCAACGAGTCTCACTCAGTGCGTCTGTGCAAAATCAATGAGGAGAAAATGTGTCAAAAAAAAGAGGCTTCAGGTCCAACGCAGCCATGATGGACTTCAGAGCCGCAGAGATGAAGAAAGAAGAAGGAAGAGCCTCAAAACAAAAATCTCACACACACACACACACACACACACACACACATAAACGCTTGCACCTCCCACTCCGTCTTTCTTAGATTAGTTTATGTTATATTTCTGCTTTTTGATAATATTCATTGGCAGTATTCCAAACACACTCATCATAAAGGACAGACGTGAGAAGCTTTTAACAAGAGACGTCTCAGTCAGGACGGACATGCCCACAGGTCGCTCATTTCTGTGTCTTGTGTGAACTTTAAGGTTATGACCTACAGATTTAAAAAAAAAAGGCAGCAAAGTACTTTGAGATGTTCTTTTAAATGTTATAAATGAAATTTATTATTTTGGAATTTGGACTTTAAAGAACGTATTAAACCCAAAATCCGCTTCAAGCCCAGCGGGAGAGAAGGGAGCGATCACACTGTCGAGGTTCTTTAATGAAATCTACCCAGCGACCTTCCCTGTGAGGACGACCTCGTGTGTGTCTCGGGTTATTTCCTTTAAATATTGGACCAATCGAGTGATTTGAAGCTTAAACCGAAGCCGTGTGGTGTGAGCGTGGTTAGAGGGCTGACGTGTTTTTTTAATCTCAGTTTGATGGAGAGGAAGTGGAGAAGAAGGCAGCCATTGTCTTCATGTTGGTTTAGTGCAAGTGTAAAAATAAACTCTGAACCACAAACCTGCAGCAGCCCAGCAGGGCTCCTGGTGTAACCCGAGCCAGAGAGGGGGCCTTCAATTAGCCCCAGATCCACACTCACCTCACAGCCTCAACCTCAACTAATGGCACCTTGTAAAGACAGACACAAGAGCAGGAGGCGGGACATGCAGAAGCCGCACCGCTCCCAGAATAGCTGCGTGGACCGAGATCAATGCAGGCATCATTAGAGGGATGCTGCCATTAGCTGTTACAAGGCCTGCTATTACCCAGAGATCACTGGTGATGAGGAGCTATCATGTGGCCTGAGGCAAGACCCCCAAGGTCCCTGCTGGTGCCACACACACACACACACACACACACACACACACACACACACACACGGTGGCAGGGAGCACTTCTACTGGCAGTTTGTAAGGTTATACGTTTTTTCCAGTTGCATGTGTGTGTGTGTGTGTGTGTGTGTGTGTGTGTGTGTGTGTGTGTGTTAATTAGACACATGGTGGTAAACATCGACCATCACAGAGTGTTAAAGAGTCTGTCTCCATCTGCTCGTCGACGTCTCTCAGCTTTGAGTGAAATAAATGAGCAGCTGTCAGATATACAATAAAAGCAACAAATCTCAGAGACACAAGAACCAATCAAAGAGCTCGAATCTGATTTCATCTACGCAGCACTACTTCCTGCCCATGATGTTATCTTAATCACCAGACAACACTGTCCTGAGCCCGGATCAGATCATCAGTCGGCCATCACGATCGGATCGTGTCCGTCACAGACTGTGTGTGTGTGTGTGTGTGTGTGTGTGTGTGTGTGTGTGTGTGTGTGTGTTTGTGTGTGTGTGTGTGTGTTTAGTGTGGATACAAATATCTATAAAATGGGAAAAAATCTTCAAGGATGAAGCAAAGAGGAAGTCAGTTAAACTCTTCCTGTCGACTCGGCGCTCTGCAGCAGGAAGCGGCGCTCGCCATGTCACTCACGTCTCTGTGTCAAAGAGTGTGTGTCACTCTTTAAGGTGTTAAATCAATCAAAGCAGACGGACAGGTGTCATGGAGTTCAGAGTTCTGTTGTTTTATTATTCCAGGTTTCATCTCGTATCAGGGCGTGTCCCTCATTCAGCCTTTAGTGTTTCCTCCTTTATATCATAGTTCAGTGTTCTTGTTTCCCTCCTGTCCTGATGACTCTGACTGTCCTCACCTGTCTCATTAGTCTCACCTGTCTCATTAGTCTCACCTGTCTCATTAGTCTCACCTGTCTCATTAGTCTTACCTGTCTCATTAGTCTCACCTGTCTCATTAGTCTCACCTGTGTCTGATGACCACAGCTCTCTTTGTTTCCTCGTCCTCCTTTTTGGATTTCATTTTTTCAAAAGTAAGTTTTTGTTTCATCTTTTTAGTTTAAATAAATCAGTTTGGTTTGATGTGCACTTGGCTCCTCCTCCTCCTCCTCCTCCTCCTCCTCCTCCTCCTCACTCGTGACAGGAGTGTTAGAGGTCAAAGGTCAGGGGGTCCCAAGCTAAGATTGAAATTGTTTATTTCCTCTATAACGGCTCGATTGAATCTTTAAGTCACTGAGAGAGTCTGCTGGTCACGCGGGTTCGTTGTGATTTAAGTTCTCAGATGAAGGATTGTTGTTTTTATGGTTTATAGGTTTATTAGTCTCTCAGTCAGAAGGTTGACGGTTCGATCCCCAGCTCAAGGTCGACGTCACATGGTGTCATAGCGTCCTCTCTGCCTCCGCACATCTGTCCAACACCTGCACGCAGAGCTGAGCCCTTCATATCTCGACGTAACCACCTCGTAAAACACGTTCACTTATCAACATCTTCAACCAATTAACTCTCCCTCCGATGGATCGCTGGCAGCTCTTAGCGAGCCCGCAACAGAGCGTCGTAAACAACAACACGAGGCTCGTTGACCGTCCTCTGACTCCTCCAAAAGAGCGGCTCCCTGCCCAGCGGGTTATCGTCCTCACAAACGCACACAGGCCTTCAGTGAAGCAGAGTCTGAGAGGTGTTCTTATGTTGTCTTTACACAATCTGAACCTTTTCTTTGGATATTCACTGATCAGCTGATCAGATCCTGAAGTGTCCCATCTTGTTCCTGATGTTGCTAAATGTTGAAATGTTGAAATTCCAGCTCAAAAATGTTGCTTGTAAGTTGGAAGTGATCCAACGTGACCTGGCGTCAGTGACCCGGCGTCAGTGACCCGGCGTCAGTGACCCGATGTCATTCACTTTAACAGAGAGCACGAGCAGCAGGCTGAGTCTGTGTCCAGAGAGGCGCCACGGAGCGCGGCGGTGTAAATCCTGTGTGACGTCCCCGAGGAGCCGTCCACATGTTGAAACAGTTAGAGATGCTGCAACTCCTGACGTTGATGCAATCTTCTGCAAGAGAGAGAAGACAATCACATCCAGAGGGGACAAAGACAGGAGGGGGGGGGGGGGGGGGGTCTGATCTGATCTGACCTGCGGCGCCGCTCTCAGGTCCACGGGGATACAGCGCTCACACACCCGGAACGCCACGCTCCCAAATGTTCGCTCTCCTCTCTGGGATTCTTCCAGAACACACGGCCGAGGAATGAGTGAGGAATCCTGTTTCTACTGACAGGAACAAAAAACAAACATTCAAAAAGCTTCATTAAACTTCAACATCCTGAAGTTTAGTCAAAATAAAAAGTACAATATAAGAACAAACAAAGATCCCATTTTTGTATATTATATTTATATTTAACTAAACACAAAGAAACATTAAAATTATAATTTCATAATTTATATCAACAGATGAATTATTTAACAAACAAATGTGTGCAGGTCTGTTTTTTTTTCTAAATACAAGAAAGAAAATAAATATATTTTTAAATCTTTCTCGTGAAGCAGCAAAGGAAAGTTTGAAATCAATAATCCGAACACATAAAAGACTTTAACAAGAATAATAATCACTGAATCTTTTCTCAGGTGTCATTTCTGTGAAACTTTGACACACACACACACACACACACACACACACACACACACACACGTTGTTGGAGATGCTGATGTCTGTTAGTCTGCCTCGACTCGTCCGTGACGACAGAGTGAACATATTGATTATTTAAAGTGATCGATCTCTCCAACCAGCTCATCGTGTCTCTGATCTCTCCTCATCCTCGCTCTTCATCCTCAACACTCACTTCATGAACTCAATGAGTGTGTGTGTGTGTGTGTGTGTGTGTGTGTGTGTGTGTGTGTCTTTAAGAATCAGCAAAAGGACAAAAGGCACACATGAACACACACGCTGACACACAGGGGCGTGTGCGTGTCGCTCGGAGCGAGGGGGAGAGGGGCGTATTGAGCAGCTCAAATTAAAGACCTCCCATGAGGTCGTTCACTTGATGGACCCTTTTTAAACACCAAGCTACCAATTAGCAGCAGCCTCCGAGCCTACCCGTCTATTACCACATGACGAGGAGAAGTGGGGACCTCGGCTGTCTTCCTCTCCGCCCTTTCATGTTGCCCTGCTCCAAAGCCGTGTAGGAAACCAGTGGCAGTGTTTGATGGTTACAGGACAGGCTGTGGTTAGAGTGGGGGGGAGGAGGAGGGGGGGGGGGGGGGGGCTGAGGTCCTTTATGGTTCGCCCCGGCACGCTGCTCTAAACACACGGCTGCAGTACCTGTTAGCTCCACAGCAGGTACATGAGCTAACCTGACACCTCTCTTTTTATTATTGGGCCTTTATGAACAGAACCTTCCAGAGAGACGGCTGCTCATTGGTTCACTGAAGTGACCTCGTGACGCTTGCACTGATCAGTCTTTTAAACACATTTTGCACAGACGACTTGTCTTCAAAATCTAAATGATTTAAATAAGCATGTTAGCATGTTAGCATGTTAGCATGTTAGCATGAACAAAGGAGCTTAAAATGAGAGAATACAGCTTAAAGGAAGAATGTGTGACTTTCTGATCC
>NC_136698.1:28056609-28064109 GCF_947650265.1 Symphodus melops | reverse complement strand
TTTCACCAGATCAGACCTTTGTTTCCTTTTCCAGCTCAGATCATTACTGCATGGTAGAGGCTGCTGCAGAGTAAAGAGTCCATCAGTATTAACTCATCCATTCATACACATTCACACTGATGGTAGAGGCTGCTGCAGGGTAAAGAGTCCATCAGTATTAACTCATCCATTCACACACATTCACACACTGATGGTAGAGGCTGCTGCAGAGTAAAGAGTCCATCAGTATTAACTCATCCATTCATACACATTCACACTGATGGTAGAGGCTGCTGCAGAGTGAAGAGTCCATCAGTATTAACTCATCCATTCATACACACTCACACACTGATGGTAGAGGCTGCAGCACACTGATGGTAGAGTGTTATGGTGTTTCTGACACTGTGAGGTTTTTCATGAAACCTTTGTTTTCTTCTCCGAGCTTGAACAGCGGCCATCTTTCTTAGAAAGCTCTGCCACTGTTCCACTGACAGGAAGTCCATCAGCAGCTTCGCTGAGGTTTAAAAATGGATCGACTGTCACCACAGACTAAATGTCTTTGTATCCAAAGGGTGGTGAACAGACATGGCTGCTTTGTTCGCCTGTGAGTCACACTGAGCTAACACAGTGAATAAAGTCAATTAAAATCAACTGTGTCACATGTGAGAGTCAGCAGGCGGAGCCTCGTTGGCTTGTGTACATATGTAGTTTTATTACAAGCGTTTTTATCACAAGGGAAACTGTCTCCTTTGTAGGTTTTGAGTTTTTATCTGTACGATCTGTAACAAGCAAAGAGCCTCTCAGTCATTCTGCAGCAGGTCTGCTTGTTTTGTGTGAAGTTCTGCTGATTCTCTTTGTGTCAGAGAGGTTTGTGAAGCAGCAGGTTAATAAACACCTCGGTGCTCACAATCAAACAAAGAGGGTTCTGTTTGTATGAGATATCCAGAAAAGCTTCCACTGGTTGCAGTTTTCTTTCCCTTAATGCATACAGGTGTGATTTATTTTTAAATGAAGTAAATAAAAATAAAATACAGATTAACAGCAGTGCTCCTGCATCACCAACTCTTTGGTTTTACCCGCATTAATCATCAGCAGTCCACAAAGTCCATGTCGAGTCCTCAGGTTTTATTCAGACCAGCTTAAACGATCCAGAGCTGGGCCTGTCTGTGAAACACAGTCGCCTTCGTGGCTCATTTGCAGTCAGGAATGCGTGACATGACTTCACACTTAACCTGATGTTAGGCTGTCATCACCTCCAATCAGAGAGGCCTTCAGGAAACTCTGATGAAATGATCCCGCATGTCTGCACTCAGTCTGATTCTATGTTGGATGGATGTTTTTCATTCAATCATCATAGTATCTATTTATTATATTAATATTATTGTATATTATTATATATTATTATTATTATTATTATATTCTTCTTCTTCTTCTTCTTCTTCTTCTTATTATTATATATTATTATTATATATTATTATTATATATTATTATTATTATTATTATTATCATTATATATTATTATTATTATTATTATTATTATTATTATTATTATATATTATTATTATGATTATATTCTCTCTCACTCGCCCGCCTGCCTGCCTTTCATCTCTCTCTCCTATGGATCTGTTATTGTAGATAAACTGTTTGAAGATACGTTCACAGATTCACTTTCTTTGCTGTGAAAATAGACCAATCATGTGTGATGGGGTTCACTGTAACAAAGTGGACAAAACCAGACCGGACCGCGTGGTGGAAACGGGGCAGTACAGGACCTGTGAGCTCTGTGTGATTGGTCCACGTCATGAAGGCACTAAAGTCCTTTGAGTGTAAACAGCTGAGTGTTTGTAATCCTGACACGTGACAGCATCCAGGTGATGCCAGGTGAGTTATTGAGGCTGAACCAACAAATCACAGTGAGCGTGTGTTTCTTCTCACAGCTGGAGTGTGACACGAGGGCGTGCGACCTCGTCATGAGGTCAGAGCGACTTGAGCGAGGGTGAAACTCTCAGTATGTTTGAGGCTGTAACGTCACGTTGGCCTGAAGGTGCAACAGCTAAATGTTAAAGACAGTTTTTCCCATTTGAATGAAACGTGAAGGTTTTTAAACAACGACATCACTCCTACCTGCACATTTTGAAAGTTTGATTTTGCAGCGTTTCTGGATGACATGCTGCACGTCGTTTCATCTGGTGGATGATGGAGAGCAGAGCTCACAGCGCGTCTCTGTCATGTGATCAAGCACTCTGAACATGGAGGCTGTGAACCTCTCAGCTGTTTGATTGGAGTGAGCTGTGGCTCAGTGGTCGAGTCGGCGGTCGGGTCAGTCCCTCCACCAGAATAGCTCCCTGCTGAGTCAGCAGTGTGTGAACTTCATTTCTTGAAACAGCATGAATGAACTCAGGATGTCTCACAGAGACAATGACGTCCTAAATATAAACGTCCTGCAGCACCAAAGCTCCCTCTCTCTCTCTCTATCTGTCTCTCTCTATCTGTCTCTCTCTCTCTCTCTCTCTCTCTCTCTCCCTCTCTCTCTCTCTCTCTCCCTCTCTCCCTCTCTCTCTCTCTGTCTCTCTCTCTCTCTTCCTCTCTCTCTCTCTCTCTGTCTATCTGTCTCTCTCTCTCTCTCTCCCTCTCTCCCTCTCTCTCTCTCTGTCTCTCTCTCTCTCTCCCTCTCTCTCTCTCTCTCTGTCTATCTGTCTCTCTCTCTTTCTCTCTCTCTCCCTCTCTCTCTCTCTCTGTCTCTCTGTCTCTCTCTCTCTCTCTCTCGCTCTCTCTCTCTCTCTCTCTCTGTCTGTCTCTCGCTCTCTGTCTCTCTCTCTCTCTCTCTCTCTCTCTCTCTCTCTCTCTCTCTCTCTTTGGGTAGTTTATAAAAATGGCACTGTTGTTCAGTCCGACCACAGAGCAGGGCGAGAGGGAAAAAAACCTGCTCTCACTGAAACCACAGTCTGGTGACAGCAGAGGAAGTGTGGAGGACTGAGCGGATCCTGGGTAAAATAATCCTGTATGACTCGAGCATGACGAGCTGAAGGAGACGAGCTGAAGGGGACGAGCTGTAGGAGACGAGCTGAAGGAGACGAGCTGAAGGAGACGAGCTGAAGGAGACGAGCTGAAGGAGACGAGCTGAAGGGGACGAGCTGAAGGAGACGAGCTGAAGGGGACGAGCTGAAGGAGATGAAGGGGACGAGCTGAAGGAGACGAGCTGAAGGGGACGAGCTGAAGGGGACGAGCTGAAGGGGACGAGCTGAAGGAGACGAGCTGAAGGAGACGAGCTGTAGGAGACGAGCTGAAGGAGACGAGCTGAAGGAGACGAGCTGAAGGGGACGAGCTGAAGGGGACGAGCTGAAGGAGACGAGCTGAAGGAGACGAGCTGTAAGAGACGAGCTGAAGGAGACGAGCTGAAGGAGACGAGCTGTAAGAGACGAGCTGAAGGAGACGAGCTGAAGGAGACGAGCTGAAGGAGACGAGCTGAAGGAGACGAGCTGAAGGGGACGAGCTGAAGGAGACGAGCTGAAGGGGACGAGCTGAAGGAGACGAGCTGTAGGAGACGAGCTGAAGGAGACGAGCTGTAGGAGACGAGCTGAAGGAGACGAGCTGAAGGAGACGAGCTGAAGGAGACGAGCTGAAGGGGACGAGCTGAAGGGGACGAGCTGAAGGGGACGAGCTGTAGGAGACGAGCTGAAGGGGACGAGCTGTAGGAGACGAGCTGAAGGAGACGAGCTGAAGGGGACGAGCTGTAGGAGACGAGCTGAAGGGGACGAGCTGAAGGAGACGAGCTGAAGGGGACGAGCTGTAGGAGACGAGCTGAAGGGGACGAGCTCAGCACGGTGGGAATCAACTCGTCACAACTGAAGAAGTTTGAACATCGAGTCAAACTGTCACAGAGCAGCATGTGCATATACACACGCATGTGCATATACACACGCATGTGCATATACACACGCATGTGCATATACACACGCATGTGCATATACACACGCATGTGCATATACACACGCATGTGCATATACACACGTGCATTGGTTGCACAGTTCTAAAGGTGCTATTAGTGTGTGTGTGTGTGTGTGTGTGTTGTGAGTCACACAGACAGTTACAGTGGTGAGGCAGCAGACTGAAGGAAGTCTGAGTCAGACACACACACACACACACACACACACACACACACACACACATATCGCGTCCACACCGCAGAGAGTGGGCAGTGTTTGGACCTGTGGCACACACACACATTCCTCCACACTGACGCTGGAACACACACACCTGGATCAGTGATGTTGATGAGTTCACACATCGAGCCTCTCGTCCTGTGACGTTAAAAACAGGACATGTTTCTTTATTCTCCTGAGTTACAGGGACCGACAGCAGATCACACTCTCACAACCTGTTCACCTTGAGCTGTGTGCATCAGCTTGTCTGCAGCCTGTCGTTACCCATGATGCCTTGCACTCAGGTACAGACACAGTTTGGGTTAGTTTGTGTAAATTCTTTTTTTTCCTCTCGTGTCAGAAGAACGTTTGGATTGATTTTGAGATATCTGTCTGAAGAAGAAGGCAGACGTGTAACAGGTTGAGATCACGCGTGACGAGCTCACCTGCAGCTCAGGTGAGCTGAACCTGCAGCTCAGGTGAGCTGACCCTGCAGCTCAGGTGAGCTGAACCTGCAGCTCAGGTGAACCTGCAGCTCAGGTGAACCTGCAGCTCAGGTGACCCTGTGGAGTTCAAGTGAAGGTTGAAACAGTCGTTGGAAGTCTTCCAAAGAGGAGCTCAGGTGTCTGATTCCTCTTTGAACACAGACACATGGAGCTGCTGTTTTTATAAACATGCTTATCAAACGTGCTTCTGTATCGGCTCCTTTTAGAGCCGGGGGGGTTTGAACCGGGGGGGGGGGTTTGTGTAAACATGATATTCCCACTCAGAGGAGGGACGGTGCTGTGATCAAAGTGGCAGCCTCCTGATGGAGAACAAACATGCTACCAGTGTTTGGAGGCTCGGGCCGTCCTGCCAGGCGAGCAGGAGCTGCACACACCTGTTCCAACTGCACAGGAATGTGTTTGCTTTCACTGCTCCGGAGGCCCCGGGCTGGAAGGACAACATGCAGCGTAAACTTTTACCTGTGACCGCTGGTGTGAAACTAGAACAGAGTGTGTGTGTGTGTGTGTGTGTGTGTGTGTGTGTGTGTGTGTGTGTGTGTGTGTGTGCTGCATGAGGAGTTTACTCAGTCTGACATCAAACACAGAAACGCTTCACAACAGAATGGTGTTATCATGGCTTAAATGCAAGATGGATTATGTTTGTGCTCACTTTGATGGGCCCCTCACACAGCTGGAGCCCCCCCCCCCCCCTGCCCCCCCCCCCCCCCCTCACAGCTGGCCGTGTGTACGAGACCACTGAAACACAGACCTGACTTCAAACCTCCGTCTCTGGAAGTTTGTTTCCCATGCGGACTCTCAGCAGCGTGAGCTCTCACATCGCTCCCGACAGATCGGGAAGTTAAGTCGAGTTAAGTGCCTTGCCCAAGGACACATCGGACATGTAGCTGCAGGAGCTGGGGATTGAACCCTCGCCCTAAATAAAATGAATCTAAGTTACTTTTCTTGAAGTTTGAATTCTCCAGAAGAATCGGAGGATTTGTAAATGTAGTTTGAAAACTGTTGTTTTCATCAGGTCTGTAACCATGACGACAGGTCTTTGTGTGTGTGTGTGCGTGTGTGTTTGATGTGTGTGTGCGTGTGTGTGTGTGTGTGTGTGTGTGTGTGTGTGTGTGTGTGTGTGTGTTTTCTCACTGCTGGTGAACATTCCCAGACAGCAGGTGGAGTTGGGAAAGAGAGGCTGCAGGAAAACAAATCCCAGCCATCAGGATTGTTTAATAAAGACGCTGCTGCACTGAAGCTAAGACCCCGACCACCCCACACACACACACACACACACACACACACACACACACACACACACACACACACACACACACACACTTTCATGTTTCATGATCAGATGAATGAGACTACAGCAGACCTTCATCTTAATCCAGTGTGGATCTGTCTTCGCCCTTCCTGTCCTACATTCCCTAATCCCGTCCGGATTATTCCCAGACGTGTAGACGGGTCATCTCGTCATCCTGACTCGTTTCTTATCTTGTCGTCTCGTTGGAGACTTTGCTCATGTTTGCGTTCGCTGACAGGAGGAGACCATGAGGATGTTGAACCTGCACGCTGTGGCTTAGCGGGTCGTGTCCTGTATGTGGGACGTCTGCTGAGATGATGTTTACATGTTATAATTATGAGCCTTGTCATTCTGTATGAGCAGCAGCTCAGGCTGTAGATTAGTGAAGTGTGAGTCTGTAAGCAGGTTATGTCATATGACCGAACATCTGATGTAACTGTTAAAGATTTGACATTTGGACTTGGTCCAAAGCTGTGATGTAAGGATCCCACTCAGACACTTCCTGACTCTTTTTTTTTTTTAAATGTCGTAAAGTTAACTTAAATTATCTTTCTTTCTTTTTGTTCTATTTTCAGGCTTTTTGACGGGACAGCTGGAGACAGACATGTTGGAGGATGACACGCGGTACATTAGCCTCAGCTTTATTATATGAGCTGTTTTTTTATTCACTTTGTTTAATACATTTTCTCATCTGTCACGTCTTTGTTTGAGAGGCTGCTGTGGGACTGTTTCATCTGTTCCCTTCCCATCAGCAGACTTCTGTTACCTCCAGTCAGACTGCAGAAACCCGACTCTCTCCTCCGGTCTTTGAAGTCTGCTAAGGAAATATTATTCCTCTTCTGTGCGCTAATACGTCCATTAAAGTCAATATTCTGTGTTGCCTCTGGAGTGTGCAGTGGAAACAGAACCAGCTCTGGGTCCTGACTCAGCAGGAAGCTAAACATGCTTCTTGTGTTGCGTGTGGAGCGACGGAGGCATGTTCGCCTCTCTTGTGTCTGGCTGAGCTGTTCAGGTGAACTGCATGTTTAAGATTCCCGACTTCATCCTCACAGCAGCCAAATTCCATCGACAGAAGATTCCCACGAGCTGCGGCATAGTTTGTATATTTCACAAACTGTGAGCGACAGGACAAAGCTGCGAGGGTTACACATCCTCATGCTGTCTGCATAGCAAGCGTAGCTGTGGCTGAGGCAGCTCTCAGTCTGTCACTGAGGTCATTACGCTCCACAATTTGTCACAAACGTATTGTTTGTCCCCATTGAAGCCACGGCACTGTCTAAACAACAATCTGACTGTGTTACATTTAAAAAGGGTTCCAGCATGCTCTTAAAGGGAGGTAGGTATGTTTCAAAGAAATCATCCAATATAAATGTATTTATCCAATAAAAATAAAAATATTTATTTTATAAAAAAAATATTTTTATTAAATAAATAAATGTATTTATCCAATACACATTTATTTATTCAATAAAAAATACATTTATTTCTTTAATAAAAATACATTTATCCAATAAAATAAATCAATTTATTTTTATTTTATTTATTTTTATTTCTTGTATTTAGAAAAAAAACAGACCTGTACACC
>NC_136698.1:27804493-28051993 GCF_947650265.1 Symphodus melops | reverse complement strand
CACACGGACACGTATGTGATGTGCAACGTGGAGCAAGTCAGGGAAACTGATGGTGTATTAAAATGAAAGTACGATGAGTCGGATTTTTCCATACGTTTAGAGTTCTGCGCCGTCTCACCGGCCTGCGTGGTCATCGGCGGGGCTTTTTCGGCCTCAGCAGGGGCGGCGAGCTGAGCTACAGGGGCCGGCGGCGGCAGCTGCTGCTGCTGCTTCAGACTGCCAACAAACTCTTCATGTTGGGTTTTCAAAGCAGCGATCTGCTGCTGGAAGGCCAGCTGGATGGGCTGCACGGCGCCCGCATACTCCGTTATCACCGACGCCTGGAAGAAGGAGGACAAAGGGTGGGAACGTGGACACACAGTTAGCCTGTTAGAGTGAGCCGAGGCAGCTCTGCTCTGATTGGTCGTCGGGGACTCCCAGATTCTGTTATTTAGGATTTTAAATCTCTTTTTACGATGACGTCATAAAAGGGTCTGGAGGAAGTCGTGCTCGACTACAATAACCACAAGAGGGCGGTAGTGTCGGCAGGTGGAAAGATGCCAGCGGCACATACAACACGCCTGTCCTTCAGTCTGAGCTGATAAACATGCACGTACTGATCTCACAGAAAACTGTGACCAGGTCCACTTTAGGACTCACTTGGTACTGGCCCAGGCCCAGTGCTGGATTCTGGAGCTGCTGAATGGTCTCCTCATCAAAGTAGCCATTCTTCTCCCAGAGCTGCAAAAGCTGCAAAACAAGATCCACAAAAACATGAAGACTTAGAAACCTTAACACTGATGGACTCTTTACTCTGCAGCAGCCTCTACCATCAGTGTGTGAATGTGTATGAATGGATGAGTTAATACTGATGGACTCTTTACTCTGCAGCAGCCTCTACCATCAGTGTGTGAATGGATGAGTTGATACTGATGGACTCTTTACTCTGCAGCAGCCTCTACCATCAGTGTGTGAATGGATGAGTTGATACTGATGGACTCTTTACTCTGCAGCAGCCTCTACCATCAGTGTGACATTACCCTGGTGATCTTCTGCTGCTTCTCTTCCTCCACAGCCAGGAAGCTGGTGCAATAGATGGGAACGACGACTTTCTGCAGCGCTGCCAACAAGTCCTTCTGCTGCTTCCTCTGGCTGCAACGACACATTGAACCCACACGGTATGAAGACGTGATCACTGTGTTCTTACACTCACATCGTGTGTTACTGTCTGTTGAGTGTGTTTATGTATGAGGCAGTTGTACCAGTGGTGGAGGACGTCATTGGTCAGATAGATGAGATGCAGGCGAAGCTCAAAATGCGCTCCATCAACGGTGATGCGGTTGCGAAGATGTGATGTCATCAGCTCGCAGTGCTGCGGCGTCTTGGCGTTGTTAAACATCCAGTTCTTACCAGCCTGAGGAGGGGGGGGGGGGGGGGGGGGTCAGTGAGGTGTTTGTTAGAGAAATCTGAAAAGAAGTTTCATGAAGACGGATGTTTGAATGTGTCAGAGGCGGCTTACAGAGATGGCGTCTTTGGTGCAGGTGTCTATGATTGGCTGCAGCAGGTTGTCAAACTCTGTGATGTCTAACTGAGTTTCCAGCAGCAGTTTCTGGGTCTGCTGCTCCGTCGCCAGAGCGATGGCTGCGGTCACTTGTTCCTACACGGAGAAAGATGAGAGAACACATCAGACAAACTGCCGCCATCTTTAACTCCCCCAGCACGCCGTTTGACTCCTACAAGGATCTGAAAGAGGTCATGTAGGATAGTTTGAATCATGTCCTGATCTTATTTAAAGGCGCCTTTCAAAACTCTCAAGGTCACCTTAAAAAGCAAAGATGAAAAAAACAGCAAAGTAACAATTACATTGATAAAATTAAAGCCTGACATATTTAAAAAAGGGCCAGAAAATTCTAATTTTTTGGATGTTTTTCGATGTTTAGTAAAGATTTCAACGAAATCCCCTTTTTTTGGTGCCACATAGTTCTGGATCTGGACCCCGTGGTGGACAGGCGTGAAGGTGCAGGCGGGTGAGTTGGTGTGCAGGAGTTCAGAGAGGCACTCTCGGGTTATGTGAGGTCATGGACAACCTTAAAGGTGACCAGCAGAATCTTTAAGTTGTTAAGTTGTTTTAAAGAGCCATCAAAGGACGGGCGGGTCAGCTGACCTGCTCTGTACCGGTCCCGACCTCACAGAAACGAGCGGCGCTCTTCAGTAGCTTCACTCCTGTGGTTGTGCTCCTACCTGTCTCAGAGTGTGCAGGTGCTGCTCCTGCTGCTGCAGGTTCCACTGACTCTGTTGAACCAGCTCGTCAAAAGAGAGCGCAGAGGGCGGAGGGATCGGAGGCGGAGCAATGATCTGCATCGACGGAGGAGGGATATCAACCACGTCTTTGGCGCCGGGGTTGTACATGTCTGCAAACGAGGAGGAAACATGGACATTTAGAGTTCGGAGGATTTGTCTTCCTGAGGTGACGCTGATGTGATGAGGAGCCTGAAGAGGAAGATGTGTTCTATAAATCACATGATGCAAGGCAGATAAACACGGTGGGTTTGCAGGCAAAGTTAACTCCAAATAAAATAAAAAAATGAACGAGCTTTTAAACAGCGAGCAGATGGAACCTTCCAGGAAGTAAGCACAAGCTTGAAGAACATCTGAAGGTCATGCAACGTGATTTTTAACCTCTGACTCCTGTAGAAAAAACAAACAAATGTAAAGATGACGAGAGGTCAGAAACACTGGGGGTTGAAAACGACTAAACTACAGTCAGACTGCACAGTGAGCCTGCAGAGTCCACGAGTCCATGACCCCGCCCACTTCCTCGTCCTGATGCATCCTCACCTTTCTGTATTACTGCACATGGCTGCTTGAAAAATATGGACTCATTCATTGTAAAACAAAATCAATAAATCATGGAGGTCCGGCTACAGCCAGAAAATCTACACGCAGAATCATCCAGGTCCTCGTTTTACAGCGAGCATCGCGTCCTGACCGCACGCCACACGAGCAAACATCAGCCTCGATCTACATCTACCGCCTCCTACAGGAGGGTCCAAACCGCCCGGGAGCGACGCAGCGCCGACCAGCGTGACGCGGTCTGTGTCCTTAAACTGATTCTGGATCCACTCATTTGAAATGTGGCAGAAATGGAGGCGCTTACACGAAATAAAATAAACTTTAAGTGAAAGATGTGACTTCTCAGAAAACACCCACGTCCACCCTCACTGAACGATCTCATCATAGGATCACTGTCATGAGTCTTTACATCCTTCATCTCTTTGGATTACAACTCAAACTGGTTTTGTCAGAGATCTGGGTCTTCTGTGAGATGGTGCATGTTGAAACCACAGCTGCCCTCAGTCCTGAATCAAAGAACTGAGAAGTCAAAAGAAACAAACACAACTCATCATGCTCCTTCATCTTCTGAGCGTCTCTGAAAGTGTAATAAAAAAAGAAAACAAAAAGAGGATTAAGCCCATTTTGAGCAGCACCATCTTGAAGATATGACTTAGATACCTTCAGAACAACAAAAACAGCACAAATACAAGAAGAAAAGTAAAAATAATGCCGACATGTGATATGCAAAGCAAACGCTTTCAAGCACAGCTGCCATCACATCTTGCAAAATATGCACAAAACAAACAAAAAAACAAAGTGGGACTTTCCAACTGGAAAAAATCTGGCTCCAATAAATACCTTCAGAATTATACTCCTCCCCATCGTGGGTAGAGGGATCTAAATGGAGAAAAGCAAACTTTAATGCATTTCAGGGACACAACATGACCTTGCACATCACTGCTCATATTATCACACCATCATCTGAACATCATCTTATTTTATTACAGAGACGGGACATTAGGTCAGGGCGAGAGAGGGGGGGGGGGGGGGGAGAGAGAGAGAGGAATGACATGTGAATAAGGAGCCACAGGTCGGACTTGAACCTGGGCCGGCTGCTCGGAGGACTGCAGCCTGTGATCATCAGGCCTTCAGCACCTCGACGCTACAATGTTTGAAAGTCCCGTTAAATTTCTGTCAGTAAAATGTGCTTCTTGTTTTGCTTGTTACGTTGAGTCAGGCCGACATTAACCGTTTGTGTTTTGTTCATTAAAAAAAAAAGAAGTGCACTGAAGATGATGCTGCATGAATGTGGTCGTATACCATCATGGGGTGTTTTTTGTTTTTACAGTCCAGATGTTTCCTCCTCTTCAAGCACACAAACATGTTTGCCCTGCTCGAGTCTATCATCATGAGTACACACATCTCATCGTGTGCACAGCTTCATTTCTAGCAGCACAGATGACCAACAACGACAGGACCTCGACCCTAACAAACCAGTCTCTAACTTACAACTACTTTAGGGGCGGAGCTACTGTGAGCTGTAAAGCCAGGACGATTAAACACGCAAGGGTGATTAGTACATGTTTTCACTAATGCATGCTTCGTATCCCTTTAAAAACAAAAACATCCACCCTGAAACCAGAGTACACGTGATCAATGTGATGTTACAGAGCTCCATCAGTTTCTCTAATAACAAGAAGAAAATGTTTCACATTTATCTTCATTTAATCATCTTTAAAAGTAGCACTCCAGGAGGATAATTCATATTTACTGCAGGTCTTCCTTGACAGGAAGTATCGAGAAAACTGGAAGAACTGAATATTTTAACATCATATCAAACAAAGTGCAAATGGTTTCCTGGTGGACTGTCCCTTTAAGTACATACGCTGCTGTTGCTCCATGGCAAGCTTGCATCTGTAGTAGCTGAAGTAGTCCCCCCCAAAGAGGAAGGAGAACTTGGGGTTGTCCTTCTGTTTCTCCATCGTCATCTTCTCAAACTCCGGCCCGTTCCGAGCAACGAACTGGGCCAGCTTGTCGATGACGTTCCTCAGCTCTTGATCTGCAAACGGGGAGAACAGACACGAAGTTAGACCCTGGTTCTTTTGGTCGAAATGCACGTAGTTCCTAAAAGCGACGCAAGTTCACACACAGTTTTAATGTGCATCACCTGTTACAGGTAACACACATTAAATACATAATACATTCATTCATTATTCAATTTAATTATCATTATTTATTAAAATAAATCGTTTCATCGTTTTTTGGTTTAAATTTATTTCAGTTTATGATCCATGTTTAAATGATGTAACACTGACTGAGAAAACTGGTACAAACTATTGTTTATTATTATTATTATTTATTGTTTGTCTATTTACAGGTTTTCTGTTAACCTGTTTGTTAAAAGAGTAAATATAAAGTCATTATTATTTCCAGATAAATAAACATTATTATCTAGTAATTACAGATAAATATTATTATTTCCAGATTAATAAACATTATTTCCAGATTAATAAACATTATTTCCAGATTAATAAACATTATTTCCAGATTAATAAACATTATTTCCAGATTAATAAAGAGTTTGAAGCTAAGAGAAATAATAACCACGTTAATTTAAGTGTTGTAGTTTAAATAAACTAAAAGCCAGTTAGCACCTTGTTTTAACATCACCATTCATATAATATATATTACATAATGATGTTTTAGAAGGACCATAAAGTGATAAATAAATAACAATAATTTAAAAAGGACAATAAAGTGAGCCTCGCAGAAGCTAAAGTTAGCATGTGTGCTAACTAACGGTCAAAGCTCACCTTCGGGGCCGTTCGGGAGCTCCATGTTTGCCGACGCAGTTTCAGCGGAACCCGCCGAACTTTACTAAATTAATCCAGAGATCCCTTAAAGTGTTTTCGGTGCCTTCTTTAAGGTTATTTAAATTGCCAAATGAATAAATTGACTTGCACTGAACTCACACCGGAAGTAATGTTTTCCAGGCGGAGCGACGCCGCGGAAAATACGCCGTCTGATTGGGCTACAGCGCCACGCGACGGTACGGCGTGGAAATGCAGCTGTACGCGGCGTTAGGTGTCTTTTTTGTCATTTTGTCTCAAGTCATGGACTTGAGCTAGTAAAGCGCTTTTTTAGTCTTCTAACTACTCAAAGCGCTTTCACACACGTCGCAGCTCCCCATATACACCTCACTATGCTGTGAGATCATCAGAACTAATCCCATTCAATACACCACCGAGGAAACAGCGGGAGCAATTAGGGGCTGAGTGTCATGTTTTAAAATTAACAAAGGGAAGATGGCCTGAATAGATACTTAAGCTTTAAAGACACAATTTAAGTGGTCATAGAAAATAATAGAAACAGCAACACATGTAATCTGGTGAGGAGTCCGGTAAAAAAAATCCCTTGAGGCCAAGATCACAGCTGTCACACTCATGATGTAACAATCACTAACTGATTTCACATAATCAATGATAGTGGAAATTACAATAAATATGCACAACTATCTATTATTAAAAAAACCCACAACTACAGACTTTCACACTAACCCTAAACCACACAGCCGACTGGCTGCTCCCAGGCTCCCATGAGCCTTTGTTACACAAACTGTGACATCTCAGAGGACTGTCCATATGGCTGCTGCTTGTTTGTCTCTTTAATGTGTGCTTTAAATAGACTTAAGTTCACTCACTGATTGCAGTGGATGTTATTTCAAGTGTCCCTCAGGATAAACTAAAACACATTCAGAGTGTTGTTAAATGGATAATCCAATGATAAGCCAGCCTTTTCAAAGAAGAATATGAGACTATTAATTTCAGTAAGTTTGTTATAAAACTCTGATGTACAACTCAGACTTAAAAGGAGACTTACGATCCTTTACGGACGGTGAAAATTGATCGACTGAAGATCATGACAGAATTCACAGAAAGGTTTCTATATAATTATTTTTTCAACTTTGTCCTTTAATGTGTACAAAAAAAAATCAATCAGTGTGATTTCAGGCATAAAAGATACAGGATATAAGAGGTGAGAAAGTGAAATAAACAAGTCAAAGGAGAGAGGATCGTTTTATTGTTTCATACAGTCACTGCCTGGTTTAAGTGTCTACTGTAGTCCAGTGTGGAAGCAAACATCAGTTTCTTTAATGTTCATCTGTAAAGCAGGTTAGAGTCTTCAGTGAACGCTCCCCGCATGCTGTGAATGTGTAACAGAGAGTCTGTTTGTTTGATTCATTACGGCTGAATTAAGCGAGCTGAGGCCCGAGCGACTTTGGAACGACCTGGACCTCAACGAAAGCATTCGACGTGAGCCGCTCAGCACTTTCTAATCTGCACTTCACTGATATTTATGACCCCAGATATTTAAATAAACAAGAGCAAATGATGGAGAACTAAAATACTCCTCATGTTTAAGTTGTCACGTTTACCTCTCAGCTGATCAGAGAATGTGAGCCGAGTGGAGGCCGCCTGCTTTGGACTTAAAATAAACGCATCACGAAGAGGTCTGAGAAAACCGTACGAACGTCTGTTGATTGACAGACAGGGATCCGTGTGGCTGTGCGACGTGGAAGGTTGTTGGTAATAACGAGATATCACAATTTGTATCTTGAAAGAAAAAAATAAAAATAAAAGAGAAGTCGTCTCCTACGCAGCGTCCGACACAAAGACGGAGACTCCTGTCTCTGTTCGAACTCTACTCCTCAGATGTATTTACTTTATGTGCACGGCAGCTTTTAGAATTCCAGAAGATCGATTATCTCTGTTGGATAAAATAAAATAAAACACAAAATGAGTTTGACCTTTAACCCTGTAACCTGAGCAGACCGTCTGCATATTGGAACTGGTCACTGTTTTCATATTCCAGCATGTCCAGAGCCACCTCACAGCTCTCCTTCACCACGCGCTCTGCGTCTTCACGGTACCGCTGCAGCACGGCCAGGCACTCCTCGTGTCCGATCGACCCGAGGGCCTCTGCTGCCTCGTGTCGGACCATGGCGCTCTCCCCGGAACGCTCCAGAGCAGCACGCAGGGCGGGGACCGCTGCCGGGTGCTGCATCTGACCCAGGACGTAACCGATCTCATGGCGGAACAGGGCGCCGGAGCACTGCAGGCCTGGAGACCAAGAAACAGAAAAACACACCGTTACTACTTTGAGCTTCTTCTCTGAGTTTGCATCTGCTTGGCATATTTTAAGTATCTGATCACCTGATTGGGTGTTAAATTATTTCCCAATAAATCTTATGAGCGATGGAAGTGGATTGTTTGAGTGCTCAGATATGACAGGACGACCTAATGATCAAGTTTCAGCCACAATGATCTATAAAAAGCTCAAATGGAGTGGAAACTTCTTCAGCATCAGAAACAAGATTTTTATTTTCACAGAGCAATAAACGTCTCTTACCGTCTCCCAGCGCCAGCACAGCCTCCTCGTTGCCTAGGTTACGCAGGGCAAACATGGCGCGGTAGCGTTCAAACAGAGGCAGGCTCTCATCCAGCAGGATGGAGCGCAGCTCCGACACGCTCTTCCTCTCCGCCGGGGGCGCCGGGTCCACCGAGCTGTACGGGTTCTTGTCCGTGCACGTTTCATTCAGCTGCTTGTCTCCTCCACTCTGCAGCCACTCGATCCGTCGAACCGCCAACTGACACGTCTCTGCCACCTGCAGGCAGGAAAGGACGGTGCATCGTTTACACACAAGTTTAGTCACTATGTTTATGATGTTTGGACGTATTGCATTTTACTAAACTTCATGTACGGCACTTTGTTTATAAATGTGCTTTATAAATAAAGTTGACATTTGAGCACACAAAGAAAGTATGTTAGTTTAAATAGTCTGGTGTTTCTGTCCTACCTCAGTAACAGGATCTTTACTGTACTCTCTCAGGAGGTCGAGAACCACGGCGTCACCGATGGCTCCCAGCGCTTCCCCTTGATCACAAAGAGACAGAGACACGATGAACGGACCGACAGCGTCTCGTACAAAGATGATGATGTGAGCGCGCCCGCTGATAAACCTTAAACTGGAAACGTTCAGGTTTTTAAAGCACTTTGCTCGTCTTCTGACCAATCACAGCACTTCATTCATCCTTCCACACAGATCAAGGGTGATAAGAGACCATGTAGGCTTTAACTTCAGAGGTTTGAGCCCAATGATATTTCAACATGTAGGAAGGAGGAGCCATGGATCAGAGCAGGGACCGGCTCTGGCTTCCACAGTGTGTGTGTGTGTGTGTGTGTGTGTGTGTGTGCTGAGTTGCACATTTACCTGCTTCATGTCTGACCATGGGTTCCTGCTGTGTGTCTTTGAGTACGGCGGTCAGAGTCGGTATGGCCCGTACGTCCTGCATCTGTCCCAGGCAGTAGGCCAGCTCGTGCTTCAGGAGGGCAGACTCATCGCAGAAAGCCTTGCTGATCCACTCCACAGCTTCAGCACCTGACACACACACACACACACACACACACACACACACACACACACACACACACACACACACACACACACACACACACACACACACACACACACACACACACACACACACACACACGGTGCAAAGAAAGGTTGATTATATAACAGTGGAGTTTAATTTCATCAATGTGACAGGAAGACTACAGTGCAGATGTCCTGATCTGATATCAGCTGGAAAACAAATATCAGATATAAGTGCTCCGATAAGCAGAGACCATTTAACAGACTTTAAGTCTTCATTGGATTTATTGAGGTTATTTTTTTTACGGTCTTCTAATTTATTTTGTATTGATTTAATTCCCTTGTAGGATACTGTGGATATCATGTTGAAGGTTAACATGTATGTAACTCTATTAATAATAAATAGGTCAGTTTTCTCATGTTGCTGTCTGTTGTTCTCTGTTTGAGTAACATCAATTGATCAAAACTTTTCTAACATTTAACACGACAAAATAAGACGTCAAAGTTCATATGATTTGTGTTGATATCATATCGGATCAATGGCTGCAATATCGATATCGGAAGTGAAGAAGTTGTATCGGGAAATGTTGAAAGTTTTACCTCCAAGGTTCCTCAGAGTGAACAAGGCTCTGAACCGCCGGGTCAGGTCCAGTTTGGGGTCCACCAAAACCTTTCCTACTGAAGCCACCTGATCGCCACTGGCCATAATGCTACACATGGAGACAGACATAAAGTTTAATTATAACCTGCTCAGAGAAAATATATATAACACTGAGTGACACATCTTACATGACTTACTCAACATGAAGAAGTTAAACAGTGAGGGTTCTTCAGACTTATTATTATTATTATTATTATTATTATTATTCTCACAGTTCCAGCCGGTCACTGCTGTGTTCAGATCACATGCCAGCAGGTTTATCGTTACGTGACCAGCTGTGGTTATGAAAGGCTGACTGTCCTGCTGCTGTTAGCTCCTCCAGTTAAACTCAAATAAACATGATCAAAACCCCGCGAAACTCCGAGTCCACGGACCCGGAACCACGACAGAGACCAGAACCACACCGAGACACGAGCAGTACAAACCTTCAGGGTTTACTGACAGTATCCAGGCTTCGACCATTGACGGCAATACGGCTCTCAAAACACATGGATGAGGTTGATTTTTTTCCTACTTCCGCTTCCGGAATGACGCGTTTCCGGGATAGTTTATCAAAATAAAAGTATCATATCATTATGTTCGACAGATCGGTAAAACCAGGTCACTGTTCCAAAAGGTCCTTTACTGTGTATGTTTTCATAACAAGACCAAACTAAAGTTGTTCTGATGTTGTATTTATTCTTATTTTTTCTTTCATTATCATTATAATAATAATAATAATAATTATTATTATTATTGTTATTATTATTATCTTTTTGTTGCTATTCCTTCACATGTTCGAAATAAAACAATACAAAAATAGAAATAACAACAGCTGCTTCGCTGCTTAAACATAAATCAGTCAGCATTTGGTTGTAAGAGTTTATGGATTCAATATGGATGTAAAATATGCTGCCACATGAAGCTTGTGTTTTAGCTCCGACCTGTTTATAGCTGTGTCCCATTCACGTCATCTCATCTCAATCTCATTCATGTCATGCCAGCAGGCCTTCCGTGATGTCATGTTCCCTATGTTAAAAAGCTGATTTTGTCCGCTGGGTGGCGCGCGGATCCTTCGCCGGCTTAGCAACCGTTCTGTTACGGTAACCATAGCAACCGCAGAAGTTTGTGTCTACACCGCCAACTGTTTCCCCCTGAACGAATTGAAAACAACATGGTTACAGACGTTTTAAACGACCTGTAGCTTTCTGTGTCTCAGAGAGACGCTCAGTGAGATTAAAAGGTGTTTAACGAAGACGAGGACAAAGATGGACACCGAGGACAGGAGTGAGACGAGTCTGCAGGCAGCCGCCTCCTTCAAATCCTTCATGTTGAAGAACAGCACGAAGAGCAACATGAACCTGTGAGTATCCTGTCAGACAATCAGAGCAACATGAACCTGTGAGTTCAGTCAATGTCTCTGCAGGTTCATCAACAACAACTTACAACTTACTACATTTGAGCCAATCAGATAGTTAATCTTTTCCAAGAAGCAGCTTTATATCAGTTTACACATTGTGATGTTGATTAAAAAATGTCAAATTTAATCAAGATGACAGCAAAACTCTCACACTTGTCCTTCAGTACTATACACAGACAGGCTGTAGCTCAGTTGGTAGACCCCCTCAATCAGAAGGTTGAGGGTTCGATCCCCAGCTCCTGCGAGCAACATGTCCGATGTGTCCTTGGGCAAGACACTTAACCCCAAGTAGCTCCCCCTGCTGCGCCTGGGGCGTATGAATGTGGCGTGAATGTATAGATACTGGATGGGCCACATATCCAGCCCATCAGTGTGAATGGGTGTGAATGGGTAGGTGTGAGAAGCGCTTTGAGTAGTCGGAAGACTAGAAAAGCGCTATACAAGCTCAAGTCCATTTACCATTTATTATTATTATTATTTTCTTGTCATTAACACGGACTAAAATAGTTTACTGTGAAAAACTGCATGTATACATACACTCTCTCACCCTTCTAAAAACATTTCTAAATAAATAAAAACGTGACGAATAATTAAATAAACAACACCATGAACACAATCCCAAACCTGATGGACAAAAATGAAATAAGTCCAACAGGAACATTTGGTCCCTGTAACACTAAATATATAATGTTATGAGGGAAGTTACTCTTTGTGTATTTAGTTCAGAAAATAAAGCGCAGTATTGAATTCAAATCTACGTAGTGCACCTTTAACAGAGAAACGTGTTGAACAATATCACTGATAAAAACAACATCTTTAAATATCTGTTGGTGATGTAATTAAGGGAGTATTTGTGTGAGTGACGATGGTCTGTGATGTTCCAGCTATGACCACCTCACTCGGCTGCTGATGAAGGTGATGGACGAGCGTCCTCACAACGTGGTGGACGTGTGCGAAGACATGAGCCGCGATGTGAAGCGGGGATTGTTTGAACCACGGCAGAGCACGCTGCGAGACCTTCCGCAGACTGCAGCCGCCGAGCTGCTGGCTGAGCGGCAGCGCCTGCTGTTCACTCGGCCAGAGGAGACCGATCAGGAGGAGGAACTGGTATCTATCTATCTATCTATCTATCTATCTCTCTCTCTCTCTCTCTCTCTCTCTCTCTCTCTCTCTCTCTCTCTCTCTCTCTCTCTCTCTATCTATCTATCTTCTGATAGATTCATATTCATGATGTGACACTTGTTCTGGGTCTCCATCAGATGAACACACCTTGTCCAAATGTGTGTGAGGTTGGGTTCTACCTGGAGCAGGCCGGCGTCGGTCTGGGCAGAGAGGAGATGCAGAGGGTCTTCCTCGCTCTCAAGCAGCTCGTCGAGTCGCAGGCACTGATGCGCTGCCGATTCTGGGGCAAGATTCTGGCGACGCAGAGCAGCTACATCGTCGCTGAAGCGGAGTACAGAGACGGGGAGGAGGAAGAGGAAGAGGAGAGCGAAGATGTAGCCGAGGAGGTGGAGAACCAGGAGAACGAGGTGAGGAAGCTGCACGAGCTCTGATGATGATCAGAACGTCTCATTCTACTCACACATGCACTGAGAGAGATTTTAGAACGAGGGGGGTGAGTGCTGCTGAGCTGGTGCCTTGCTCAAGGACACTGCAGCAGTGCTCAGGAAGGGATCTGGCCCTCTCTAACTACCAGACCAATTTAAATCACGCTGCAGAGAGCAATGATGACAATATAACTCCAAACACAGCTCATCATGCTTTAGGAAACGTTATCCCTGTTTCACTGGTCTTACTGGTCTGACTCCTGTTTAAATTTCATGTGACACATGAACATGTTTTTGTGAGTGATCTAATTTAATTTATTTTTCTTAATTTTTATAATTATCTATTATTATCGATTATATTTATCTATATATATATTTATATATATATATATTTTTTTTTAATACTTTTTTATTTTTTATTTTTTTAAATAATTAATTAAATTTGTTTAATTTTTATTTATCTATACCTATATATTTATAATTATATATTTTCATCGATTATATTATTTTATAATCATTATAATAATAATTTCTTAATCTTTCTATATTTGAATCATTTCTTTATAATTTGCGTTTTATTGTCAGGTCTGTCCTTTTGTCTTGATTTGATAGTGTTGCCCTTGATGGGCATTGTTCTATATCCTGCATTGTCTGGTATTGTGTTATTGTAAAACATAAAAAAAAATATTTTTTTTTTTTTTAAATCATTTGATCATTGCAAAACCAGAATATCTGCAACAAACACAAGACGAACATGTCACATGTATGTGAGAGACGCCTGGGTCGGTGTTAGCTTAAAAACATAAACACAAACGCTCTTCCTGTCTGCACGGCCTAAAATGACACGGCCACCAAAGAAAGTTATATTTTTGTTGACTCGTCTTGAAATTGTCGGGGGGAAATGAGTCGAATGTATTTGCTAATGTCAGTCCTTCTGATTGTGTTTTCAGATGGATCTGCCTCTGTCGTCCTTTAAAGCCCCGCCCGCAGTGCAGAAAGAGGCGATAGGAGCAGGTGCTAATAAGTATGTGTACTTTGTGTGTAATGAAGCTGGTCTTCCCTGGGTGAAGCTCCCTCCGGTCACTCCGGCTCAGATCACCGCCGCACGCCAAATCCGAAAGTTCTTCACTGGAAAGTTGGACAGCCCTGTCGTGAGCTTCCCGCCTTTCCCCGGCAATGAAGCCAATTATCTGAGGGCGCAGATCGCTCGCATCTCTGCTGGAACCCAGGTCAGCCCCCAGGGCTTCTTCCAGGCGGGAGAGGAGGAGGGGGACGAGGAGGAGGAGACCCCCCGAGACAGCTACGAAGTGAACCCTGACTTTGAGGGCATTCCAGTTGTGGAGATGGTGGAGTCCTTGTCCGCCTGGGTTCACCACGTGCAGCACATCCTGCAGCAGGTACGAGTCTGATCCAGCTGCCCTGACTCCAGCTAAAACACACACACACAGGATGGGCTGGGAGTAAACGCAAACACAATGATTGTTCATTGAAGGGCCGCTGCACCTGGGTGAATCTGTCCGTCAAACAAGAAGACGACTCTCCTGAGGATGAAGAAGCAGAGGAGAGGGAGGAGGAGCCCGATGAAGCCGAGCCTGAGGTGGGACCCCCTCTGCTCACTCCCCTCTCCCAGGATGCAGGTCAGACTTTGGACATTTTTCTGCCAAAACCAGCAAACGGTTTGAAAGGTAACCGAGCGTGTCACTTCCTGTGTGGAAGGGGGATTATCTGCCTCCCCTTTTTAAAACACTTTTTGAATATCACGCAGTGAGAACAAGGTAGCTGAGATAGCTCTGCATGTTCTGTGCACCTGTCTCTTGTCCTTTTATCAGCATTTAGCACGAGTGACCGACTTCTGCCCACGCTGTGTGTTGCAGCCACACAGAGCAGCTGTGGGATCTAACTTTAAGGCTTATGATCATGTAGCTACAGTCCAGCTATACATCTCCCTCTATACCACCTCCAAGCACAGGAAGCTCTATTTGTACTCTTTGTACTATAATACAAATGAATTAATATAACATTCACTGCTTCTTTAAACTTTGCTGATGACTGTTTTTCTTTGTGTGTGTCTCAGAAATGTTTAACACTCCTGCCTGGAGCTCGAAGATGTCTTCCATTCTCACCAGTCAGCATGCCATAGCTGTTCTGCGCTCTAACCTCTGGCCCGGCGCTTACGCATATGCTTTTGGAAAGTAAGGACAACGAGCACTCGCACCTCATGTTGGACTCGTCACAAGATTAAATGCTGCATTTCATAAACAGCCTGTCATCTTTTCATGTAGGAAGTTTGAGAACTTCTATGTTGGGTGGGGTCTGAAGTACGGAGGGGAAGGGTACAGCCCACCTGTCCCCCCGCTGCCACAGAAAGAATACCCGAGTGGACCAGAAATCACTGAGTCCCTGGACCCGTCACTGGAGGAGGAACAGGCGCTGAAAGAAGCTTTAGAAGAACAGCAAGCTGCGCAGGAGGAGGCGGAGGAATCAGACGAAGCTGAGGAGGACGATGATGACTGAAAAAGAAGGATTTTACTGATTTCAGTCAGTTTTGTCGGTCAAGTATTTATTCGTAAGTCATGGCCAAATAAATCTGTTCACTCTGCAAAGTGTCTGATATCGTATTTTAAAATGTAAATACCTATTTTTTAGTCTTAAGAGTTGGCTGCATGTTATACACCAGTGTGACCAATATATATAAAAAGCTGCAGCAGCCGTTATCACTGCTGCCTGACGCATCACCATTCATTGTGTATTGAATGATTGCACGCTGTATTAAAGAAGACAACAACACAGACCAGGCTGGCAGCGCGACTCTTTCACACCTTTTCTCCCTTCACAAGGTCATCACCAGTCATTTACAGGAAACAGAGGGAAATGTTCCAGACGTAAACCTCGATGAGCGCTCTTATGATGAAAGAGTCATTTATTGAAGGTAATGAGAGACCATCCAGAAGCTCGTGGTGACTTTGACTTTTTATTTTATTCTCCCCGAGAGGAAATTTTTCACCAGTTTACAGTTTTAAGGGCAGCGCGCCGACAGAGGGTGAACAGTGACAGGACATACAGTGTATATGGTTATGGGGGGACAACAGGACATACAGTGACAGGACATACATGTGGGACAACAGGACATACAGTGCATATGGTTATGGGGGGACAACAGGACATGCAGTGCATATGGTTATGGGGGGACAACAGGACATACAGTGCGTATGGTTATGGGGGGACCGGGGATTGGGACTGAGGTGGATTTTTATTGAGGGCTGAGATGACTGCAGGCACCAGGCTTCTGCTGTATCGCGCCCTCCTGCACAGCAGGGACCTGTACCTGCGTCCGGAGGGCATGATGGAGAGGTGGCAGTTGATTGGTTGGTGATGTCCAGTGCGATTGTGTGAGCGATGCGTGTGATGGCCTTTGAATTGAGTTCTGACAGGGTGGGAGCGGGGAGACCGATTAGTTTGGCTGCAATGTTTGTGACACGGGTGAGTTTGGTTCGGTTTGGTTGGTGTCAATGCAGACGGTGTGTGGGGTTTCAACTATTCACTACATCTCACTGAGGATTGCAGGTTAAAGTGGCCAAACAATTGAAATCGATTACTCATTAGTTTAAAACAGAGTGACCAGTCAGCTGATCTTCAGTCAGCAGAGTTTCTCAAACAGACTCATCCTACAGAGACACTGAAGAGCCATAAGTCCAGAACCCAAACCCAGGATAGACAGGTTCAGTGAATGTGGTGTTGAAGGTGTGGAGGTGGATCAGTGTGTCAGAGGAGACTCTGTAGAAGGACAGAGAGCCAGCAGGACAGTCCACATACACTGCTACTCTGTGAGAGACAAAAGAAGGGAAGATCTTTGTTTTTCTGTCATTGTGCTTGACATGGAAACCTTCATCAGAGCAGCTCAGACTCCAGGACTGATCATTATATCCAAACACACACTCATCACTGTCTCCTTTCCTTCTGATTCCTCTGTAACTCACTGCTACATCGACCTCTCCTCTCCACTCCACCTCCCAGTAAGAGCGACCAGTCAGACCAGTCCTACACAGCAGCTGACGAAGGTTTTGAAATCTGTCTACGTGATGAGTATATGAATGACGGTCCCTCCCACTTGTCACCTTCCTGTTGTTGCCAGACAGTCTGAGGTCTCTGTTCACTGTGTTTGTGTCCAGCTCCAGCTCACAAACGTCTGATGGAGAGAACGAGACACAACAGAGCTGCAGGTTATCATCTGTTCAGGAGTGAATAAGAAAGTTTGAAGGAGCACCTCGTGCTCCATATGTAACCTGTGTGTGAAAAATACCAGCCTACTTAAATTCAGGGGTCGTCACAGCAGGTGATTCCCCCGCTGCACACTCGCTCTGTGTTATAAGCCGTGACGGTACAAAAAAAGGTTGGGGACCGTTGGTTTACAGCACACACTTTATGTTACTTCCAGTCTCAAAGAAGAACTGGTCCATTCATGGGAGTGCTCGACCCTCTAGCTTTACTGTCTGCACAGCTAGAAGACGAGGACGAGAGTTAGCTTATGTCTTTAAAGATTAAAGTTACTATTTCATCATTGAATTCACAGAGACTGAAGACTGTGTATTTACATGTTTTTTAAAATGGACATCACTTCTCACTTGTGCGCCGACGCGAGTGCCAACTTCTACTTTTATAGTACACTTTCAGGGAAGAAGCACACGGTGAACCCTGGACTCATTTTTCACTGCTGACCTCAGAGTCAGCCTCCAGTTGGACACTTTAATGCATATTGATAGTCACCTTACTGAGCACAGGTCACTTTAATGATAATCACTCTAATCATGTCTGATTTCATCCTACTGTTGTGTTTAGCTACATCTGTAATGGTTGACATGATCACCCTAACTAGGTCAAGTTTCACTCTATTGTCTTTGACACTTAATGCTAGTCTGCTCCTCAATAGTTGGGTACTTTAATGATAATCACCCTGATCACTCCTGGTTTCACCTTATTGTTTTGGACACTTAATGCTAATCACTGCTCCTTTATGTTGCTGAGCACTTTAATGGCCCAGTCTGCATCGCTGCATTGACTGTTTAAAGAGCATATTGCAGGTTAAAGACAAAACTTAACTAATCATAGGAAAATACGTGAACAATACTGTTTTTAAAGAAATTCAGAAATTAATAACCCACAGGGACTCCTGGAGACGTTTTAGTACGTTTTCGCACGTCTTTGCTTTTTACTTCCACATTCGGCTGTGACGTAACATAAGGGAGTCCCGCTGAATCCCCGTCTGTTTAACATAGAAAATCATGGATCCGAGTGTCACTCCCGTCAATAAATAGGAAGAAAATATGTATTCCTTTACATATAATGGTCCACTGGCTTATTATTATGAACCTGTTAGATGTGCTAGAGAGCAGAAACAGGCAGGATTAGAGGAATAACGGCCTCAGGAGAGAAGAGAAGTTGTTGTTGAGGAGAGACCCGGAGCAGGCGTCCTGCTGAGTGACAGGTGTCAGCTCGCCATATATGGGCGAGTGCTGTGTTCACATCAGCATATGTAAACTTTGTAATCACTTTCAATCAATTAAAAATCAATTTGTAGAAGGTGCAAGTGCCGATCATTCACCTTTACATTGTATGGGAGTTGCTCGTAAAAACGGCAAATCTGTACAACGTATTACGGTGCCGTGCTGAGCGTGAGAGAGAGAGAGAGAGAGAGAGAGAGAGAGAGAGAGAGAGAGAGAGAGAGAGAGAGAGAGAGAGAGATAGAACCCGATTACACAGCCTGTGCAAATGCAGCACTATGTCTTTATTGTTTATTCCTCATGCAGCCCAGTGCTCACCTTGTTATAGAAAATACAGTGTATGGTGCAGGATTCTCCTGACGTGAGTTCACAGCGCACGTCCACTGAACGTAATCCACACAAACATGCACAACAGCACACACACTCCACAGTTTAATGTGTGCTTTTGCACATATATTAGGCTACTACAAAAAGTTTAACATTTTAATGGGATAAAGGACCGACAGACGTAAAGCTTGTGTTTCTGTTTGTTTCCAAACTGCGCGTTCCGTCTTTCCCCACTGCGCACACACACACACACACACACACACACACACACACACACGCTCTCTTGCAACAGAGTTGGATTTATAGTAAATCGTATGACTACATATATTAATACAGACTGTCCGGTGTCTATTGCGCGCAAACTAGAGAATATAACAGAGGACTCCAGCAGATCAAATCATTAAACGCTTGTCTGCGTATATAATATTTGATGTGCAATATGCTCTTTAATGACTGTACTCACACCTCTGGCACTACCTCAAACACCTCTCAGCACTTTGTTTCTAAGGCTCTTTAACTGTTTACAAGTCTCTTTTAATCAACACATGTTTTTCTCTCCTTCACAGGTTATGTACATTATGCTATATAAGTTTAAGTCTAACTGCTAATGTTAACTGTACAGGTTTAACCTGTAATTATGTTTACTCTTAGTCACATGGGGCTGCTAAATCTTGTTTGGGGGATTATTGTATACAGGGGGGGGACAGCGGGAGTGTATTGTAACTAATGTCTTGTGTCCTGCCTGTCTGTATACTGCTACTGGATGCCCTGAATTTCCCTCGGGATCAATAAAGTATCTATCTATCTATCTATCTATCTATCTATCTATCTATCTATCTATCTATCTATCTATCTATCTAAATCAACTATTTCTGTCAAAGTCACAAAAACTGCATGTTGTAAACTTTACATTCCTGTTGGATGGTGATTTTCTAATCAGTGGTTTATCACTTCTATTTGATTTACGTGTTTTTATTGTTTAATATTTCAACTCTCTTGAGTTTCTATCATTCTTTCTTTTATCATCACTTTGTGTTACTTCCATCATCCAACTTGTGCTGCTGTGTTCTGATGAAGAGAAATGGAAACACACTCACACTTCCTCAGACCAGGTTTCAGTCTGTGCCGTCCACTATGGTCCAACCTGGAGGAAGAAACCATATCAGTATCTACTTTATCCATCTTCATTTAAATCCACCATCAGACAAGAAGCAGAGTTCATCATTCAGAAACAGTGAGACAGCTTCTGTGTGTCTGTCTGTACCTCAGTGTCTCCAGTCTGCAGTGTGGATCCTCCAGTCCAGCAGACAGCAGCTTCTCTCCTCCTTCTCCTGGATGATTGTAGCTCAGGTCCAGATCTCTCAGGGGGGAGGAGCTTAGAGCTGAGGCCAGAGACGCACAACCTTCTTCTGTGATCAGACAGCCTGACAGACTACACACACACACACACACACACACACACACACACACACACACACACACACACACACAGGCTTCACATCCATTGGTCCATTCTCAGCTGTTTTAACAGTAAAATCCTTTCATAACCCTGCAGTTGAACAAAATATATACTTAGGCCCCGTTTACACGGAGACGCTGTGACAGAAAGCATCGAAACGACCCCACTCCGCATTCGAAGTACAGGCCCTCTACACGTGAAAACCATGTAGTTCTCACGCCCGGCCAGTAGTGGGCAGTGGAACTTTACAACGCGACACTCATCAGTACAACCACTTCCTCCACAACATCCTCTTTAGCGGCTAGTTCTCCCAAGTCTTACCTAAATGCTGCGTATGGTCGCCCTGTGCTCGGGTAAAGGTTGAACTATTTGCTGCAAGTGTTCGATGCTCTTTGGGCGGCGACACACACGATGTATCATATCAAGATTCTGTTTATACAACGAGCTGCTGAAGCACATAGCACAAGTGAATCCGCCGCCATTGTTGTTTATGTTTATTCTGGACTACTGTGCATGTCCAAATGTATGGGGGGAGGTGTGGTGAGGTCATCGCAGCCAGACAGTCCGCTCCGTTTCGTTCACATGGCTGCGATACGCCCCCCGTATCAGTTTCACTCCACCCTGGAGGTCGAATTCAAAAGCTTGCGTTTTCACCCCCGTGAAACACTGACGCCATGTGAACGAAAGACCAATCCCATACTCAGCTGTTTCCTTTACTGTCACAGTGTCTCCGTGGAAATGGGGCCTTAGTAATCTGATAACATTGCTGTTTTTAAAAAAAAAATAAAAAATTTGAACAAATGACACATAAAGTTCAAACACATAGGTCTGTATATGTAAGTCTGCATCCCCTGAGTCGTGCCCTGTCTTTATTTAAAAGGGAGCATGCAATGGGCAGGTTACACTGAGAGTGCCCTCTGCTGGTTTAAACTGCAAACTACTTCAGACTGCCTGGTGGGCTGATAAATTGTATATTATCAAATCAACCAGCTCATAAGGTTTGAACAAATGTTAAAACTTACAATAAAACATGACAGCCCTATCTGATACTAATCAATATTTACTCTGGTGACAAATAATGAATGTGAGAAAGAGAGTGAGACCAACATGTAGACTGCTTTCACATCAGCAGGGATGTAGAAACAAAAAAATTTTTAAACTTCAGATATCTATCTTTTCCCCATACATGCGTTTGCATCCCTGAGATCCTCATGAAGGATCCACTGTGTTTTTGTTTGAAAGTCCAGAATCTAACTCTGAACCATAACACCAAAGGGGTGACAAGCCTCTCAATCACAATCATGTAATTGAGAGGCTTGTCCTCCTTTTAAAACAAAGGATCATAAAAATGACTAAAAAAACGTTATATTGAACCTTCTTTGTTCCAGTCCAGCTTCCTCAGAATCAAAGACTGGGAGCTATTGAACGAGCTCAGAGCTTTACAGATTAAATGTAACATATACTCAACAAAAATATAAACGCAACACTTTTGTTTTTGCTCCCATTTGTCATGAGATGGACTCAAAGATCTAAAATTCATTCCAGATACACAATATTACCATTTCTCTCAAACATTGTTCATAAATCTGTCTAAATGTGTGATAGTGAGCACTTTTGCTTTGCTGAGACAATCCATCCCACCTCACAGGTGTGCCACATCAAGATGCTCATCAGACACCATGATTAGTGCACAGGTGTACCTTAGACTGTCCACAATAAAAGGCCACCCTGAAATGTGCAGTTTTTGCTTTATTGAGGGTCTGGGGACTCAGAACCAGTCAGTATCTGGTGTGACCACCATTTGCCTCATGCAGTGCAACACATCTTCTTCGCATAGAGTTTATCAGATTGTCAATTGTGGCCTGTGGAATGTTGGTCCACTCCTCTTCAATGGCTGTGCGAAGTTGCTGGATATTAGTGGGAACTGGTACGCGCTGTCGTATACGCCGGTCAAGCACATCCCAAACATGCTCAATGGGTGACATGTCCGGTGAGTATGCTGGCCATGCAAGAACTGGGACATTTTCAGCTTCCAAGAATTGTGTACAGATCCTTGCAACATGGGGCCGTGCATTATCTTGCTGAAACATGAGGTGATGTTCATGGATGTATGGCACAACAATGGGCCTCAGGATCTCATCACGGTATCTCTGTGCATTCAAAATGCCATCAATAAAATGCACCTGTGTTCTTCGTCCATAACAGATGCCTGCCCATACCATAACCCCACCACCACCATGGGCCACTCGATCCACAACATTGACATCAGCAAAGCGCTCACCCACACGACGCCACACACGCTGTCTGCCATCTGCCCTGAACAATGTAAACCGAGATTCATCCGTGAAGAGAACACCTCTCCAACGTGCCAGACGCCATCGAATGTGAGCATTTGCCCACTCAAGTCTGTTACGGCGACGATCTGGAGTCAGGTTAAGACCCCGATGAGGACGACGAGCATGCAGTTGAGCTTCCCTGAGACGGTTTCTGACAGTTTGTGCAGAAATTCTTTGGTTATGCAAACCAATTGTTTCAGCAGCTGTCTGAGTAGCTGGTCTCAGACGATCTTGGAGGTGAACCTGCTGGATGTGGAGGTCCTGGGCTGGTGTGGTTACACGTGGTCTGCGGTTGTGAGGCCGGTTGGATGTACTGCCATATTCTCTGAAACGCCTTTGGAGACGGCTTATGGTGGAGAAATGAACATTCAATGCCCGAGCAACAGATCTGGTTGACATTCCTGCTGTCAGCATGCCAATTGCACGCTCCCTCAATGCTTGCGCCATCTGTGGCATTTTGCTGTGAGACAAAACTGCACATTTCAGAGTGGCCTTTTATTGTGGGCAGTATAAGGTACACCTGTGCACTAATCATGGTGTCTGATGAGCATCTTGATGTGGCACACCTGTGAGGTGGGATGGATTGTCTCAGCAAAGCAAAAGTGCTCACTATCACACATTTAGACAGATTTATGAACAATGTTTGAGAGAAATGGTAATATTGTGTATCTGGAATGAATTTTAGATCTTTGAGTCCATCTCATGACAAATGGGAGCAAAAACAAAAGTGTTGCGTTTATATTTTTGTTGAGTGTACATAAACTAATACTTTAAACCACCACCAAGGCCCATTTAATAAATGATTCATCAAGAAAATATAATTCAGGAGGAATAATCTGGATCAGCTTTGCACTAACCTCAAAGTGTCCAGACTACAGAGAGGACTTTTCAGTCCAGCAGACAGCAGCTTCACTCCTGAATCCTGCAGGTTGTTGTTGCTCAGGTCCAGCTCTCTCAGACTTGAGGACTGGGAGCTGAGGACTGAGGACAGAGCTTCACAGCTTCTCTTTGAGACGTGGCAGCCACTCAGCCTGCAGAGGAGTTTTTGTTAAGTAAATTTGAGTATCAAACAAACTCAGTATCTGCAAGCGTATTGGGACATTTTACATGAACAAGTTCCGACCTGACAGTTTCCAGTGTACAGTGCAGACTATCTAATGAATTACACAGCAGCTTCACTCCTGAATCATGCAGGTTGTTGAGGCTCAGGTCCAGCTCTCTCAGACTCGAGGACTGGCAGCTGAGGACTGAGTACAGAGCTTCACAGCTGCTCTTTGAGAGATTACAGCCACTCAGCCTGAAGAGGATTTTCAACCAGACAGAAAATTAATACATGAAATGATTAAGAAGTTAGAATGTCATTATTTTGGGAATACTTGCTCACTAACCTGAGAGCATCCAGTCTACAGAGAGGACTCTTCAGGCAAGCAGACAGCAGCTTCACTCCTGAATCCTGCAGGTTGTTGTTGCTCAGGTCCAGCTCTCTCAGACTAGAGGACTGGGAGCTGAGGACTGAGGACAGAGCTTCACAGCTTCTCTCTGAGAGATTACAGCCACGCAGCCTGCAGAGGATTGAGAAGGACACAAATGATGGAAATTACAAACAACAGTTATTTCTGAATAAAGAGAACTATATTTAACCTGGATAGTTATGTGAGCACGTACAGAGCTTTGTTTGAAGCTTTGATCACAGGCAGCAGCCTCAGAAGAGCCTCCTCTGAAGCAGAGTATTTCCTCAGGTCAAACACATCCAGATCTTTTTCTGAGGACAGTAAGATGAAGACCAGAGCTGACCACTGAGCAGGAGACAGTTTATCTGTGGAGAGACGTCCTGATCTCAGGGACTGTTGGATCTCCTCCACTAGAGAACGATCATTCAGTTCATTCAGACAGTGGAACAGATTGATGCTTTTCTCTGCAGACAGATCCTCACTGATCTTCTTCTTGATGTTCTCGACTGTTTCCTGATTGGTCTTTGAGCCACTTCCTGTGTGTGTCAGCAGACCTCGTATGTGACTCTGATTGGTCTCTAGAGAAAGACCGAGGAGGAAGCGGAGGAACAAGTCCAGGTGTCCATGTGGACTCTGTAAGGCCTGGTCCACAGCGCTCTGATATAGAAGTGTTGGGTCAGGTTTTCCTCTGAATACTTTCGACCACCAGGAAGTTGTTAGTTCTTGTGACATCAGATTGACTCCAGAGTTGATGAAGGTCAGATGGACATGAAGAGCAGCCAGAAACTCCTGAACACTCAGATGGATGAAGCAGAACACCTTGTCCTGGTACAGTCCTCTCTCCTCTTTAAAGATCTGTGTGAACACTCCTGAGTACACTGAGGCTGCTCTGATATCGATGCCACACTCTGTCAGGTCTGACTCATAGAAGATCAGGTTTCCTTTCTGCAGCTGCTCAAAAGCCAGTTTTCCCAGAGACTCAATCATGTTCCTGCTCTTTTTATTCCAGTGTGGATCTGTCTCAGCTCCTCCATCATACTTCCTGTTCTTCAGTTTGGACTGAACCACCAGGAAGTGGATGTACATCTCAGTCAGGGTCTTGGGCAGCTCTCCTCCCTCTCTGGTCTTCAGCACATCCTCCAGAACTGTAGCAGTGATCCAGCAGAAGACCGGGATGTGGCACATGATGTGGAGGCTTTTGGATCTCTTGATGTGGGAGATGATCCTGTTGGCCTGCTTCTCATCTCTGAATCTCTTCTTGAAGTACTCGTCCTTCTGTGGGTCAGTGAACCCTCTGACCTCTGTTACCATGTCAACACACTCAGGAGGGATCTGATTGGCTGCCGCAGGTCGTGTGGTTATCCAGAGACGAGCAGAGGGAAGCAGTTTCCCCCTGATGAGGTTTGTCAGCAGCACATCCACTGAGGTGGACTCTGTGACATCAGTCAGGGTCTGGTTGTTTTTAAAGTCCAGAGGGAGTCGACACTCATCCAGACCGTCAAAGATGAACACCACCTGGAACTCTTCAAACCTGCAGATTCCTGCTTCTTTGGTTTCAGGAAAGAAGTGATGAACAAGTTCCACCAAGCTGAACTTTTTCTCTTTCAGCACATTCAGTTCTCTGAAAGTGAATGGAAATGTGAAGTGTATGTCCTGGTTGGCTTTGTCTTCAGCCCAGTCCAGAGTGAACTTCTGTGTTAAGACTGTTTTCCCGATGCCAGCCACTCCCTTGGTCATCACTCTTCTGATTGGTTCATCTCTTCCAGGTGAGGCTTTAAAGATGTCTTCTTGTCTGATGGTGGTTTCTGCTCTGTCTGGTTTCCTGGATGCTGTTTCAATCTGTCTGACCTCGTGTTCCTCATTGACCTCTCCAGTCCCTCCCTCTGTGATGAAGAGCTCTGTGTAGATCTGGTTCAGAAGGGTTGGGTTTCCTGCTTTAGCGATCCCCTCAAACACACACTGGAACTTCTTCTTCAGGTTATATTTGAGTTTACGCTGGTACACTGCACCAAAAAGTCCTGTAAGTAAAATCACCATGTGAAAATTACGAGTGGATCCTGGAAATAATCTGTACATGTCAGTGTATCTTTAAATGCATTCACTCTCTACCAGCAAATGACAAACATCCTTCATTTAATAATAGGAAGCATCTTTTGAACTACGTTTACAAATGTGGACCGACATATCTTTGATGTTAAATCTGTTCAGATGTTCTTACTGCTCTGCAGACAGTCAGCCAGCTCCTCCTGCTTCATTCTCCTCAGGAAGTGGAGAGTGATCTTCAAAAATGCGTCTTTACAGCTTCTCCTCTGCTCTTCATCCTCACTCTGACTCTCTAAGCATTCTGGGTAATCTGGACTCAGAACTCTGTAGACTTTCTTCAGCTCGTTCTTCACAAAGGTGACGATGTTCTCCTCCAGCAGCTGGAACAGAAGGAGACACTGGATATTTCCTATAAACTGGTAGATCTCAACATGTGGTTCATGTGTCAGTCTGAAGCTCAGCTGGTCGAAACAGAAAACTCGTTTCTGGAGCTCGTTCAAAAAATGTGCTGTACACACCATGATGTTCATTTGAGTGATCATAGTCTTGTTCTGTTTGATCTGCACTTTTGTCCTGAGCCTATAAGCCTTCAACAGTCAGGTCTCAGAGGCGTGTTATCACTGCAAATACTGCAGATAGTTTCTCTCATTTATTTGATCCTGTCTTGGTCATGAACTGTCTCGATGTGGATGATCTCACTCACTGTTTTAACAATCACTGTGGAGAAATTTTTAACCAGGTGGCTCCTGTTAAAACAAACTCCTCTACCAGGGAAAAAGCTCGCCCGTGGACTAATGAAGACATCCTAAGTCTAAAGAGACTATGTCGAAAGACTGAACGCCTGTGGAAATCCACTAACCTTGAGGTGCACAGGCTCTACCTCAAGGACCTTGTGTCCTCATACAATGTGATGGTCGAAAATGCCAGATCTGAGTATATCCATCAACTGGTAGCACTAAATAAGAAAAACCCTAAAGTGTTGTTTGAAACGATAAACTCACTTGTATGTCCTGCTGCCCCAGTTACCCCCGTGTTTTGTGAAGCTGACAGCAATGCCTTTTTGAGATTCTTCACAAACAAGATAAAGATGATCAAGGACAACATCCCGCCCCCTCTTCGTGTTACCCCTGCTGTTTCTGAGCCTGTCTCCAGCTTGTGGTCCTTGTTTAGGACTGTGACGGTTGCTGATATTTCAGCAGTGGTGTCTAAGATGAAGCCCTCCTCTTGCTCATCTGACGTCCTTCTCTGTAGGCTTTTTAAAAAAGTGTTTGGGGAAATCGGCCCGTGTGTGACCAAAATGGTTAACCTGTCTTTGTCTACTGGTGTGTTTCCAACTGCATTCAAACATGCCATAGTGGAGCCATTACTAAAAAAAGCAGGCCTAGACCAAACAAATCTTAATAGCTTTAAGCCTATTTCTAAGCTCCCTTTCCTGTCAAAGATCCTTGAGAAGGTGGTCTGTAAACAGTTGACCCTTTTCCTGGATCAAAGCAGCATCCATGAACCACTTCAGTCCGGTTTCTGTAACAAACACTCCACGGAAACGGCCTTACTGAAAGTGTCCAGCGACATTATGATGGCTGCTGACTCTGGAAAGTCCACGGTCCTGGTTCTCTTGGACCTGTCCGCAGCCTTCCACACTGTAGACCATCAGATTCTGCTGAGAAGACTGAGGGATCAAGTTGGACTGTCGGAATCAGTTCTAAAATGGTTCTCCTCTTATCTAGCTGGACGTAGCTTCAGTGTAGCAGCCAGCCAAATAAGGTTGGAGTCTGCTGACCTGCTGTGTGGAGTGCCTCAAGGTTCTGTTTTGGGTCCTGTCTTGTTTTTGTTGCATTTGATCCCTCTGGGAAAGATCATACGAAGGTTCTCTTTCCACCTATTTGCTGATGATATCCAGCTGTACTGCTCTTTTAAGCCGTCCGAGATCCAGAAGCTGAGCTCCCTATGTCATTGTCGTATAGAAATCAAACAATAGCTCAGCGAAAACTCTCTGCAGCTCAATGCAGAGAAAACAGAAACATTGATTCTCGCCCCTGATGACTCAATTCCAGGGATTAAGCAGTTCTTGGGGGACCTAGGCCAGTCCGTGAAGCCTAGTCTTAGAAACCTGGGAGTTATTTTCGACAAAGACATGTCTTTAGTCCAGCACTGTAAACAGCTGTCAAGGAACTGCTTCTTTCAACTGAGGAAGATCTCCAAACTCAGAATCATGGTTTCGCAGAATGATTTGGAGCTCATTATGCATGCCTTTGTGTCTTCACGTTTAGACTATTGCAACAGTTTGTTTTCCTGTCTAAACAAGAAAGAGCTCTCGAAACTCCAATTAATTCAAAATTCTGCAGTAAGAATTCTGACCCGCACAAATAGGAGGACCCACATATCCCCTATTCTGAAAGAACTTCACTGGCTGCCAGTGTCCTTTAGGTTCAGGTTTAAAATCCTGGTTCTGGCCTTCAGAGCCCTACATGGTCAGGCTCCATCTTACCTTAGTGAGCTGATCCAGCCTTATGCTCCTGAGGGGGCGCTGAGGTCTATGGATCACAATCTGTTGAAGGTCCCTCGAGCTCATTTTCACACTAGAGGTCTTTCCAGGTTGTTGCTCCGAGCCTCTGGAATGAACTTCCACTATCTTTGTGCTCAATTGATTCAGTTGACACTTTCAAGAGTGAACTGAAGACGTTTTTATTTGTCCAGGCTTTTAATGAGCCTCTTTTAGGGCTGCTATGATCTCTGTACTGTCTTCACCTGTATATTCACCTTTGTTTGTGAAGCACTTTGTGGCCTCTGTCTGCGAAAAGTGCTATATAAATAAAATTTACTTACTTACTTACCATAAATATAGAGTTCAGGTCTACTTGATGCTGCTGATTGGACGGATCACTCTGACTCTCAGAGCTCTGCTGAACTCTGTGGAGAAAAGTTCAAGAAAAGCTCAATGATGATTAATGGCAGCTTACTAAAGGTGCTCTGACAACAAACTGACAGGTCATGAATGTAGGGGACACGGCATCCTTCACAGGTAACTGTTTGAATAAAGAGTCAGAAATTAAACTTCAGTTTGCAGATCTCACCCTCCACCAGCAGGATCTCCAGCTTTAAAGTTCATAGGGAGTGCTATGGAGCGGTCACTCTTCATGGACACACTGATGGGTCCAGGAGAGTCTGATCTCTGTTCCTGCATCCTGATACAAAGAAGGAAGAAACTGATGTCACCAGTTAATGCTGAACAGATCTCAAATCTGTAACCAAGAGACAGAGGTGAAGTCCTTCACACTTCTTCACAGTAAACACTGAGTCTGTCTCTGATCGGCTCAGAAAGACAACCAGAACAGGAAAGGTTCGATTTCCCTTCCTGTTTTATTTTGTCTCATTCTTCCCCGGTGTTGCTCGTTTCCTTTGAGTTTAGTTTCATTGTGTTGTTTACAAGTTTAGTTTGGAGTGTTTCCTGTTTTATTTTGTAGTTCTTGACCCTGTGTCTCATGTCTAGTGTTACTTCCTCCATTTATGAGCTTCCCTCTCTTTTTGATTGTCTTCATTGTTCTCACTGTTGGGACTAAAGTCACTCAGTAAAAGAGATCTGTTTTGGAGGCAGGTCATTCTTCATGAGTCACGTTGTTTCTGCTGTACCGCTGAGGAGAAAAGACACCTGATATTTTTATGACCCTTGACCTTTTATGTGACTTATTTTCTCATGACAGACTTTATCATAAGCACTGCATCCTTCACAGGAAACTGTCTGAATAAAGAGTCAGAAATTAAACTTCAGTTTGCAGATCTCACCCTCCACCAGCAGGATCTCCAGCTTTAAAGTTCATAGGGAGTGCTATGGAGCGGTCACTCTTCATGGACACACTGATGGGTCCAGGAGAGTCTGATCTCTGTTCCTGCATCCTGATACAAAGAAGGAAGAAACCGATGTCACCAGTTAATGCTGAACAGATCTCAAATCTGTAACCAAGAGACAGAGGTGAAGTCCTTCACAGTAAACACTGAGTCTGTCTCTGATCGGCTCAGAAAGACAACCAGAACAGGAAAGGTTCGAAGCCAAACCTGCAAGTCTACACTCACACCGTCATAAATATTCTGCCAGGAGCCCCTGTGAAGCTCTGGACTATGATGTGAGTCCTTCTTCAGCAGAGTCAGAAAATGAACTTCACGTATCGATTCTTACAGTCAGACTGTTTAACAGCATCACCACATGACTGTGTTATAATCATCTTTATCATTACTGTTACACACTGTGTGTGTTTTAATACCTGATCTGTCTTTCCACGAGCGATAGTGTACATAGTGTTTATGCCTTGTATTATTTAAGTCTATTTAAGCTTATTTAATTAATGTAAACTTGCTCATAGCTGTTCTTTTTTTTCTTTTTTTGCTATTGATGCTGTTTATATTCCCTGTGTTTACTGTTTTTTGGAGCTGCTGTAACACCCAAATTTCCCCCATTGGGAGATCAATAAAGATTATCCTGATCCTTACCCTCCATCAGCAGGACGTCCATCTTTAAAGTAGATCATAAAATCTTTAGAGCAGTCACTCTTCATGGACACACAGCTGGGTCCAGGAGAGTCTGCTCTCTGGTCCTGCACCCTGATACAAAGAAGGAAGAAACTGATGTCACCAGTTAATGCTGAACAGATCTCAAATCTGTAACCAAGAGGCAGAGGTGAAGTCCTTCACACTTCATTATCTTCTCTTTAAGTTACCCCTCCTACAGTAAACACTGAGTCTGTCTCTGATTCAGAACTCGTGATAGTTCGGCTCAGAAAGGCAACAAGAACAGGAAAGGTTCGAAGCCAAACCTGCACGTCTACACTCACACCGTCATAAATATTCTGCCAGGAGCTCCTGTGAAGCTCTGGACTATGATGTGAGTCCTTCTTCAGCAGAGTCAGAAAATGAACTTCACGTATCGATTCTTACCCTCCATCAGCAGGACGTCCATCTTTAAAGTAGATCATAAAATCTTTAGAGCAGTCGCTCTTCATGGACACACAGCTGGGTCCAGGAGAGTCTTCTCTCTGGTCCTGCACCCTGACACCAACAAACAACATAATTAGTTACTGTGAGCAGCAGATGAGACTGTGATGATGATGATGATGATGGAGTGATGAAGGTGGAGGGATGCTGTGACATGGAGAAGAGTCATGGACAGTGAGAGATGGTGATCTCACCTCAGAGCTTCCTGTTCCTCACACAGAGAGGTTTTAGAGGGAGGGACTCCCTCCACTGTGTCCTCACACTGATCCATAACAGAGCGCCCCCTGCTGGAAGAGCTGCACTTATTTATTGACTCTAAGACATTCACACTACCCCCTCAATTGTCAACCTAGCTCAACCAACCAATGAACAGCTGTCCCTGCTTTATGGGCCGGTTGTAAAAAGGGAACTTAATCAGTTACAAGGTGCGTCGACCTTTATGAAAATCCGTCGTATGTCAGATGGTCAGTCAAGTTCTGATCGTACACATAAACACATCAGGAAGAAAAAGCCTCTCATATATCAGATTTAGGGCTGCAAAGAGGCAAAAAGTTTCTGGTAAATTTGCAGAAACCTTTGATCAGGAAATATTCAAAATCGAAAACTTTCCATGGGAATTATGGGAATGAACTGGAAATATAGGGTCATTTTATATCTATGCATAAATATATTTGTTTTGTCTTGAGCAGATATCCATGCATAATAATATAATTAAAAAAACTTTTTTTAAAAATATTATCCCATAATATCATCCAGACGTACTTCAGTTCATGTAGTCCACAGGCTAAAATACGTGGCTTCAGTAGTCTTGGTCCAGGGTTCTAGAAATCATCTCTGCATGTGATGGAGGAGTGCACGGTGCATGTAGGGGGCGTGGCCTGTAAGGGGCGTGGCCTCAACTGCCCTACAGTAAGCAGTGTGTCTGTGCATGTGATAGAGGAATAGCATAGTCAAGTCTACTTGCATGAAATCTGATTGTTTTGATCAAGATTATGCTAAAATAAATGTTCCCCAACTATATTTTAGTCCCTGTTAAGAGCCAACCTTCAATTTTGTAAATTCCCAGTTTATCCCGATTGTGAAAATTCCCAGAATTTTGCAACCCTACTCAGATTACAGTCCAACATGCACAATGTGAAGTTGAAAATCTAATATGTGAACAACATAATTCAAAGTGACCCAACTTCACTCTGAGGAAAGACTCCAAGTAGAACTGAGACATAGAAGTGAGTACTTTGGTATTTTGGAACTGAACACTTCCTGAACCGCACACTGACTCTTTCTGGATTCCTGTTTGACACATGAACAATCAAATCGCTCAGTCGCTCACTTGTTCTCTTGTTTCAGCTCGTTTCATGTGTCACAGCTCCGACATGACTCACTCGGAGACCTTCAGTTCTGTCTGAAAAGGACACACTCCCCTTCCTGCCTCTGCTGTCTCACTATCCTGTTAGCATGTTAGCATAGCCTGTGTGCTAACTGGGAGTCATTGTCTTTCCTTCACTTCTACTGTTAAAAGAGCAGCTGATGAACCTTGTGGCTAACTGTTAGCTTACAGATCTTTTGACACTTAAACAAAGAATCTTAACTTACCTTCAACCAGAGGCTTAAAATATATCTTACAGGGCTCGGCCTTCAACACGTACAACAGATCTGCGTCTCAATTGGAGATAGTATACAAACGTAGAAAAAGGAACATGGTCTGTTTGTCACTATAGCAATTGGGTTTTAAAGGTCACACCCTTTTTTAAGGAACCTTGATCATCTATGAGAAATTCAGTCTTCATCTCTAAAAGTGCTGATGAGCGCAAGTTTCTAACAGGAAGAAGAAATGAAAGTAGTCACTTGATGCTACAGCCGCGGCTAGAGAGTCTGAAAAAGAGACACATCTTCAGGGAGGCTACAGCCCAACACAAAGAAGTATGTCAACAAACGTTTAACAGAGGCCCTGGCCTTTATTTACAAATTGACACTGTAAGTTGACGAAAAGAAAATCTGCAAAAGAATATATACAGAAAAGCAGCGGACAAAAATAAGGCAATGAATGAAATGGCTGAGGAGGAGGAAAAAGTGAGTTTGTTCTTCCTCTGAGTTCAAGAGAAGACATAAATGATTTATTGTGAAATGTAATTTGACGACCATTCTTAAAAATAAAAACGCTTAAAATCCTTTTGAAAATCAGCTTTTGCTGATGTCTGCAGGTTTTTAAATCCAAAGACGTAAAATGATACTGGCTATTTGAACTGAAAGATGTTTCTTCAGATCTGATCTAATCTGCACTCAGTTTTCCCTTGTTAAAACCTGCAGTCACAGAAGGGTCCTCACAGCAGCTGCTCACTGAAGACCAAGGGTCTCAAATACCGTACTTCAGACATGAGGACAAGTCCAATGAAATTGGATTCTTTTGGGTCGACGTTGGAGGACACAAAACTTATCAATTTGTCTGACAAGTCCCAAAAACTGACATTATCATAGTTTATGTTTTAAAAGTACGTTACTTTTTTTCAGGCGAGCAGCCAGCGCCAGCCTTTTTCACCATTTTCACCAATCTTTCAAGACCCACAGAATATTTTGTTATTTGAATATGTAAACATTGAATACATCAAAAGAAAGATCAGAGCCTCTGCTTTCAAATACAACAAACTTTTTATTTTATTCAATCTTCATTCAATCTTTTTTTATTAGCACTTGAATATCGGCCATTTACACAAAAAACAACATTCAGGACAAAAAGCTGAGAAAACAGTACTTTTGTGAAACACACTTATTTTCAAGAAAAAAATGTGATTTTGAGTTTACATTTGGATTCTTTTTACTTTCATTTGACAACTACAGTTATATTTTAAAATAAAATAAATAAAAATGATTACAGAAAATACATTTTCTTTGAACAGTGTAGCACTACAACATTTACAAACTATATTATACATTTTTCTTCTCAGGTCTTCCTGAACCCATGCTAGCTGTTTGCAGCAATTAATAGGTGGATGTTTTTCCCACTTGTGTGTAAGCACTACAGTTGTTTTTGGACTGAGTTACTTTTTCATCTTGAGGCCAAGTCAAGGTCCAAACTCTGAGCCAATGAATAATGAAGAATGACTAAGGATTACATTGAAGACCTACAGATCATAAAGCTGGGAGACCAACACTATTGGGACTTCCCAGCATTCAATAGATGTTCCCTTGTTTTAACAAATGTAAAGCTGGGAGACCAACATTATTGGGACTTCCCAGCATTCAATAGATGTTCCCTTGTTTTAACAAATGTAAAGCTGGGAGACAAACACTATTGGGACTTCCCAGCATTCAATAGATGTTCCCTAACCGGGAATCGAACCCGGGCCGCAGCGGTGAAAGTGCTGAATCCTAGCCACTAGACCATTAGGGAGCCCTATGGTTCTACTTTGGAGGGAACAGAAGTTGTCTGACAAGTCCTTTTTCAGGAGTGTTTTAACTGGTGTTTTATGCACGCCAACACCACAATCACTTTCAAGAGCACATTCCCTGACCGGGAATCGAACCCAGGCCGCGGCGGTGAGAGCGCCGAATCCTAGCCACTAGACCATCAGGGAGCCAGTGGAAGACAGCCGGTGGACACACCAGTGGATCAAGTCTACCTGTGAAAACAAACCCTTGTTTTAGCAAATGTGGTGAAGTACTTCAGACTTGAGGAAAATCGAGCTAAATTCCAATGAAATCGGCTTTCTTTTTCTATCTGTTTGCAACACTTGTGCACATTACTGTGTCAGCTGAAGATAAAAAAAAGACATGTGCCTGGAAAGTGAATGAGGTCTTCCTGAAACCATGCTAGCTGTTTGCAGCAATTAACAGGTGGATGTTTTTCCCACTTGTGTGTAAGCACTACAGTTGTTTTTGGACTGAGTTACTTTTTCATCTTGAGGCCAAGTCAAGGTCCAAACTCTGAGCCAATGAAAAATGAAGAATGACTAAGGATTACATTGAAGACCTACAGATCATAAAGCTGGGAGACAAACACTATTGGGACTTCCAAGCATTCAATAGATGTTCCCTAACCGGGAATCGAACCCGGGCCGCAGCGGTGAAAGCGCTGAATCCTAGCCACTAGACCATTAGGGAGCCCTATGGTTCTACTTTGGAGGGAACAGAAGTTGTCTGACAAGTCCTTTTTCAGGGGAGTGTTTTAAATGGTGTTTTATGCACGCCAACACCACAATCACTTTCAAAAGCACATTCCCTGACCGGGAATCGAACCCGGGCCGCGGCGGTGAGAGCGCCGAATCCTAGCCACTAGACCATCAGGGAGCCAGTGGAAGACAGCCGGTGGACACACCAGTGGATCAAGTCTACCTGTGAAAACAAACCCTTGTTTTAGCAAATGTGGTGAAGTACTTCAGACTTGAGGAAAATCGAGCTAAATTCCAATGAAATCGGCTTTCTTTTTCTATCTGTTTGCAACACTTGTGCACATTACTGTGTCAGCTGAAGATAAAAAAAAGACATGTGCCTGGAAAGTGAATCAGGTCTTCCTGAACACATATTAGCTGTTAACAGCAATTAATAGGTGGATGTTTTTCCCACTTGTGTGTAAGCACTACAGTTGTTTTTGGACTGAGTTACTTTTTCATCTTGAGGCCAAGTCAAGGTCCAAACTCTGAGCCAATGAATAATGAAGAATGACTAAGGATTACATTGAAGACCTACAGATCATAAAGCTGGGAGACAAACACTATTGGGACTTCCCAGCATTCAATAGATGTTCCCTTGTTTTAACAAATGTAAAGCTGGGAGACCAACATTATTGGGACTTCCCAGCATTCAATAGATGTTCCCTTGTTTTAACAAATGTAAAGCTGGGAGACAAACACTATTGGGACTTCCCAGCATTCAATAGATGAATCCTAGCCACTAGACCATCAGGGAGCCAGTGGAAGACAGCCGGTGGACACACCAGTGGATCAAGTCTACCTGTGTCTACCTTTTTCATCTTGAGGCCAAGTCAAGGTCCAAACTCTGAGCCAATGAATAATGAAGAATGACATTGAGGACCTACAGATCATAAAGCTGGGAGACAAACACTATTGGGACTTCCAAGCATTCAATAGATGTTCCCTAACCGGGAATCGAACCCGGGCCGCAGCGGTGAAAGCGCTGAATCCTAGCCACTAGACCATTAGGGAGCCCTATGGTTCTACTTTGGAGGGAACAGAAGTTGTCTGACAAGTCCTTTTTCAGGGGAGTGTTTTAACTGGTGTTTTATGCACGCCAACACCACAATCACTTTCAAAAGCACATTCCCTGACCGGGAATCGAACCCGGGCCGCGGCGGTGAGAGCGCCGAATCCTAGCCACTAGACCATCAGGGAGCCAGTGGAAGACAGCCGGTGGACACACCAGTGGATCAAGTCTACCTGTGAAAACAAACCCTTGTTTTAGCAAATGTGGTGAAGTACTTCAGACTTGAGGAAAATCGAGCTAAATTCCAATGAAATCGGCTTTCTTTTTCTATCTGTTTGCAACACTTGTGCACATTACTGTGTCAGCTGAAGATAAAAAAAAGACATGTGCCTGGAAAGTGAATGAGGTCTTCCTGAAACCATGCTAGCTGTTTGCAGCAATTAATAGGTGGATGTTTTTCCCACTTGTGTGTAAGCACTACAGTTGTTTTTGGACTGAGTTACTTTTTCATCTTGAGGCCAAGTCAAGGTCCAAACTCTGAGCCAATGAATAATGAAGAATGACTAAGGATTACATTGAAGACCTACAGATCATAAAGCTGGGAGACAAACACTATTGGGACTTCCAAGCATTCAATAGATGTTCCCTAACCGGGAATCGAACCCGGGCCGCAGCAGTGAAAGCGCTGAATCCTAGCCACTAGACCATTAGGGAGCCCTATGGTTCTACTTTGGAGGGAACAGAAGTTGTCTGACAAGTCCTTTTTCAGGGGAGTGTTTTAAATGGTGTTTTATGCACGCCAACACCACAATCACTTTCAAAAGCACATTCCCTGACCGGGAATCGAACCCGGGCCGCGGCGGTGAGAGCGCCGAATCCTAGCCACTAGACCATCAGGGAGCCAGTGGAAGACAGCCGGTGGACACACCAGTGGATCAAGTCTACCTGTGTCTACCTTTTTCATCTTGAGGCCAAGTCAAGGTCCAAACTCTGAGCCAATGAATAATGAAGAATGACATTGAGGACCTACAGATCATAAAGCTGGGAGACAAACACTATTGGGACTTCCAAGCATTCAATAGATGTTCCCTAACCGGGAATCGAACCCGGGCCGCAGCGGTGAAAGCGCTGAATCCTAGCCACTAGACCATTAGGGAGCCCTATGGTTCTACTTTGGAGGGAACAGAAGTTGTCTGACAAGTCCTTTTTCAGGGGAGTGTTTTAAATGGTGTTTTATGCACGCCAACACCACAATCACTTTCAAAAGCACATTCCCTGACCGGGAATCGAACCCGGGCCGCGGCGGTGAGAGCGCCGAATCCTAGCCACTAGACCATCAGGGAGCCAGTGGAAGACAGCCGGTGGACACACCAGTGGATCAAGTCTACCTGTGAAAACAAACCCTTGTTTTAGCAAATGTGGTGAAGTACTTCAGACTTGAGGAAAATCGAGCTAAATTCCAATGAAATCGGCTTTCTTTTTCTATCTGTTTGCAACACTTGTGCACATTACTGTGTCAGCTGAAGATAAAAAAAAGACATGTGCCTGGAAAGTGAATGAGGTCTTCCTGAAACCATGCTAGCTGTTTGCAGCAATTAACAGGTGGATGTTTTTCCCACTTGTGTGTAAGCACTACAGTTGTTTTTGGACTGAGTTACTTTTTCATCTTGAGGCCAAGTCAAGGTCCAAACTCTGAGCCAATGAATAATGAAGAATGACTAAGGATTACATTGAAGACCTACAGATCATAAAGCTGGGAGACAAACACTATTGGGACTTCCAAGCATTCAATAGATGTTCCCTAACCGGGAATCGAACCCGGGCCGCAGCGGTGAAAGCGCTGAATCCTAGCCACTAGACCATTAGGGAGCCCTATGGTTCTACTTTGGAGGGAACAGAAGTTGTCTGACAAGTCCTTTTTCAGGGGAGTGTTTTAACTGGTGTTTTATGCACGCCAACACCACAATCACTTTCAAAAGCACATTCCCTGACCGGGAATCGAACCCGGGCCGCGGCGGTGAGAGCGCCGAATCCTAGCCACTAGACCATCAGGGAGCCAGTGGAAGACAGCCGGTGGACACACCAGTGGATCAAGTCTACCTGTGAAAACAAACCCTTGTTTTAGCAAATGTGGTGAAGTACTTCAGACTTGAGGAAAATCGAGCTAAATTCCAATGAAATCGGCTTTCTTTTTCTATCTGTTTGCAACACTTGTGCACATTACTGTGTCAGCTGAAGATAAAAAAAAGACATGTGCCTGGAAAGTGAATGAGGTCTTCCTGAAACCATGCTAGCTGTTTGCAGCAATTAATAGGTGGATGTTTTTCCCACTTGTGTGTAAGCACTACAGTTGTTTTTGGACTGAGTTACTTTTTCATCTTGAGGCCAAGTCAAGGTCCAAACTCTGAGCCAATGAATAATGAAGAATGACTAAGGATTACATTGAAGACCTACAGATCATAAAGCTGGGAGACAAACACTATTGGGACTTCCAAGCATTCAATAGATGTTCCCTAACCGGGAATCGAACCCGGGCCGCAGCAGTGAAAGCGCTGAATCCTAGCCACTAGACCATTAGGGAGCCCTATGGTTCTACTTTGGAGGGAACAGAAGTTGTCTGACAAGTCCTTTTTCAGGGGAGTGTTTTAAATGGTGTTTTATGCACGCCAACACCACAATCACTTTCAAAAGCACATTCCCTGACCGGGAATCGAACCCGGGCCGCGGCGGTGAGAGCGCCGAATCCTAGCCACTAGACCATCAGGGAGCCAGTGGAAGACAGCCGGTGGACACACCAGTGGATCAAGTCTACCTGTGTCTACCTTTTTCATCTTGAGGCCAAGTCAAGGTCCAAACTCTGAGCCAATGAATAATGAAGAATGACATTGAGGACCTACAGATCATAAAGCTGGGAGACAAACACTATTGGGACTTCCAAGCATTCAATAGATGTTCCCTAACCGGGAATCGAACCCGGGCCGCAGCGGTGAAAGCGCTGAATCCTAGCCACTAGACCATTAGGGAGCCCTATGGTTCTACTTTGGAGGGAACAGAAGTTGTCTGACAAGTCCTTTTTCAGGGGAGTGTTTTAAATGGTGTTTTATGCACGCCAACACCACAATCACTTTCAAAAGCACATTCCCTGACCGGGAATCGAACCCGGGCCGCGGCGGTGAGAGCGCCGAATCCTAGCCACTAGACCATCAGGGAGCCAGTGGAAGACAGCCGGTGGACACACCAGTGGATCAAGTCTACCTGTGAAAACAAACCCTTGTTTTAGCAAATGTGGTGAAGTACTTCAGACTTGAGGAAAATCGAGCTAAATTCCAATGAAATCGGCTTTCTTTTTCTATCTGTTTGCAACACTTGTGCACATTACTGTGTCAGCTGAAGATAAAAAAAAGACATGTGCCTGGAAAGTGAATGAGGTCTTCCTGAAACCATGCTAGCTGTTTGCAGCAATTAACAGGTGGATGTTTTTCCCACTTGTGTGTAAGCACTACAGTTGTTTTTGGACTGAGTTACTTTTTCATCTTGAGGCCAAGTCAAGGTCCAAACTCTGAGCCAATGAATAATGAAGAATGACTAAGGATTACATTGAAGACCTACAGATCATAAAGCTGGGAGACAAACACTATTGGGACTTCCAAGCATTCAATAGATGTTCCCTAACCGGGAATCGAACCCGGGCCGCAGCGGTGAAAGCGCTGAATCCTAGCCACTAGACCATTAGGGAGCCCTATGGTTCTACTTTGGAGGGAACAGAAGTTGTCTGACAAGTCCTTTTTCAGGGGAGTGTTTTAACTGGTGTTTTATGCACGCCAACACCACAATCACTTTCAAAAGCACATTCCCTGACCGGGAATCGAACCCGGGCCGCGGCAGTGAGAGCGCCGAATCCTAGCCACTAGACCATCAGGGAGCCAGTGGAAGACAGCCGGTGGACACACCAGTGGATCAAGTCTACCTGTGAAAACAAACCCTTGTTTTAGCAAATGTGGTGAAGTACTTCAGACTTGAGGAAAATCGAGCTAAATTCCAATGAAATCGGCTTTCTTTTTCTATCTGTTTGCAACACTTGTGCACATTACTGTGTCAGCTGAAGATAAAAAAAAGACATGTGCCTGGAAAGTGAATGAGGTCTTCCTGAAACCATGCTAGCTGTTTGCAGCAATTAATAGGTGGATGTTTTTCCCACTTGTGTGTAAGCACTACAGTTGTTTTTGGACTGAGTTACTTTTTCATCTTGAGGCCAAGTCAAGGTCCAAACTCTGAGCCAATGAATAATGAAGAATGACTAAGGATTACATTGAAGACCTACAGATCATAAAGCTGGGAGACAAACACTATTGGGACTTCCAAGCATTCAATAGATGTTCCCTAACCGGGAATCGAACCCGGGCCGCAGCGGTGAAAGCACTGAATCATAGCCACTAGACCATTAGGGAGCCCTATGGTTCTACTTTGGAGGGAACAGAAGTTGTCTGACAAGTCCTTTTTCAGGGGAGTGTTTTAACTGGTGTTTTATGCACGCCAACACCACAATCACTTTCAAAAGCACATTCCCTGACCGGGAATCGAACCCAGGCCGCGGCGGTGAGAGCGCCGAATCCTAGCCACTAGACCATCAGGGAGGCAGTGGAAGACAGCCGGTGGACACACCAGTGGATCAAGTCTACCTGTGAAAACAAACCCTTGTTTTAGCAAATGTGGTGAAGTACTTCAGACTTGAGGAAAATCGAGCTAAATTCCAATGAAATCGGCTTTCTTTTTCTATCTGTTTGCAACACTTGTGCACATTACTGTGTCAGCTGAAGATAAAAAAAAGACATGTGCCTGGAAAGTGAATGAGGTCTTCCTGAAACCATGCTAGCTGTTTGCAGCAATTAACAGGTGGATGTTTTTCCCACTTGTGTGTAAGCACTACAGTTGTTTTTGGACTGAGTTACTTTTTCATCTTGAGGCCAAGTCAAGGTCCAAACTCTGAGCCAATGAATAATGAAGAATGACTAAGGATTACATTGAAGACCTACAGATCATAAAGCTGGGAGACAAACACTATTGGGACTTCCAAGCATTCAATAGATGTTCCCTAACCGGGAATCGAACCCAGGCCGCAGCGGTGAAAGCACTGAATCCTAGCCACTAGACCATTAGGGAGCCCTATGCTTCTATTTTGGAGGGAACAGAAGTTGTCTGACAAGTCCTTTTTCAGGGGAGTGTTTTAACTGGTGTTTTATGCACGCCAACACCACAATCACTTTCAAAAGCACATTCCCTTACCGGGAATCGAACCCGGGCCGCGGCGGTGAGAGCGCCGAATCCTAGCCACTAGACCATCAGGGAGCCAGTGGAAGACAGCCGGTGGACACACCAGTGGATCAAGTCTACCTGTGAAAACAAACCCTTGTTTTAGCAAATGTGGTGAAGTACTTCAGACTTGAGGAAAATCGAGCTCAATTCCAATGAAATCGGCTTTCTTTTTCTATCTGTTTGCAACACTTGTGCACATTACTGTGTCAGCTGAAGATAAAAAAAAGACATGTGCCTGGAAAGTGAATGAGGTCTTCCTGAAACCATGCTAGCTGTTTGCAGCAATTAACAGGTGGATGTTTTTCCCACTTGTGTGTAAGCACTACAGTTGTTTTTGGACTGAGTTACTTTTTCATCTTGAGGCCAAGTCAAGGTCCAAACTCTGAGCCAATGAATAATGAAGAATGACTAAGGATTACATTGAAGACCTACAGATCATAAAGCTGGGAGACCAACACTATTGGGACTTCCCAGCATTCAATAGATGTTCCCTTGTTTTAACAAATGTAAAGCTGGGAGACCAACATTATTGGGACTTCCCAGCATTCAATAGATGTTCCCTTGTTTTAACAAATGTAAAGCTGGGAGACAAACACTATTGGGACTTCCCAGCATTCAATAGATGAATCCTAGCCACTAGACCATTAGGGAGCCCTATGGTTCTACTTTGGAGGGAACAGAAGTTGTCTGACAAGTCCTTTTTCAGGGGAGTGTTTTAACTGGTGTTTTATGCACGCCAACACCACAATCACTTTCAAAAGCACATTCCCTGACCGGGAATCGAACCCGGGCCGCGGCGGTGAGAGCGCCGAATCCTAGCCACTAGACCATCAGGGAGCCAGTGGAAGACAGCCGGTGGACACACCAGTGGATCAAGTCTACCTGTGTCTACCTTTTTCATCTTGAGGCCAAGTCAAGGTCCAAACTCTGAGCCAATGAATAATGAAGAATGACATTGAGGACCTACAGATCATAAAGCTGGGAGACAAACACTATTGGGACTTCCAAGCATTCAATAGATGTTCCCTAACCGGGAATCGAACCCGGGCCGCAGCGGTGAAAGCGCTGAATCCTAGCCACTAGACCATTAGGGAGCCCTATGGTTCTACTTTGGAGGGAACAGAAGTTGTCTGACAAGTCCTTTTTCAGGGGAGTGTTTTAACTGGTGTTTTATGCACGCCAACACCACAATCACTTTCAAAAGCACATTCCCTGACCGGGAATCGAACCCGGGCCGCGGCGGTGAGAGCGCCGAATCCTAGCCACTAGACCATCAGGGAGCCAGTGGAAGACAGCCGGTGGACACACCAGTGGATCAAGTCTACCTGTGTCTACCTTTTTCATCTTGAGGCCAAGTCAAGGTCCAAACTCTGAGCCAATGAATAATGAAGAATGACATTGAGGACCTACAGATCATAAAGCTGGGAGACAAACACTATTGGGACTTCCAAGCATTCAATAGATGTTCCCTAACCGGGAATCGAACCCGGGCCGCGGCGGTGAGAGCGCCGAATCCTAGCCACTAGACCATCAGGGAGCCAGTGGAAGACAGCCGGTGGACACACCAGTGGATCAAGTCTACCTGTGAAAACAAACCCTTGTTTTAGCAAATGTGGTGAAGTACTTCAGACTTGAGGAAAATCGAGCTAAATTCCAATGAAATCGGCTTTCTTTTTCTATCTGTTTGCAACACTTGTGCACATTACTGTGTCAGCTGAAGATAAAAAAAAGACATGTGCCTGGAAAGTGAATGAGGTCTTCCTGAAACCATGCTAGCTGTTTGCAGCAATTAACAGGTGGATGTTTTTCCCACTTGTGTGTAAGCACTACAGTTGTTTTTGGACTGAGTTACTTTTTCATCTTGAGGCCAAGTCAAGGTCCAAACTCTGAGCCAATGAATAATGAAGAATGACTAAGGATTACATTGAAGACCTACAGATCATAAAGCTGGGAGACCAACACTATTGGGACTTCCCAGCATTCAATAGATGTTCCCTTGTTTTAACAAATGTAAAGCTGGGAGACCAACATTATTGGGACTTCCCAGCATTCAATAGATGTTCCCTTGTTTTAACAAATGTAAAGCTGGGAGACAAACACTATTGGGACTTCCCAGCATTCAATAGATGTTCCCTAACCTGGAATCGAACCCGGGCCGCAGCGGTGAAAGCGCTGAATCCTAGCCACTAGACCATTAGGGAGCCCTATGGTTCTACTTTGGAGGGAACAGAAGTTGTCTGACAAGTCCTTTTTCAGGGGAGTGTTTTAACTGGTGTTTTATGCACGCCAACACCACAATCACTTTCAAAAGCACATTCCCTGACCGGGAATCGAACCCGGGCCGCGGCGGTGAGAGCGCCGAATCCTAGCCACTAGACCATCAGGGAGCCAGTGGAAGACAGCCGGTGGACACACCAGTGGATCAAGTCTACCTGTGTCTACCTTTTTCATCTTGAGGCCAAGTCAAGGTCCAAACTCTGAGCCAATGAATAATGAAGAATGACATTGAGGACCTACAGATCATAAAGCTGGGAGACAAACACTATTGGGACTTCCAAGCATTCAATAGATGTTCCCTAACCAGGAATCGAACCCGGGCCGCAGCGGTGAAAGCGCTGAATCCTAGCCACTAGACCATTAGGGAGCCCTATGGTTCTACTTTGGAGGGAACAGAAGTTGTCTGACAAGTCCTTTTTCAGGGGAGTGTTTTAAATGGTGTTTTATGCACGCCAACACCACAATCACTTTCAAAAGCACATTCCCTGACCGGGAATCGAACCCGGGCTGCGGCGGTGAGAGCGCCGAATCCTAGCCACTAGACCATCAGGGAGCCAGTGGAAGACAGCCGGTGGACACACCAGTGGATCAAGTCTACCTGTGAAAACAAACCCTTGTTTTAGCAAATGTGGTGAAGTACTTCAGACTTGAGGAAAATCGAGCTCAATTCCAATGAAATCGGCTTTCTTTTTCTATCTGTTTGCAACACTTGTGCACATTACTGTGTCAGCTGAAGATAAAAAAAAGACATGTGCCTGGAAAGTGAATGAGGTCTTCCTGAACACATGCTAGCTGTTTGCAGCAATTAACAGGTGGATGTTTTTCCCACTTGTGTGTAAGCACTACAGTTGTTTTTGGACTGAGTTACTTTTTCATCTTGAGGCCAAGTCAAGGTCCAAACTCTGAGCCAATGAATAATGAAGAATGACTAAGGATTACATTGAAGACCTACAGATCATAAAGCTGGGAGACCAACACTATTGGGACTTCCCAGCATTCAATAGATGTTCCCTTGTTTTAACAAATGTAAAGCTGGGAGACCAACATTATTGGGACTTCCCAGCATTCAATAGATGTTCCCTTGTTTTAACAAATGTAAAGCTGGGAGACAAACACTATTGGGACTTCCCAGCATTCAATAGATGTTCCCTAACCGGGAATCGAACCCGGGCCGCAGCGGTGAAAGCGCTGAATCCTAGCCACTAGACCATTAGGGAGCCCTATGGTTCTATTTTGGAGGGAACAGAAGTTGTCTGACAAGTCCTTTTTCAGGGGAGTGTTTTAAATGGTGTTTTATGCACGCCAACACCACAATCACTTTCAAAAGCACATTCCCTGACCGGGAATCGAACCCGGGCCGCGGCGGTGAGAGCGCCGAATCCTAGCCACTAGACCATCAGGGAGCCAGTGGAAGACAGCCGGTGGACACACCAGTGGATCAAGTCTACCTGTGAAAACAAACCCTTGTTTTAGCAAATGTGGTGAAGTACTTCAGACTTGAGGAAAATCGAGCTAAATTCCAATGAAATCGGCTTTCTTTTTCTATCTGTTTGCAACACTTGTGCACATTACTGTGTCAGCTGAAGATAAAAAAAAGACATGTGCCTGGAAAGTGAATGGGGTCTTCCTGAAACCATGCTAGCTGTTTGCAGCAATTAATAGGTGGATGTTTTTCCCACTTGTGTGTAAGCACTACAGTTGTTTTTGGACTGAGTTACTTTTTCATCTTGAGGCCAAGTCAAGGTCCAAACTCTGAGCCAATGAATAATGAAGAATGACTAAGGATTACATTGAAGACCTACAGATCATAAAGCTGGGAGACAAACACTATTGGGACTTCCAAGCATTCAATAGATGTTCCCTAACCGGGAATCGAACCCGGGCCGCAGCAGTGAAAGCGCTGAATCCTAGCCACTAGACCATTAGGGAGCCCTATGGTTCTACTTTGGAGGGAACAGAAGTTGTCTGACAAGTCCTTTTTCAGGGGAGTGTTTTAAATGGTGTTTTATGCACGCCAACACCACAATCACTTTCAAAAGCACATTCCCTGACCGGGAATCGAACCCGGGCCGCGGCGGTGAGAGCGCCGAATCCTAGCCACTAGACCATCAGGGAGCCAGTGGAAGACAGCCGGTGGACACACCAGTGGATCAAGTCTACCTGTGTCTACCTTTTTCATCTTGAGGCCAAGTCAAGGTCCAAACTCTGAGCCAATGAATAATGAAGAATGACATTGAGGACCTACAGATCATAAAGCTGGGAGACAAACACTATTGGGACTTCCAAGCATTCAATAGATGTTCCCTACCCGGGAATCGAACCCGGGCCGCAGCGGTGAAAGCGCTGAATCCTAGCCACTAGACCATTAGGGAGCCCTATGGTTCTACTTTGGAGGGAACAGAAGTTGTCTGACAAGTCCTTTTTCAGGGGAGTGTTTTAAATGGTGTTTTATGCACGCCAACACCACAATCACTTTCAAAAGCACATTCCCTGACCGGGAATCGAACCCGGGCCGCGGCGGTGAGAGCGCCGAATCCTAGCCACTAGACCATCAGGGAGCCAGTGGAAGACAGCCGGTGGACACACCAGTGGATCAAGTCTACCTGTGAAAACAAACCCTTGTTTTAGCAAATGTGGTGAAGTACTTCAGACTTGAGGAAAATCGAGCTAAATTCCAATGAAATCGGCTTTCTTTTTCTATCTGTTTGCAACACTTGTGCACATTACTGTGTCAGCTGAAGATAAAAAAAAGACATGTGCCTGGAAAGTGAATGAGGTCTTCCTGAAACCATGCTAGCTGTTTGCAGCAATTAACAGGTGGATGTTTTTCCCACTTGTGTGTAAGCACTACAGTTGTTTTTGGACTGAGTTACTTTTTCATCTTGAGGCCAAGTCAAGGTCCAAACTCTGAGCCAATGAATAATGAAGAATGACTAAGGATTACATTGAAGACCTACAGATCATAAAGCTGGGAGACAAACACTATTGGGACTTCCAAGCATTCAATAGATGTTCCCTAACCGGGAATCGAACCCGGGCCGCAGCGGTGAAAGCGCTGAATCCTAGCCACTAGACCATTAGGGAGCCCTATGGTTCTACTTTGGAGGGAACAGAAGTTGTCTGACAAGTCCTTTTTCAGGGGAGTGTTTTAACTGGTGTTTTATGCACGCCAACACCACAATCACTTTCAAAAGCACATTCCCTGACCGGGAATCGAACCCGGGCCGCGGCAGTGAGAGCGCCGAATCCTAGCCACTAGACCATCAGGGAGCCAGTGGAAGACAGCCGGTGGACACACCAGTGGATCAAGTCTACCTGTGAAAACAAACCCTTGTTTTAGCAAATGTGGTGAAGTACTTCAGACTTGAGGAAAATCGAGCTAAATTCCAATGAAATCGGCTTTCTTTTTCTATCTGTTTGCAACACTTGTGCACATTACTGTGTCAGCTGAAGATAAAAAAAAGACATGTGCCTGGAAAGTGAATGAGGTCTTCCTGAAACCATGCTAGCTGTTTGCAGCAATTAATAGGTGGATGTTTTTCCCACTTGTGTGTAAGCACTACAGTTGTTTTTGGACTGAGTTACTTTTTCATCTTGAGGCCAAGTCAAGGTCCAAACTCTGAGCCAATGAATAATGAAGAATGACTAAGGATTACATTGAAGACCTACAGATCATAAAGCTGGGAGACAAACACTATTGGGACTTCCAAGCATTCAATAGATGTTCCCTAACCGGGAATCGAACCCGGGCCGCAGCGGTGAAAGCACTGAATCATAGCCACTAGACCATTAGGGAGCCCTATGGTTCTACTTTGGAGGGAACAGAAGTTGTCTGACAAGTCCTTTTTCAGGGGAGTGTTTTAAATGGTGTTTTATGCACGCCAACACCACAATCACTTTCAAAAGCACATTCCCTGACCGGGAATCGAACCCGGGCTGCGGCGGTGAGAGCGCCGAATCCTAGCCACTAGACCATCAGGGAGCCAGTGGAAGACAGCCGGTGGACACACCAGTGGATCAAGTCTACCTGTGAAAACAAACCCTTGTTTTAGCAAATGTGGTGAAGTACTTCAGACTTGAGGAAAATCGAGCTCAATTCCAATGAAATCGGCTTTCTTTTTCTATCTGTTTGCAACACTTGTGCACATTACTGTGTCAGCTGAAGATAAAAAAAAGACATGTGCCTGGAAAGTGAATGAGGTCTTCCTGAACACATGCTAGCTGTTTGCAGCAATTAACAGGTGGATGTTTTTCCCACTTGTGTGTAAGCACTACAGTTGTTTTTGGACTGAGTTACTTTTTCATCTTGAGGCCAAGTCAAGGTCCAAACTCTGAGCCAATGAATAATGAAGAATGACTAAGGATTACATTGAAGACCTACAGATCATAAAGCTGGGAGACCAACACTATTGGGACTTCCCAGCATTCAATAGATGTTCCCTTGTTTTAACAAATGTAAAGCTGGGAGACCAACATTATTGGGACTTCCCAGCATTCAATAGATGTTCCCTTGTTTTAACAAATGTAAAGCTGGGAGACAAACACTATTGGGACTTCCCAGCATTCAATAGATGTTCCCTAACCGGGAATCGAACCCGGGCCGCAGCGGTGAAAGCGCTGAATCCTAGCCACTAGACCATTAGGGAGCCCTATGGTTCTATTTTGGAGGGAACAGAAGTTGTCTGACAAGTCCTTTTTCAGGGGAGTGTTTTAAATGGTGTTTTATGCACGCCAACACCACAATCACTTTCAAAAGCACATTCCCTGACCGGGAATCGAACCCGGGCCGCGGCGGTGAGAGCGCCGAATCCTAGCCACTAGACCATCAGGGAGCCAGTGGAAGACAGCCGGTGGACACACCAGTGGATCAAGTCTACCTGTGAAAACAAACCCTTGTTTTAGCAAATGTGGTGAAGTACTTCAGACTTGAGGAAAATCGAGCTAAATTCCAATGAAATCGGCTTTCTTTTTCTATCTGTTTGCAACACTTGTGCACATTACTGTGTCAGCTGAAGATAAAAAAAAGACATGTGCCTGGAAAGTGAATGGGGTCTTCCTGAAACCATGCTAGCTGTTTGCAGCAATTAATAGGTGGATGTTTTTCCCACTTGTGTGTAAGCACTACAGTTGTTTTTGGACTGAGTTACTTTTTCATCTTGAGGCCAAGTCAAGGTCCAAACTCTGAGCCAATGAATAATGAAGAATGACTAAGGATTACATTGAAGACCTACAGATCATAAAGCTGGGAGACAAACACTATTGGGACTTCCAAGCATTCAATAGATGTTCCCTAACCGGGAATCGAACCCGGGCCGCAGCAGTGAAAGCGCTGAATCCTAGCCACTAGACCATTAGGGAGCCCTATGGTTCTACTTTGGAGGGAACAGAAGTTGTCTGACAAGTCCTTTTTCAGGGGAGTGTTTTAAATGGTGTTTTATGCACGCCAACACCACAATCACTTTCAAAAGCACATTCCCTGACCGGGAATCGAACCCGGGCCGCGGCGGTGAGAGCGCCGAATCCTAGCCACTAGACCATCAGGGAGCCAGTGGAAGACAGCCGGTGGACACACCAGTGGATCAAGTCTACCTGTGTCTACCTTTTTCATCTTGAGGCCAAGTCAAGGTCCAAACTCTGAGCCAATGAATAATGAAGAATGACATTGAGGACCTACAGATCATAAAGCTGGGAGACAAACACTATTGGGACTTCCAAGCATTCAATAGATGTTCCCTACCCGGGAATCGAACCCGGGCCGCAGCGGTGAAAGCGCTGAATCCTAGCCACTAGACCATTAGGGAGCCCTATGGTTCTACTTTGGAGGGAACAGAAGTTGTCTGACAAGTCCTTTTTCAGGGGAGTGTTTTAAATGGTGTTTTATGCACGCCAACACCACAATCACTTTCAAAAGCACATTCCCTGACCGGGAATCGAACCCGGGCCGCGGCGGTGAGAGCGCCGAATCCTAGCCACTAGACCATCAGGGAGCCAGTGGAAGACAGCCGGTGGACACACCAGTGGATCAAGTCTACCTGTGAAAACAAACCCTTGTTTTAGCAAATGTGGTGAAGTACTTCAGACTTGAGGAAAATCGAGCTAAATTCCAATGAAATCGGCTTTCTTTTTCTATCTGTTTGCAACACTTGTGCACATTACTGTGTCAGCTGAAGATAAAAAAAAGACATGTGCCTGGAAAGTGAATGAGGTCTTCCTGAAACCATGCTAGCTGTTTGCAGCAATTAACAGGTGGATGTTTTTCCCACTTGTGTGTAAGCACTACAGTTGTTTTTGGACTGAGTTACTTTTTCATCTTGAGGCCAAGTCAAGGTCCAAACTCTGAGCCAATGAATAATGAAGAATGACTAAGGATTACATTGAAGACCTACAGATCATAAAGCTGGGAGACAAACACTATTGGGACTTCCAAGCATTCAATAGATGTTCCCTAACCGGGAATCGAACCCGGGCCGCAGCGGTGAAAGCGCTGAATCCTAGCCACTAGACCATTAGGGAGCCCTATGGTTCTACTTTGGAGGGAACAGAAGTTGTCTGACAAGTCCTTTTTCAGGGGAGTGTTTTAACTGGTGTTTTATGCACGCCAACACCACAATCACTTTCAAAAGCACATTCCCTGACCGGGAATCGAACCCGGGCCGCGGCAGTGAGAGCGCCGAATCCTAGCCACTAGACCATCAGGGAGCCAGTGGAAGACAGCCGGTGGACACACCAGTGGATCAAGTCTACCTGTGAAAACAAACCCTTGTTTTAGCAAATGTGGTGAAGTACTTCAGACTTGAGGAAAATCGAGCTAAATTCCAATGAAATCGGCTTTCTTTTTCTATCTGTTTGCAACACTTGTGCACATTACTGTGTCAGCTGAAGATAAAAAAAAGACATGTGCCTGGAAAGTGAATGAGGTCTTCCTGAAACCATGCTAGCTGTTTGCAGCAATTAATAGGTGGATGTTTTTCCCACTTGTGTGTAAGCACTACAGTTGTTTTTGGACTGAGTTACTTTTTCATCTTGAGGCCAAGTCAAGGTCCAAACTCTGAGCCAATGAATAATGAAGAATGACTAAGGATTACATTGAAGACCTACAGATCATAAAGCTGGGAGACAAACACTATTGGGACTTCCAAGCATTCAATAGATGTTCCCTAACCGGGAATCGAACCCGGGCCGCAGCGGTGAAAGCACTGAATCATAGCCACTAGACCATTAGGGAGCCCTATGGTTCTACTTTGGAGGGAACAGAAGTTGTCTGACAAGTCCTTTTTCAGGGGAGTGTTTTAACTGGTGTTTTATGCACGCCAACACCACAATCACTTTCAAAAGCACATTCCCTGACCGGGAATCGAACCCAGGCCGCGGCGGTGAGAGCGCCGAATCCTAGCCACTAGACCATCAGGGAGGCAGTGGAAGACAGCCGGTGGACACACCAGTGGATCAAGTCTACCTGTGAAAACAAACCCTTGTTTTAGCAAATGTGGTGAAGTACTTCAGACTTGAGGAAAATCGAGCTAAATTCCAATGAAATCGGCTTTCTTTTTCTATCTGTTTGCAACACTTGTGCACATTACTGTGTCAGCTGAAGATAAAAAAAAGACATGTGCCTGGAAAGTGAATGAGGTCTTCCTGAAACCATGCTAGCTGTTTGCAGCAATTAACAGGTGGATGTTTTTCCCACTTGTGTGTAAGCACTACAGTTGTTTTTGGACTGAGTTACTTTTTCATCTTGAGGCCAAGTCAAGGTCCAAACTCTGAGCCAATGAATAATGAAGAATGACTAAGGATTACATTGAAGACCTACAGATCATAAAGCTGGGAGACAAACACTATTGGGACTTCCAAGCATTCAATAGATGTTCCCTAACCGGGAATCGAACCCAGGCCGCAGCGGTGAAAGCACTGAATCCTAGCCACTAGACCATTAGGGAGCCCTATGCTTCTATTTTGGAGGGAACAGAAGTTGTCTGACAAGTCCTTTTTCAGGGGAGTGTTTTAACTGGTGTTTTATGCACGCCAACACCACAATCACTTTCAAAAGCACATTCCCTTACCGGGAATCGAACCCGGGCCGCGGCGGTGAGAGCGCCGAATCCTAGCCACTAGACCATCAGGGAGCCAGTGGAAGACAGCCGGTGGACACACCAGTGGATCAAGTCTACCTGTGAAAACAAACCCTTGTTTTAGCAAATGTGGTGAAGTACTTCAGACTTGAGGAAAATCGAGCTCAATTCCAATGAAATCGGCTTTCTTTTTCTATCTGTTTGCAACACTTGTGCACATTACTGTGTCAGCTGAAGATAAAAAAAAGACATGTGCCTGGAAAGTGAATGAGGTCTTCCTGAAACCATGCTAGCTGTTTGCAGCAATTAACAGGTGGATGTTTTTCCCACTTGTGTGTAAGCACTACAGTTGTTTTTGGACTGAGTTACTTTTTCATCTTGAGGCCAAGTCAAGGTCCAAACTCTGAGCCAATGAATAATGAAGAATGACTAAGGATTACATTGAAGACCTACAGATCATAAAGCTGGGAGACCAACACTATTGGGACTTCCCAGCATTCAATAGATGTTCCCTTGTTTTAACAAATGTAAAGCTGGGAGACCAACATTATTGGGACTTCCCAGCATTCAATAGATGTTCCCTTGTTTTAACAAATGTAAAGCTGGGAGACAAACACTATTGGGACTTCCCAGCATTCAATAGATGAATCCTAGCCACTAGACCATTAGGGAGCCCTATGGTTCTACTTTGGAGGGAACAGAAGTTGTCTGACAAGTCCTTTTTCAGGGGAGTGTTTTAACTGGTGTTTTATGCACGCCAACACCACAATCACTTTCAAAAGCACATTCCCTGACCGGGAATCGAACCCGGGCCGCGGCGGTGAGAGCGCCGAATCCTAGCCACTAGACCATCAGGGAGCCAGTGGAAGACAGCCGGTGGACACACCAGTGGATCAAGTCTACCTGTGTCTACCTTTTTCATCTTGAGGCCAAGTCAAGGTCCAAACTCTGAGCCAATGAATAATGAAGAATGACATTGAGGACCTACAGATCATAAAGCTGGGAGACAAACACTATTGGGACTTCCAAGCATTCAATAGATGTTCCCTAACCGGGAATCGAACCCGGGCCGCAGCGGTGAAAGCGCTGAATCCTAGCCACTAGACCATTAGGGAGCCCTATGGTTCTACTTTGGAGGGAACAGAAGTTGTCTGACAAGTCCTTTTTCAGGGGAGTGTTTTAACTGGTGTTTTATGCACGCCAACACCACAATCACTTTCAAAAGCACATTCCCTGACCGGGAATCGAACCCGGGCCGCGGCGGTGAGAGCGCCGAATCCTAGCCACTAGACCATCAGGGAGCCAGTGGAAGACAGCCGGTGGACACACCAGTGGATCAAGTCTACCTGTGTCTACCTTTTTCATCTTGAGGCCAAGTCAAGGTCCAAACTCTGAGCCAATGAATAATGAAGAATGACATTGAGGACCTACAGATCATAAAGCTGGGAGACAAACACTATTGGGACTTCCAAGCATTCAATAGATGTTCCCTAACCGGGAATCGAACCCGGGCCGCGGCGGTGAGAGCGCCGAATCCTAGCCACTAGACCATCAGGGAGCCAGTGGAAGACAGCCGGTGGACACACCAGTGGATCAAGTCTACCTGTGAAAACAAACCCTTGTTTTAGCAAATGTGGTGAAGTACTTCAGACTTGAGGAAAATCGAGCTAAATTCCAATGAAATCGGCTTTCTTTTTCTATCTGTTTGCAACACTTGTGCACATTACTGTGTCAGCTGAAGATAAAAAAAAGACATGTGCCTGGAAAGTGAATGAGGTCTTCCTGAAACCATGCTAGCTGTTTGCAGCAATTAACAGGTGGATGTTTTTCCCACTTGTGTGTAAGCACTACAGTTGTTTTTGGACTGAGTTACTTTTTCATCTTGAGGCCAAGTCAAGGTCCAAACTCTGAGCCAATGAATAATGAAGAATGACTAAGGATTACATTGAAGACCTACAGATCATAAAGCTGGGAGACCAACACTATTGGGACTTCCCAGCATTCAATAGATGTTCCCTTGTTTTAACAAATGTAAAGCTGGGAGACCAACATTATTGGGACTTCCCAGCATTCAATAGATGTTCCCTTGTTTTAACAAATGTAAAGCTGGGAGACAAACACTATTGGGACTTCCCAGCATTCAATAGATGTTCCCTAACCTGGAATCGAACCCGGGCCGCAGCGGTGAAAGCGCTGAATCCTAGCCACTAGACCATTAGGGAGCCCTATGGTTCTACTTTGGAGGGAACAGAAGTTGTCTGACAAGTCCTTTTTCAGGGGAGTGTTTTAACTGGTGTTTTATGCACGCCAACACCACAATCACTTTCAAAAGCACATTCCCTGACCGGGAATCGAACCCGGGCCGCGGCGGTGAGAGCGCCGAATCCTAGCCACTAGACCATCAGGGAGCCAGTGGAAGACAGCCGGTGGACACACCAGTGGATCAAGTCTACCTGTGTCTACCTTTTTCATCTTGAGGCCAAGTCAAGGTCCAAACTCTGAGCCAATGAATAATGAAGAATGACATTGAGGACCTACAGATCATAAAGCTGGGAGACAAACACTATTGGGACTTCCAAGCATTCAATAGATGTTCCCTAACCAGGAATCGAACCCGGGCCGCAGCGGTGAAAGCGCTGAATCCTAGCCACTAGACCATTAGGGAGCCCTATGGTTCTACTTTGGAGGGAACAGAAGTTGTCTGACAAGTCCTTTTTCAGGGGAGTGTTTTAAATGGTGTTTTATGCACGCCAACACCACAATCACTTTCAAAAGCACATTCCCTGACCGGGAATCGAACCCGGGCTGCGGCGGTGAGAGCGCCGAATCCTAGCCACTAGACCATCAGGGAGCCAGTGGAAGACAGCCGGTGGACACACCAGTGGATCAAGTCTACCTGTGAAAACAAACCCTTGTTTTAGCAAATGTGGTGAAGTACTTCAGACTTGAGGAAAATCGAGCTCAATTCCAATGAAATCGGCTTTCTTTTTCTATCTGTTTGCAACACTTGTGCACATTACTGTGTCAGCTGAAGATAAAAAAAAGACATGTGCCTGGAAAGTGAATGAGGTCTTCCTGAACACATGCTAGCTGTTTGCAGCAATTAACAGGTGGATGTTTTTCCCACTTGTGTGTAAGCACTACAGTTGTTTTTGGACTGAGTTACTTTTTCATCTTGAGGCCAAGTCAAGGTCCAAACTCTGAGCCAATGAATAATGAAGAATGACTAAGGATTACATTGAAGACCTACAGATCATAAAGCTGGGAGACCAACACTATTGGGACTTCCCAGCATTCAATAGATGTTCCCTTGTTTTAACAAATGTAAAGCTGGGAGACCAACATTATTGGGACTTCCCAGCATTCAATAGATGTTCCCTTGTTTTAACAAATGTAAAGCTGGGAGACAAACACTATTGGGACTTCCCAGCATTCAATAGATGTTCCCTAACCGGGAATCGAACCCGGGCCGCAGCGGTGAAAGCGCTGAATCCTAGCCACTAGACCATTAGGGAGCCCTATGGTTCTATTTTGGAGGGAACAGAAGTTGTCTGACAAGTCCTTTTTCAGGGGAGTGTTTTAAATGGTGTTTTATGCACGCCAACACCACAATCACTTTCAAAAGCACATTCCCTGACCGGGAATCGAACCCGGGCCGCGGCGGTGAGAGCGCCGAATCCTAGCCACTAGACCATCAGGGAGCCAGTGGAAGACAGCCGGTGGACACACCAGTGGATCAAGTCTACCTGTGAAAACAAACCCTTGTTTTAGCAAATGTGGTGAAGTACTTCAGACTTGAGGAAAATCGAGCTAAATTCCAATGAAATCGGCTTTCTTTTTCTATCTGTTTGCAACACTTGTGCACATTACTGTGTCAGCTGAAGATAAAAAAAAGACATGTGCCTGGAAAGTGAATGGGGTCTTCCTGAAACCATGCTAGCTGTTTGCAGCAATTAATAGGTGGATGTTTTTCCCACTTGTGTGTAAGCACTACAGTTGTTTTTGGACTGAGTTACTTTTTCATCTTGAGGCCAAGTCAAGGTCCAAACTCTGAGCCAATGAATAATGAAGAATGACATTGAGGACCTACAGATCATAAAGCTGGGAGACAAACACTATTGGGACTTCCAAGCATTCAATAGATGTTCCCTAACCGGGAATCGAACCCGGGCCGCGGCGGTGAGAGCGCCGAATCCTAGCCACTAGACCATCAGGGAGCCCTATGGTTCTACTTTGGAGGGAACAGAAGTTGTCTGACAAGTCCTTTTTCAGGGGAGTGTTTTAACTGGTGTTTTATGCACGCCAACACCACAATCACTTTCAAAAGCACATTCCCTGACCGGGAATCGAACCCGGGCCGCGGCGGTGAGAGCGCCGAATCCTAGCCACTAGACCATCAGGGAGCCAGTGGAAGACAGCCGGTGGACACACCAGTGGATCAAGTCTACCTGTGTCTACCTTTTTCATCTTGAGGCCAAGTCAAGGTCCAAACTCTGAGCCAATGAATAATGAAGAATGACATTGAGGACCTACAGATCATAAAGCTGGGAGACAAACACTATTGGGACTTCCAAGCATTCAATAGATGTTCCCTAACCGGGAATCGAACCCGGGCCGCAGCGGTGAAAGCGCTGAATCCTAGCCACTAGACCATTAGGGAGCCCTATGGTTCTACTTTGGAGGGAACAGAAGTTGTCTGACAAGTCCTTTTTCAGGGGAGTGTTTTAACTGGTGTTTTATGCACGCCAACACCACAATCACTTTCAAAAGCACATTCCCTGACCGGGAATCGAACCCGGGCCGCGGCGGTGAGAGCGCCGAATCCTAGCCACTAGACCATCAGGGAGCCAGTGGAAGACAGCCGGTGGACACACCAGTGGATCAAGTCTACCTGTGTCTACCTTTTTCATCTTGAGGCCAAGTCAAGGTCCAAACTCTGAGCCAATGAATAATGAAGAATGACATTGAGGACCTACAGATCATAAAGCTGGGAGACAAACACTATTGGGACTTCCAAGCATTCAATAGATGTTCCCTAACCGGGAATCGAACCCGGGCCGCGGCGGTGAGAGCGCCGAATCCTAGCCACTAGACCATCAGGGAGCCAGTGGAAGACAGCCGGTGGACACACCAGTGGATCAAGTCTACCTGTGAAAACAAACCCTTGTTTTAGCAAATGTGGTGAAGTACTTCAGACTTGAGGAAAATCGAGCTAAATTCCAATGAAATCGGCTTTCTTTTTCTATCTGTTTGCAACACTTGTGCACATTACTGTGTCAGCTGAAGATAAAAAAAAGACATGTGCCTGGAAAGTGAATGAGGTCTTCCTGAAACCATGCTAGCTGTTTGCAGCAATTAACAGGTGGATGTTTTTCCCACTTGTGTGTAAGCACTACAGTTGTTTTTGGACTGAGTTACTTTTTCATCTTGAGGCCAAGTCAAGGTCCAAACTCTGAGCCAATGAATAATGAAGAATGACTAAGGATTACATTGAAGACCTACAGATCATAAAGCTGGGAGACCAACACTATTGGGACTTCCCAGCATTCAATAGATGTTCCCTTGTTTTAACAAATGTAAAGCTGGGAGACCAACATTATTGGGACTTCCCAGCATTCAATAGATGTTCCCTTGTTTTAACAAATGTAAAGCTGGGAGACAAACACTATTGGGACTTCCCAGCATTCAATAGATGTTCCCTAACCTGGAATCGAACCCGGGCCGCAGCGGTGAAAGCGCTGAATCCTAGCCACTAGACCATTAGGGAGCCCTATGGTTCTACTTTGGAGGGAACAGAAGTTGTCTGACAAGTCCTTTTTCAGGGGAGTGTTTTAACTGGTGTTTTATGCACGCCAACACCACAATCACTTTCAAAAGCACATTCCCTGACCGGGAATCGAACCCGGGCCGCGGCGGTGAGAGCGCCGAATCCTAGCCACTAGACCATCAGGGAGCCAGTGGAAGACAGCCGGTGGACACACCAGTGGATCAAGTCTACCTGTGTCTACCTTTTTCATCTTGAGGCCAAGTCAAGGTCCAAACTCTGAGCCAATGAATAATGAAGAATGACATTGAGGACCTACAGATCATAAAGCTGGGAGACAAACACTATTGGGACTTCCAAGCATTCAATAGATGTTCCCTAACCGGGAATCGAACCCGGGCCGCAGCGGTGAAAGCGCTGAATCCTAGCCACTAGACCATTAGGGAGCCCTATGGTTCTACTTTGGAGGGAACAGAAGTTGTCTGACAAGTCCTTTTTCAGGGGAGTGTTTTAAATGGTGTTTTATGCACGCCAACACCACAATCACTTTCAAAAGCACATTCCCTGACCGGGAATCGAACCCGGGCTGCGGCGGTGAGAGCGCCGAATCCTAGCCACTAGACCATCAGGGAGCCAGTGGAAGACAGCCGGTGGACACACCAGTGGATCAAGTCTACCTGTGAAAACAAACCCTTGTTTTAGCAAATGTGGTGAAGTACTTCAGACTTGAGGAAAATCGAGCTCAATTCCAATGAAATCGGCTTTCTTTTTCTATCTGTTTGCAACACTTGTGCACATTACTGTGTCAGCTGAAGATAAAAAAAAGACATGTGCCTGGAAAGTGAATGAGGTCTTCCTGAACACATGCTAGCTGTTTGCAGCAATTAACAGGTGGATGTTTTTCCCACTTGTGTGTAAGCACTACAGTTGTTTTTGGACTGAGTTACTTTTTCATCTTGAGGCCAAGTCAAGGTCCAAACTCTGAGCCAATGAATAATGAAGAATGACTAAGGATTACATTGAAGACCTACAGATCATAAAGCTGGGAGACCAACACTATTGGGACTTCCCAGCATTCAATAGATGTTCCCTTGTTTTAACAAATGTAAAGCTGGGAGACCAACATTATTGGGACTTCCCAGCATTCAATAGATGTTCCCTTGTTTTAACAAATGTAAAGCTGGGAGACAAACACTATTGGGACTTCCCAGCATTCAATAGATGTTCCCTAACCGGGAATCGAACCCGGGCCGCAGCGGTGAAAGCGCTGAATCCTAGCCACTAGACCATTAGGGAGCCCTATGGTTCTATTTTGGAGGGAACAGAAGTTGTCTGACAAGTCCTTTTTCAGGGGAGTGTTTTAAATGGTGTTTTATGCACGCCAACACCACAATCACTTTCAAAAGCACATTCCCTGACCGGGAATCGAACCCGGGCCGCGGCGGTGAGAGCGCCGAATCCTAGCCACTAGACCATCAGGGAGCCAGTGGAAGACAGCCGGTGGACACACCAGTGGATCAAGTCTACCTGTGAAAACAAACCCTTGTTTTAGCAAATGTGGTGAAGTACTTCAGACTTGAGGAAAATCGAGCTAAATTCCAATGAAATCGGCTTTCTTTTTCTATCTGTTTGCAACACTTGTGCACATTACTGTGTCAGCTGAAGATAAAAAAAAGACATGTGCCTGGAAAGTGAATGGGGTCTTCCTGAAACCATGCGAGCTGTTTGCAGCAATTAATAGGTGGATGTTTTTCCCACTTGTGTGTAAGCACTACAGTTGTTTTTGGACTGAGTTACTTTTTCATCTTGAGGCCAAGTCAAGGTCCAAACTCTGAGCCAATGAATAATGAAGAATGACATTGAGGACCTACAGATCATAAAGCTGGGAGACAAACACTATTGGGACTTCCAAGCATTCAATAGATGTTCCCTAACCGGGAATCGAACCCGGGCCGCGGCGGTGAGAGCGCCGAATCCTAGCCACTAGACCATCAGGGAGCCCTATGGTTCTACTTTGGAGGGAACAGAAGTTGTCTGACAAGTCCTTTTTCAGGGGAGTGTTTTAACTGGTGTTTTATGCACGCCAACACCACAATCACTTTCAAAAGCACATTCCCTGACCGGGAATCGAACCCAGGCCGCGGCGGTGAGAGCGCCGAATCCTAGCCACTAGACCATCAGGGAGCCAGTGGAAGACAGCCAGTGGACACACCAGTGGATCAAGTCTACCTGTGAAAACAAACCCTTGTTTTAGCAAATGTGGTGAAGTACTTCAGACTTGAGGAAAATCGAGCTAAATTCCAATGAAATCGGCTTTCTTTTTCTATCTGTTTGCAACACTTGTGCACATTACTGTGTCAGCTGAAGATAAAAAAAAGACATGTGCCTGGAAAGTGAATCAGGTCTTCCTGAACACATATTAGCTGTTAACAGCAATTAATAGGTGGATGTTTTTCCCACTTGTGTGTAAGCACTACAGTTGTTTTTGGACTGAGTTACTTTTTCATCTTGAGGCCAAGTCAAGGTCCAAACTCTGAGCCAATGAATAATGAAGAATGACTAAGGATTACATTGAAGACCTACAGATCATAAAGCTGGGAGACAAACACTATTGGGACTTCCCAGCATTCAATAGATGTTCCCTTGTTTTAACAAATGTAAAGCTGGGAGACCAACATTATTGGGACTTCCCAGCATTCAATAGATGTTCCCTTGTTTTAACAAATGTAAAGCTGGGAGACAAACACTATTGGGACTTCCCAGCATTCAATAGATGAATCCTAGCCACTAGACCATTAGGGAGCCCTATGGTTCTACTTTGGAGGGAACAGAAGTTGTCTGACAAGTCCTTTTTCAGGGGAGTGTTTTAACTGGTGTTTTATGCACGCCAACACCACAATCACTTTCAAAAGCACATTCCCTGACCGGGAATCGAACCCGGGCCGCGGCGGTGAGAGCGCCGAATCCTAGCCACTAGAATATCAGGGAGCCAGTGGAAGACAGCCGGTGGACACACCAGTGGATCAAGTCTACCTGTGTCTACCTTTTTCATCTTGAGGCCAAGTCAAGGTCCAAACTCTGAGCCAATGAATAATGAAGAATGACATTGAGGACCTACAGATCATAAAGCTGGGAGACAAACACTATTGGGACTTCCAAGTATTCAATAGATGTTCCCTAACCGGGAATCGAACCCGGGCCGCAGCGGTGAAAGCGCTGAATCCTAGCCACTAGACCATTAGGGAGCCCTATGGTTCTACTTTGGAGGGAACAGAAGTTGTCTGACAAGTCCTTTTTCAGGGGAGTGTTTTAAATGGTGTTTTATGCACGCCAACACCACAATCACTTTCAAAAGCACATTCCCTGACCGGGAATCGAACCCGGGCCGCGGCGGTGAGAGCGCCGAATCCTAGCCACTAGACCATCAGGGAGCCAGTGGAAGACAGCCGGTGGACACACCAGTGGATCAAGTCTACCTGTGAAAACAAACCCTTGTTTTAGCAAATGTGGTGAAGTACTTCAGACTTGAGGAAAATCGAGCTCAATTCCAATGAAATCGGCTTTCTTTTTCTATCTGTTTGCAACACTTGTGCACATTACTGTGTCAGCTGAAGATAAAAAAAAGACATGTGCCTGGAAAGTGAATGAGGTCTTCCTGAAACCATGCTAGCTGTTTGCAGCAATTAACAGGTGGATGTTTTTCCCACTTGTGTGTAAGCACTACAGTTGTTTTTGGACTGAGTTACTTTTTCATCTTGAGGCCAAGTCAAGGTCCAAACTCTGAGCCAATGAATAATGAAGAATGACATTGAGGACCTACAGATCATAAAGCTGGGAGACAAACACTATTGGGACTTCCAAGCATTCAATAGATGTTCCCTAACCGGGAATCGAACCCGGGCCGCAGCGGTGAAAGCGCTGAATCCTAGCCACTAGACCATTAGGGAGCCCTATGGTTCTATTTTGGAGGGAACAGAAGTTGTCTGACAAGTCCTTTTTCAGGGGAGTGTTTTAACTGGTGTTTTATGCACGCCAACACCACAATCACTTTCAAAAGCACATTCCCTGACCGGGAATCGAACCCAGGCCGCGGCGGTGAGAGCGCCGAATCCTAGCCACTAGACCATCAGGGAGCCAGTGGAAGACAGCCGGTGGACACACCAGTGGATCAAGTCTACCTGTGAAAACAAACCCTTGTTTTAGCAAATGTGGTGAAGTACTTCAGACTTGAGGAAAATCGAGCTAAATTCCAATGAAATCTGCCTTCTTTTTCTATCTGTTTGCAACACTTGTGCACATTACTGTGTCAGCTGAAGATAAAAAAAAGACATGTGCCTGGAAAGTGAATGAGGTCTTCCTGAAACCATGCTAGCTGTTTGCAGCAATTAACAGGTGGATGTTTTTCCCACTTGTGTGTAAGCACTACAGTTGTTTTTGGACTGAGTTACTTTTTCATCTTGAGGCCAAGTCAAGGTCCAAACTCTGAGCCAATGAATAATGAAGAATGACATTGAGGACCTACAGATCATAAAGCTGGGAGACAAACACTATTGGGACTTCCAAGCATTCAATAGATGTTCCCTAACCGGGAATCGAACCCGGGCCGCAGCGGTGAAAGCGCTGAATCCTAGCCACTAGACCATTAGGGAGCCCTATGGTTCTACTTTGGAGGGAACAGAAGTTGTCTGACAAGTCCTTTTTCAGGGGAGTGTTTTAACTGGTGTTTTATGCACGCCAACACCACAATCACTTTCAAAAGCACATTCCCTGACCGGGAATCGAATCCGGGCCGCGGCGGTGAGAGCGCCGAATCCTAGCCACTAGACCATCAGGGAGCCAGTGGAAGACAGCCGGTGGACACACCAGTGGATCAAGTCTACCTGTGAAAACAAACCCTTGTTTTAGCAAATGTGGTGAAGTACTTCAGACTTGAGGAAAATCGAGCTCAATTCCAATGAAATCGGCTTTCTTTTTCTATCTGTTTGCAACACTTGTGCACATTACTGTGTCAGCTGAAGATAAAAAAAAGACATGTGCCTGGAAAGTGAATGAGGTCTTCCTGAAACCATGCTAGCTGTTTGCAGCAATTAACAGGTGGATGTTTTTCCCACTTGTGTGTAAGCACTACAGTTGTTTTTGGACTGAGTTACTTTTTCATCTTGAGGCCAAGTCAAGGTCCAAACTCTGAGCCAATGAATAATGAAGAATGACTAAGGATTACATTGAAGACCTACAGATCATAAAGCTGGGAGACCAACACTATTGGGACTTCCCAGCATTCAATAGATGTTCCCTTGTTTTAACAAACGTAAAGCTGGGAGACCAACATTATTGGGACTTCCCAGCATTCAATAGATGTTCCCTTGTTTTAACAAATGTAAAGCTGGGAGACAAACACTATTGGGACTTCCAAGCATTCAATAGATGTTCCCTAACCGGGAATCGAACCCGGGCCGCAGCGGTGAAAGCGCTGAATCCTAGCCACTAGACCATTAGGGAGCCCTATGGTTCTATTTTGGAGGGAACAGAAGTTGTCTGACAAGTCCTTTTTCAGGGGAGTGTTTTAACTGGTGTTTTATGCACGCCAACACCACAATCACTTTCAAAAGCACATTCCCTGACCGGGAATCGAACCCAGGCCGCGGCGGTGAGAGCACCGAATCCTAGCCACTAGACCATCAGGGAGCCAGTGGAAGACAGCCGGTGGACACACCAGTGGATCAAGTCTACCTGTGAAAACAAACCCTTGTTTTAGCAAATGTGGTGAAGTACTTCAGACTTGAGGAAAATCGAGCTAAATTCCAATGAAATCTGCCTTCTTTTTCTATCTGTTTGCAACACTTGTGCACATTACTGTGTCAGCTGAAGATAAAAAAAAGACATGTGCCTGGAAAGTGAATGAGGTCTTCCTGAAACCATGCTAGCTGTTTGCAGCAATTAACAGGTGGATGTTTTTCCCACTTGTGTGTAAGCACTACAGTTGTTTTTGGACTGAGTTACTTTTTCATCTTGAGGCCAAGTCAAGGTCCAAACTCTGAGCCAATGAATAATGAAGAATGACATTGAGGACCTACAGATCATAAAGCTGGGAGACAAACACTATTGGGACTTCCAAGCATTCAATAGATGTTCCCTAACCGGGAATCGAACCCGGGCCGCAGCGGTGAAAGCGCTGAATCCTAGCCACTAGACCATTAGGGAGCCCTATGGTTCTATTTTGGAGGGAACAGAAGTTGTCTGACAAGTCCTTTTTCAGGGGAGTGTTTTAACTGGTGTTTTATGCACGCCAACACCACAATCACTTTCAAAAGCACATTCCCTGACCGGGAATCGAACCCGGGCCGCGGCGGTGAGAGCGCCGAATCCTAGCCACTAGACCATCAGGGAGCCAGTGGAAGACAGCCGGTGGACACACCAGTGGATCAAGTCTACCTGTGAAAACAAACCCTTGTTTTAGCAAATGTGGTGAAGTACTTCAGACTTGAGGAAAATCGAGCTAAATTCCAATGAAATCTGCCTTCTTTTTCTATCTGTTTGCAACACTTGTGCACATTACTGTGTCAGCTGAAGATAAAAAAAAGACATGTGCCTGGAAAGTGAATGAGGTCTTCCTGAAACCATGCTAGCTGTTTGCAGCAATTAACAGGTGGATGTTTTTCCCACTTGTGTGTAAGCACTACAGTTGTTTTTGGACTGAGTTACTTTTTCATCTTGAGGCCAAGTCAAGGTCCAAACTCTGAGCCAATGAATAATGAAGAATGACTAAGGATTACATTGAAGACCTACAGATCATAAAGCTGGGAGACAAACACTATTGGGACTTCCAAGCATTCAATAGATGTTCCCTAACCGGGAATCGAACCCGGGCCGCAGCGGTGAAAGCGCTGAATCCTAGCCACTAGACCATTAGGGAGCCCTATGGTTCTACTTTGGAGGGAACAGAAGTTGTCTGACAAGTCCTTTTTCAGGGGAGTGTTTTAACTGGTGTTTTATGCACGCCAACACCACAATCACTTTCAAAAGCACATTCCCTGACCGGGAATCGAATCCGGGCCGCGGCGGTGAGAGCGCCGAATCCTAGCCACTAGACCATCAGGGAGCCAGTGGAAGACAGCCGGTGGACACACCAGTGGATCAAGTCTACCTGTGAAAACAAACCCTTGTTTTAGCAAATGTGGTGAAGTACTTCAGACTTGAGGAAAATCGAGCTCAATTCCAATGAAATCGGCTTTCTTTTTCTATCTGTTTGCAACACTTGTGCACATTACTGTGTCAGCTGAAGATAAAAAAAAGACATGTGCCTGGAAAGTGAATGAGGTCTTCCTGAAACCATGCTAGCTGTTTGCAGCAATTAACAGGTGGATGTTTTTCCCACTTGTGTGTAAGCACTACAGTTGTTTTTGGACTGAGTTACTTTTTCATCTTGAGGCCAAGTCAAGGTCCAAACTCTGAGCCAATGAATAATGAAGAATGACTAAGGATTACATTGAAGACCTACAGATCATAAAGCTGGGAGACCAACACTATTGGGACTTCCCAGCATTCAATAGATGTTCCCTTGTTTTAACAAACGTAAAGCTGGGAGACCAACATTATTGGGACTTCCCAGCATTCAATAGATGTTCCCTTGTTTTAACAAATGTAAAGCTGGGAGACAAACACTATTGGGACTTCCAAGCATTCAATAGATGTTCCCTAACCGGGAATCGAACCCGGGCCGCAGCGGTGAAAGCGCTGAATCCTAGCCACTAGACCATTAGGGAGCCCTATGGTTCTATTTTGGAGGGAACAGAAGTTGTCTGACAAGTCCTTTTTCAGGGGAGTGTTTTAACTGGTGTTTTATGCACGCCAACACCACAATCACTTTCAAAAGCACATTCCCTGACCGGGAATCGAACCCAGGCCGCGGCGGTGAGAGCGCCGAATCCTAGCCACTAGACCATCAGGGAGCCAGTGGAAGACAGCCGGTGGACACACCAGTGGATCAAGTCTACCTGTGAAAACAAACCCTTGTTTTAGCAAATGTGGTGAAGTACTTCAGACTTGAGGAAAATCGAGCTAAATTCCAATGAAATCTGCCTTCTTTTTCTATCTGTTTGCAACACTTGTGCACATTACTGTGTCAGCTGAAGATAAAAAAAAGACATGTGCCTGGAAAGTGAATGAGGTCTTCCTGAAACCATGCTAGCTGTTTGCAGCAATTAACAGGTGGATGTTTTTCCCACTTGTGTGTAAGCACTACAGTTGTTTTTGGACTGAGTTACTTTTTCATCTTGAGGCCAAGTCAAGGTCCAAACTCTGAGCCAATGAATAATGAAGAATGACATTGAGGACCTACAGATCATAAAGCTGGGAGACAAACACTATTGGGACTTCCAAGCATTCAATAGATGTTCCCTAACCGGGAATCGAACCCGGGCCGCAGCGGTGAAAGCGCTGAATCCTAGCCACTAGACCATTAGGGAGCCCTATGGTTCTATTTTGGAGGGAACAGAAGTTGTCTGACAAGTCCTTTTTCAGGGGAGTGTTTTAACTGGTGTTTTATGCACGCCAACACCACAATCACTTTCAAAAGCACATTCCCTGACCGGGAATCGAACCCGGGCCGCGGCGGTGAGAGCGCCGAATCCTAGCCACTAGACCATCAGGGAGCCAGTGGAAGACAGCCGGTGGACACACCAGTGGATCAAGTCTACCTGTGAAAACAAACCCTTGTTTTAGCAAATGTGGTGAAGTACTTCAGACTTGAGGAAAATCGAGCTAAATTCCAATGAAATCTGCCTTCTTTTTCTATCTGTTTGCAACACTTGTGCACATTACTGTGTCAGCTGAAGATAAAAAAAAGACATGTGCCTGGAAAGTGAATGAGGTCTTCCTGAAACCATGCTAGCTGTTTGCAGCAATTAACAGGTGGATGTTTTTCCCACTTGTGTGTAAGCACTACAGTTGTTTTTGGACTGAGTTACTTTTTCATCTTGAGGCCAAGTCAAGGTCCAAACTCTGAGCCAATGAATAATGAAGAATGACTAAGGATTACATTGAAGACCTACAGATCATAAAGCTGGGAGACAAACACTATTGGGACTTCCAAGCATTCAATAGATGTTCCCTAACCGGGAATCGAACCCGGGCCGCAGCGGTGAAAGCGCTGAATCCTAGCCACTAGACCATTAGGGAGCCCTATGGTTCTACTTTGGAGGGAACAGAAGTTGTCTGACAAGTCCTTTTTCAGGGGAGTGTTTTAACTGGTGTTTTATGCACGCCAACACCACAATCACTTTCAAAAGCACATTCCCTGACCGGGAATCGAATCCGGGCCGCGGCGGTGAGAGCGCCGAATCCTAGCCACTAGACCATCAGGGAGCCAGTGGAAGACAGCCGGTGGACACACCAGTGGATCAAGTCTACCTGTGAAAACAAACCCTTGTTTTAGCAAATGTGGTGAAGTACTTCAGACTTGAGGAAAATCGAGCTCAATTCCAATGAAATCGGCTTTCTTTTTCTATCTGTTTGCAACACTTGTGCACATTACTGTGTCAGCTGAAGATAAAAAAAAGACATGTGCCTGGAAAGTGAATGAGGTCTTCCTGAAACCATGCTAGCTGTTTGCAGCAATTAACAGGTGGATGTTTTTCCCACTTGTGTGTAAGCACTACAGTTGTTTTTGGACTGAGTTACTTTTTCATCTTGAGGCCAAGTCAAGGTCCAAACTCTGAGCCAATGAATAATGAAGAATGACATTGAGGACCTACAGATCATAAAGCTGGGAGACAAACACTATTGGGACTTCCAAGCATTCAATAGATGTTCCCTAACCGGGAATCGAACCCAGGCCGCAGCGGTGAAAGCGCTGAATCCTAGCCACTAGACCATTAGGGAGCCCTAAGGTTCTATTTTGGAGGGAACAGAAGTTGTCTGACAAGTCCTTTTTCAGGGGAGTGTTTTAAATGGTGTTTTATGCACGCCAACACCACAATCACTTTCAAAAGCACATTCCCTGACCGGGAATCGAACCCGGGCCGCGGCGGTGAGAGCGCCGAATCCTAGCCACTAGACCATCAGGGAGCCAGTGGAAGACAGCCAGTGGACACACCAGTGGATCAAGTCTACCTGTGAAAACAAACCCTTGTTTTAGCAAATGTGGTGAAGTACTTCAGACTTGAGGAAAATCGAGCTAAATTCCAATGAAATCTGCCTTCTTTTTCTATCTGTTTGCAACACTTGTGCACATTACTGTGTCAGCTGAAGATAAAAAAAAGACATGTGCCTGGAAAGTGAATCAGGTCTTCCTGAACACATATTAGCTGTTAACAGCAATTAATAGGTGGATGTTTTTCCCACTTGTGTGTAAGCACTACAGTTGTTTATGGACTGAGTTACTTTTTCATCTTGAGGCCAAGTCAAGGTCCAAACTCTGAGCCAATGAATAATGAAGAATGACTAAGGATTACGTTGAAGACCTACAGATCATAAAGCTGGGAGACAAACACTATTGGGACTTCCAAGCATTCAATAGATGTTCCCTAACCGGGAATCGAACCCGGGCCGCAGCGGTGAAAGCGCTGAATCCTAGCCACTAGACCATTAGGGAGCCCTATGGTTCTACTTTGGAGGGAACAGAAGTTGTCTGACAAGTCCTTTTTCAGGGGAGTGTTTTAACTGGTGTTTTATGCACGCCAACACCACAATCACTTTCAAAAGCACATTCCCTGACCGGGAATCGAACCCGGGCCGCGGCGGTGAGAGCGCCGAATCCTAGCCACTAGACCATCAGGGAGCCAGTGGAAGACAGCCGGTGGACACACCAGTGGATCAAGTCTACCTGTGAAAACAAACCCTTGTTTTAGCAAATGTGGTGAAGTACTTCAGACTTGAGGAAAATCGAGCTAAATTCCAATGAAATCGGCTTTCTTTTTCTATCTGTTTGCAACACTTGTGCACATTACTGTGTCAGCTGAAGATAAAAAAAAGACATGTGCCTGGAAAGTGAATGAGGTCTTCCTGATACCATGCTAGCTGTTTGCAGCAATTAACAGGTGGATGTTTTTCCCACTTGTGTGTAAGCACTACAGTTGTTTTTGGACTGAGTTACTTTTTCATCTTGAGGCCAAGTCAAGGTCCAAACTCTGAGCCAATGAATAATGAAGAATGACATTGAGGACCTACAGATCATAAAGCTGGGAGACAAACACTATTGGGACTTCCAAGCATTCAATAGATGTTCCCTAACCGGGAATCGAACCCGGGCCGCAGCGGTGAAAGCGCTGAATCCAAGCCACTAGACCATTAGGGAGCCCTATGGTTCTACTTTGGAGGGAACAGAAGTTGTCTGACAAGTCCTTTTTCAGGGGAGTGTTTTAACTGGTGTTTTATGCACGCCAACACCACAATCACTTTCAAAAGCACATTCCCTGACCGGGAATCGAACCCGGGCCGCGGCGGTGAGAGCGCCGAATCCTAGCCACTAGACCATCAGGGAGCCAGTGGAAGACAGCCGGTGGACACACCAGTGGATCAAGTCTACCTGTGAAAACAAACCCTTGTTTTAGCAAATGTGGTGAAGTACTTCAGACTTGAGGAAAATCGAGCTAAATTCCAATGAAATCGGCTTTCTTTTTCTATCTGTTTGCAACACTTGTGCACATTACTGTGTCAGCTGAAGATAAAAAAAAAGACATGTGCCTGGAAAGTGAATGAGGTCTTCCTGAAACCATGCTAGCTGTTTGCAGCAATTAACAGGTGGATGTTTTTCCCACTTGTGTGTAAGCACTACAGTTGTTTTTGGACTGAGTTACTTTTTCATCTTGAGGCCAAGTCAAGGTCCAAACTCTGAGCCAATGAATAATGAAGAATGACATTGAGGACCTACAGATCATAAAGCTGGGAGACAAACACTATTGGGACTTCCAAGCATTCAATAGATGTTCCCTAACCGGGAATCGAACCCGGGCCGCAGCGGTGAAAGCGCTGAATCCTAGCCACTAGACCATTAGGGAGCCCTATGGTTCTATTTTGGAGGGAACAGAAGTTGTCTGACAAGTCCTTTTTCAGGGGAGTGTTTTAAATGGTGTTTTATGCACGCCAACACCACAATCACTTTCAAAAGCACATTCCCTGACCGGGAATCGAACCCGGGCCGCGGCGGTGAGAGCGCCGAATCCTAGCCACTAGACCATCAGGGAGCCAGTGGAAGACAGCCAGTGGACACACCAGTGGATCAAGTCTACCTGTGAAAACAAACCCTTGTTTTAGCAAATGTGGTGAAGTACTTCAGACTTGAGGAAAATCGAGCTAAATTCCAATGAAATCGGCTTTCTTTTTCTATCTGTTTGCAACACTTGTGCACATTACTGTGTCAGCTGAAGATAAAAAAAAGACATGTGCCTGGAAAGTGAATGAGGTCTTCCTGATACCATGCTAGCTGTTTGCAGCAATTAACAGGTGGATGTTTTTCCCACTTGTGTGTAAGCACTACAGTTGTTTTTGGACTGAGTTACTTTTTCATCTTGAGGCCAAGTCAAGGTCCAAACTCTGAGCCAATGAATAATGAAGAATGACATTGAGGACCTACAGATCATAAAGCTGGGAGACAAACACTATTGGGACTTCCAAGCATTCAATAGATGTTCCCTAACCGGGAATCGAACCCGGGCCGCAGCGGTGAAAGCGCTGAATCCAAGCCACTAGACCATTAGGGAGCCCTATGGTTCTACTTTGGAGGGAACAGAAGTTGTCTGACAAGTCCTTTTTCAGGGGAGTGTTTTAACTGGTGTTTTATGCACGCCAACACCACAATCACTTTCAAAAGCACATTCCCTGACCGGGAATCGAACCCGGGCCGCGGCGGTGAGAGCGCCGAATCCTAGCCACTAGACCATCAGGGAGCCAGTGGAAGACAGCCGGTGGACACACCAGTGGATCAAGTCTACCTGTGAAAACAAACCCTTGTTTTAGCAAATGTGGTGAAGTACTTCAGACTTGAGGAAAATCGAGCTAAATTCCAATGAAATCGGCTTTCTTTTTCTATCTGTTTGCAACACTTGTGCACATTACTGTGTCAGCTGAAGATAAAAAAAAAGACATGTGCCTGGAAAGTGAATGAGGTCTTCCTGAAACCATGCTAGCTGTTTGCAGCAATTAACAGGTGGATGTTTTTCCCACTTGTGTGTAAGCACTACAGTTGTTTTTGGACTGAGTTACTTTTTCATCTTGAGGCCAAGTCAAGGTCCAAACTCTGAGCCAATGAATAATGAAGAATGACATTGAGGACCTACAGATCATAAAGCTGGGAGACAAACACTATTGGGACTTCCAAGCATTCAATAGATGTTCCCTAACCGGGAATCGAACCCGGGCCGCAGCGGTGAAAGCGCTGAATCCTAGCCACTAGACCATTAGGGAGCCCTATGGTTCTATTTTGGAGGGAACAGAAGTTGTCTGACAAGTCCTTTTTCAGGGGAGTGTTTTAAATGGTGTTTTATGCACGCCAACACCACAATCACTTTCAAAAGCACATTCCCTGACCGGGAATCGAACCCGGGCCGCGGCGGTGAGAGCGCCGAATCCTAGCCACTAGACCATCAGGGAGCCAGTGGAAGACAGCCAGTGGACACACCAGTGGATCAAGTCTACCTGTGAAAACAAACCCTTGTTTTAGCAAATGTGGTGAAGTACTTCAGACTTGAGGAAAATCGAGCTAAATTCCAATGAAATCTGCCTTCTTTTTCTATCTGTTTGCAACACTTGTGCACATTACTGTGTCAGCTGAAGATAAAAAAAAGACATGTGCCTGGAAAGTGAATCAGGTCTTCCTGAACACATATTAGCTGTTAACAGCAATTAATAGGTGGATGTTTTTCCCACTTGTGTGTAAGCACTACAGTTGTTTATGGACTGAGTTACTTTTTCATCTTGAGGCCAAGTCAAGGTCCAAACTCTGAGCCAATGAATAATGAAGAATGACTAAGGATTACGTTGAAGACCTACAGATCATAAAGCTGGGAGACAAACACTATTGGGACTTCCAAGCATTCAATAGATGTTCCCTAACCGGGAATCGAACCCGGGCCGCAGCGGTGAAAGCGCTGAATCCTAGCCACTAGACCATTAGGGAGCCCTATGGTTCTACTTTGGAGGGAACAGAAGTTGTCTGACAAGTCCTTTTTCAGGGGAGTGTTTTAACTGGTGTTTTATGCACGCCAACACCACAATCACTTTCAAAAGCACATTCCCTGACCGGGAATCGAACCCGGGCCGCGGCGGTGAGAGCGCCGAATCCTAGCCACTAGACCATCAGGGAGCCAGTGGAAGACAGCCGGTGGACACACCAGTGGATCAAGTCTACCTGTGAAAACAAACCCTTGTTTTAGCAAATGTGGTGAAGTACTTCAGACTTGAGGAAAATCGAGCTCAATTCCAATGAAATCGGCTTTCTTTTTCTATCTGTTTGCAACACTTGTGCACATTACTGTGTCAGCTGAAGATAAAAAAAAGACATGTGCCTGGAAAGTGAATCAAGTCTTCCTGAACACATATTAGCTGTTAACAGCAATTAATAGGTGGATGTTTTTCCCACTTGTGTGTAAGCACTACAGTTGTTTATGGACTGAGTTACTTTTTCATCTTGAGGCCAAGTCAAGGTCCAAACTCTGAGCCAATGAATAATGAAGAATGACTAAGGATTACGTTGAAGACCTACAGATCATAAAGCTGGGAGACAAACACTATTGGGACTTCCAAGCATTCAATAGATGTTCCCTAACCGGGAATCGAACCCGGGCCGCAGCGGTGAAAGCGCTGAATCCTAGCCACTAGACCATTAGGGAGCCCTATGGTTCTACTTTGGAGGGAACAGAAGTTGTCTGACAAGTCCTTTTTCAGGGGAGTGTTTTAACTGGTGTTTTATGCACGCCAACACCACAATCACTTTCAAAAGCACATTCCCTGACCGGGAATCGAACCCGGGCCGCGGCGGTGAGAGCGCCGAATCCTAGCCACTAGACCATCAGGGAGCCAGTGGAAGACAGCCGGTGGACACACCAGTGGATCAAGTCTACCTGTGAAAACAAACCCTTGTTTTAGCAAATGTGGTGAAGTACTTCAGACTTGAGGAAAATCGAGCTCAATTCCAATGAAATCGGCTTTCTTTTTCTATCTGTTTGCAACACTTGTGCACATTACTGTGTCAGCTGAAGATAAAAAAAAGACATGTGCCTGGAAAGTGAATGAGGTCTTCCTGAAACCATGCTAGCTGTTTGCAGCAATTAACAGGTGGATGTTTTTCCCACTTGTGTGTAAGCACTACAGTTGTTTTTGGACTGAGTTACTTTTTCATCTTGAGGCCAAGTCAAGGTCCAAACTCTGAGCCAATGAATAATGAAGAATGACTAAGGATTACATTGAAGACCTACAGATCATAAAGCTGGGAGACCAACACTATTGGGACTTCCCAGCATTCAATAGATGTTCCCTTGTTTTAACAAATGTAAAGCTGGGAGACCAACATTATTGGGACTTCCCAGCATTCAATAGATGTTCCCTTGTTTTAACAAATGTAAAGCTGGGAGACAAACACTATTGGGACTTCCCAGCATTCAATAGATGTTCCCTAACCGGGAATCGAACCCGGGCCGCAGCGGTGAAAGCGCTGAATCCTAGCCACTAGACCATTAGGGAGCCCTATGGTTCTACTTTGGAGGGAACAGAAGTTGTCTGACAAGTCCTTTTTCAGGGGAGTGTTTTAACTGGTGTTTTATGCACGCCAACACCACAATCACTTTCAAAAGCACATTCCCTGACCGGGAATCGAACCCGGGCCGCGGCGGTGAGAGCGCCTAATCCTAGCCACTAGACCATCAGGGAGCCAGTGGAAGACAGCCGGTGGACACACCAGTGGATCAAGTCTACCTGTGAAAACAAACCCTTGTTTTAGCAAATGTGGTGAAGTACTTCAGACTTGAGGAAAATCGAGCTGAATTCCAATGAAATCGGCTTTCTTTTTCTATCTGTTTGCAACACTTGTGCACATTACTGTGTCAGCTGAAGATAAAAAAAAGACATGTGCCTGGAAAGTGAATGAGGTCTTCCTGATACCATGCTAGCTGTTTGCAGCAATTAACAGGTGGATGTTTTTCCCACTTGTGTGTAAGCACTACAGTTGTTTTTGGACTGAGTTACTTTTTCATCTTGAGGCCAAGTCAAGGTCCAAACTCTGAGCCAATGAATAATGAAGAATGACATTGAGGACCTACAGATCATAAAGCTGGGAGACAAACACTATTGGGACTTCCAAGCATTAAATAGATGTTCCTTAACCGGGAATCAAACCCGGGCCGCAGAGGTGAAAGCGCTGATTCCAAGCCACTAGACCATTAGGGAGCCCTATGGTTCTACTTTGGAGGGAACAGAAGTTGTCTGACAAGTCCTTTTTCAGGGGAGTGTTTCAACTGGTGTTTTATGCACGCCAACACCACAATCACTTTCAAAAGCACATTCCCTGACCGGGAATCGAACCCGGGCCGCGGCGGTGAGAGCGCCGAATCCTAGCCACTAGACCATCAGGGAGCCAGTGGAAGACAGCCGGTGGACACACCAGTGGATCAAGTCTACCTGTGAAAACAAACCCTTGTTTTAGCAAATGTGGTGAAGTACTTCAGACTTGAGGAAAATCGAGCTAAATTCCAATGAAATCGGCTTTCTTTTTCTATCTGTTTGCAACACTTGTGCACATTACTGTGTCAGCTGAAGATAAAAAAAAAGACATGTGCCTGGAAAGTGAATGAGGTCTTCCTGAAACCATGCTAGCTGTTTGCAGCAATTAACAGGTGGATGTTTTTCCCACTTGTGTGTAAGCACTACAGTTGTTTTTGGACTGAGTTACTTTTTCATCTTGAGGCCAAGTCAAGGTCCAAACTCTGAGCCAATGAATAATGAAGAATGACATTGAGGACCTACAGATCATAAAGCTGGGAGACAAACACTATTGGGACTTCCAAGCATTCAATAGATGTTCCCTAACCGGGAATCGAACCCGGGCCGCAGCGGTGAAAGCGCTGAATCCTAGCCACTAGACCATTAGGGAGCCCTATGGTTCTATTTTGGAGGGAACAGAAGTTGTCTGACAAGTCCTTTTTCAGGGGAGTGTTTTAAATGGTGTTTTATGCACGCCAACACCACAATCACTTTCAAAAGCACATTCCCTGACCGGGAATCGAACCCGGGCCGCGGCGGTGAGAGCGCCGAATCCTAGCCACTAGACCATCAGGGAGCCAGTGGAAGACAGCCAGTGGACACACCAGTGGATCAAGTCTACCTGTGAAAACAAACCCTTGTTTTAGCAAATGTGGTGAAGTACTTCAGACTTGAGGAAAATCGAGCTAAATTCCAATGAAATCTGCCTTCTTTTTCTATCTGTTTGCAACACTTGTGCACATTACTGTGTCAGCTGAAGATAAAAAAAAGACATGTGCCTGGAAAGTGAATCAGGTCTTCCTGAACACATATTAGCTGTTAACAGCAATTAATAGGTGGATGTTTTTCCCACTTGTGTGTAAGCACTACAGTTGTTTATGGACTGAGTTACTTTTTCATCTTGAGGCCAAGTCAAGGTCCAAACTCTGAGCCAATGAATAATGAAGAATGACTAAGGATTACGTTGAAGACCTACAGATCATAAAGCTGGGAGACAAACACTATTGGGACTTCCAAGCATTCAATAGATGTTCCCTAACCGGGAATCGAACCCGGGCCGCAGCGGTGAAAGCGCTGAATCCTAGCCACTAGACCATTAGGGAGCCCTATGGTTCTACTTTGGAGGGAACAGAAGTTGTCTGACAAGTCCTTTTTCAGGGGAGTGTTTTAACTGGTGTTTTATGCACGCCAACACCACAATCACTTTCAAAAGCACATTCCCTGACCGGGAATCAAACCCGGGCCGCGGCGGTGAGAGCGCCGAATCCTAGCCACTAGACCATCAGGGAGCCAGTGGAAGACAGCCGGTGGACACACCAGTGGATCAAGTCTACCTGTGAAAACAAACCCTTGTTTTAGCAAATGTGGTGAAGTACTTCAGACTTGAGGAAAATCGAGCTAAATTCCAATGAAATCGGCTTTCTTTTTCTATCTGTTTGCAACACTTGTGCACATTACTGTGTCAGCTGAAGATAAAAAAAAGACATGTGCCTGGAAAGTGAATGAGGTCTTCCTGATACCATGCTAGCTGTTTGCAGCAATTAACAGGTGGATGTTTTTCCCACTTGTGTGTAAGCACTACAGTTGTTTTTGGACTGAGTTACTTTTTCATCTTGAGGCCAAGTCAAGGTCCAAACTCTGAGCCAATGAATAATGAAGAATGACATTGAGGACCTACAGATCATAAAGCTGGGAGACAAACACTATTGGGACTTCCAAGCATTAAATAGATGTTCCTTAACCGGGAATCGAACCCGGGCCGCAGCGGTGAAAGCGCTGAATCCAAGCCACTAGACCATTAGGGAGCCCTATGGTTCTACTTTGGAGGGAACAGAAGTTGTCTGACAAGTCCTTTTTCAGGGGAGTGTTTTAACTGGTGTTTTATGCACGCCAACACCACAATCACTTTCAAAAGCACATTCCCTGACCGGGAATCGAACCCGGGCCGCGGCGGTGAGAGCGCCGAATCCTAGCCACTAGACCATCAGGGAGCCAGTGGAAGACAGCCGGTGGACACACCAGTGGATCAAGTCTACCTGTGAAAACAAACCCTTGTTTTAGCAAATGTGGTGAAGTACTTCAGACTTGAGGAAAATCGAGCTAAATTCCAATGAAATCGGCTTTCTTTTTCTATCTGTTTGCAACACTTGTGCACATTACTGTGTCAGCTGAAGATAAAAAAAAGACATGTGCCTGGAAAGTGAATGAGGTCTTCCTGAAACCATGCTAGCTGTTTGCAGCAATTAACAGGTGGATGTTTTTCCCACTTGTGTGTAAGCACTACAGTTGTTTTTGGACTGAGTTACTTTTTCATCTTGAGGCCAAGTCAAGGTCCAAACTCTGAGCCAATGAATAATGAAGAATGACATTGAGGACCTACAGATCATAAAGCTGGGAGACAAACACTATTGGGACTTCCAAGCATTCAATAGATGTTCCCTAACCGGGAATCGAACCCGGGCCGCAGCGGTGAAAGCGCTGAATCCTAGCCACTAGACCATTAGGGAGCCCTATGGTTCTATTTTGGAGGGAACAGAAGTTGTCTGACAAGTCCTTTTTCAGGGGAGTGTTTTAAATGGTGTTTTATGCACGCCAACACCACAATCACTTTCAAAAGCACATTCCCTGACCGGGAATCGAACCCGGGCCGCGGCGGTGAGAGCGCCGAATCCTAGCCACTAGACCATCAGGGAGCCAGTGGAAGACAGCCGGTGGACACACCAGTGGATCAAGTCTACCTGTGAAAACAAACCCTTGTTTTAGCACATGTGGTGAAGTACTTCAGACTTGAGGAAAATCGAGCTAAATTCCAATGAAATCTGCTTTCTTTTTCTATCTGTTTGCAACACTTGTGCACATTACTGTGTCAGCTGAAGATAAAAAAAAGACATGTGCCTGGAAAGTGAATCAGGTCTTCCTGAACACATGCTAGCTGTTCGCAGCAATTAATAGGTGAATGTTTTTCCCACTTGTGTGTAAGCACTACAGTTGTTTTTGGACTGAGTTACTTTTTCATCTTGAGGCCAAGTCAAGGTCCAAACTCTGAGCCAATGAATAATGAAGAATGACTAAGGATTACATTGAAGACCTACAGATCATAAAGCTGGGAGACAAACACTATTGGGACCTCCAAGCATTCAATAGATGTTCCCTAACCGGGAATCGAACCCGGGCCGCAGCGGTGAAAGCGCTGAATCCTAGCCACTAGACCATTAGGGAGCCCTATGGTTCTACTTTGGAGGGAACAGAAGTTGTCTGACAAGTCCTTTTTCAGGGGAGTGTTTTAACTGGTGTTTTATGCACGCCAACACCACAATCACTTTCAAAAGCACATTCCCTGACCGGGAATCGAACCCGGGCCGCGGCGGTGAGAGCGCCGAATCCTAGCCACTAGACCATCAGGGAGCCAGTGGAAGACAGCCGGTGGACACACCAGTGGATCAAGTCTACCTGTGAAAACAAACCCTTGTTTTAGCAAATGTGGTGAAGTACTTCAGACTTGAGGAAAATCGAGCTAAATTCCAATGAAATCGGCTTTCTTTTTCTATCTGTTTGCAACACTTGTGCACATTACTGTGTCAGCTGAAGATAAAAAAAAGACATGTGCCTGGAAAGTGAATCAGGTCTTCCTGAACACATGCTAGCTGTTCGCAGCAATTAATAGGTGGATGTTTTTCCCACTTGTGTGTAAGCACTACAGTTGTTTTTGGACTGAGTTACTTTTTCATCTTGAGGCCAAGTCAAGGTCCAAACTCTGAGCCAATGAATAATGAAAAATGACTAAGGATTACATTGAAGACCTACAGATCATAAAGCTGGGAGACAAACACTATTGGGACTTCCAAGCTAAAAATAGATGTTCCCTTGTTTTAACAAATGTAAAGCTGGGAGACCAACATTATTGGGACTTCCCAGCATTCAATAGATGTTCCCTTGTTTTAACAAATGTAAAGCTGGGAGACAAACACTATTGGGACTTCCCAGCATTCAATAGATGTTCCCTAACCGGGAATCGAACCCGGGCCGCAGCTCTGAAAGCGCTGAATCCTAGCCACTAGACCATTAGGGAGCCCTATGGTTCTACTTTGGAGGGAACAGAAGTTGTCTGACAAGTCCTTTTTCAGGGGAGTGTTTTAACTGGTGTTTTATGCACGCCAACACCACAATCACTTTCAAAAGCACATTCCCTGACCGGGAATCGAACCCGGGCCGCGGCGGTGAGAGCGCCGAATCCTAGCCACTAGACCATCAGGGAGCCAGTGGAAGACAGCCGGTGGACACACCAGTGGATCAAGTCTACCTGTGAAAACAAACCCTTGTTTTAGCAAATGTGGTGAAGTACTTCAGACTTGAGGAAAATCGAGCTAAATTCCAATGAAATCGGCTTTCTTTTTCTATCTGTTTGCAACACTTGTGCACATTACTGTGTCAGCTGAAGATAAAAAAAAGACATGTGCCTGGAAAGTGAATGAGGTCTTCCTGAAACCATGCTAGCTGTTTGCAGCAATTAACAGGTGGTTGTTTTTCCCACTTATGTGTAAGCACTACAGTTGTTTTTGGACTGAGTTACTTTTTCATCTTGAGGCCAAGTCAAGGTCCAAACTCTGAGCCAATGAATAATGAAGAATGACATTGAGGACCTACAGATCATAAAGCTGGGAGACAAACACTATTGGGACTTCCAAGCATTCAATACATGTTCCCTAACCGGGAATCGAACCCAGGCCGCAGCGGTGAAAGCGCTGAATCCTAGCCACTAGACCATTAGGGAGCCCTAAGGTTCTATTTTGGAGGGAACAGAAGTTGTCTGACAAGTCCTTTTTCAGGGGAGTGTTTTAAATGGTGTTATATGCACGCCAACACCACAATCACTTTCAAAAGCACATTCCCTGACCGGGAATCGAACCCGGGCCGCGGCTGTGAGAGCGCCGAATCCCAGCCACTAGACCATCAGGGAGCCAGTGGAAGACAGCCGGTGGACACACCTGTGGATCAAGTCTACCTGTGAAAACAAACCCTTGTTTTAGCAAATGTGGTGAAGTACTTCAGACTTGAGGAAAATCGAGCTAAATTCCAATGAAATCGGCTTTCTTTTTCTATCTGTTTGCAACACTTGTGCACATTACTGTGTCAGCTGAAGATAAAAAAAAGACATGTGCCTGGAAAGTGAATGAGGTCTTCCTGAAACCATGCTAGCTGTTTGCAGCAATTAACAGGTGGATGTTTTTCCCACTTGTGTGTAAGCACTACAGTTGTTTTTGGACTGAGTTACTTTTTCATCTTGAGGCCAAGTCAAGGTCCAAACTCTGAGCCAATGAATAATGAAGAATGACATTGAGGACCTACAAATCATAAAGCTGGGAGACAAACACTATTGGGACTTCCAAGCATTCAATAGATGTTCCCTAACCGGGAATCGAACCCAGGCCGCAGCGGTGAAAGCGCTGAATCCTAGCCACTAGACCATTAGGGAGCCCTAAGGTTCTATTTTGGAGGGAACAGAAGTTGTCTGACAAGTCCTTTTTCAGGGGAGTGTTTTAAATGGTGTTATATGCACGCCAACACCACAATCACTTTCAAAAGCACATTCCCTGACCGGGAATCGAACCCGGGCCGCGGCTATGAGAGCGCCGAATCCCAGCCACTAGACCATCAGGGAGCCAGTGGAAGACAGCCGGTGGACACACCAGTGGATCAAGTCTACCTGTGAAAACAAACCCTTGTTTTAGCAAATGTGGTGAAGTACTTCAGACTTGAGGAAAATCGAGCTCAATTCCAATGAAATCGGCTTTCTTTTTCTATCTGTTTGCAACACTTGTGCACATTACTGTGTCAGCTGAAGATAAAAAAAAGACATGTGCCTGGAAAGTGAATGAGGTCTTCCTGAAACCATGCTAGCTGTTTGCAGCAATTAACAGGTGGATGTTTTTCCCACTTGTGTGTAAGCACTACAGTTGTTTTTGGACTGAGTTACTTTTTCATCTTGAGGCCAAGTCAAGGTCCAAACTCTGAGCCAATGAATAATGAAGAATGACATTGAGGACCTACAAATCATAAAGCTGGGAGACAAACACTATTGGGACTTCCAAGCATTCAATAGATGTTCCCTAACCGGGAATCGAACCCAGGCCGCAGCCGTGAAAGCACTGAATCCTAGCCACTAGACCATTAGGGAGCCCTATGGTTCTATTTTGGAGGGAACAGAAGTTGTCTGACAAGTCCTTTTTCAGGGGAGTGTTTTAAATGGTGTTTTATGCACGCCAACACCACAATCACTTTCAAAAGCACATTCCCTGACCGGGAATCGAACCCGGGCCGCGGCGGTGAGAGCGCCGAATCCTAGCCACTAGACCATCAGGGAGCCAGTGGAAGACAGCCGGTGGACACACCAGTGGATCAAGTCTACCTGTGAAAACAAACCCTTGTTTTAGCAAATGTGGTGAAGTACTTCAGACTTGAGGAAAATCGAGCTAAATTCCAATGAAATCTGCCTTCTTTTTCTATCTGTTTGCAACACTTGTGCACATTACTGTGTCAGCTGAAGATAAAAAAAAGACATGTGCCTGGAAAGTGAATCAGGTCTTCCTGAACACATGCTAGCTGTTCGCAGCAATTAATAGGTGGATGTTTTTCCCACTTGTGTGTAAGCACTACAGTTGTTTTTGGACTGAGTTACTTTTTCATCTTGAGGCCAAGTCAAGGTCCAAACTCTGAGCCAATGAATAATGAAGAATGACTAAGGATTACATTGAAGACCTACAGATCATAAAGCTGGGAGACCAACACTGTTGGGACTTCCCAGCATTCAATAGATGTTCCCTTGTTTTAACAAATGTAAAGCTGGGAGACCAACATTATTGGGACTTCCCAGCATTCAATAGATGTTCCCTTGTTTTAACAAATGTAAAGCTGGGAGACAAACACTATTGGGACTTCCCAGCATTCAATAGATGTTCCCTAACCGGGAATCGAACCCGGGCCGCAGCTGTGAAAGCGCTGAATCCTAGCCACTAGACCATTAGGGAGCCCTATGGTTCTACTTTGGAGGGAACAGAAGTTGTCTGACAAGTCCTTTTTCAGGGGAGTGTTTTAACTGGTGTTTTATGCACGCCAACACCACAATCACTTTCAAAAGCACATTCCCTGACCGGGAATCGAACCCGGGCCGCGGCGGTGAGAGGACCGAATCCTAGCCACTAGACCATCAGGGAGCCAGTGGAAGACAGCCGGTGGACACACCAGTGGATCAAGTCTACCTGTGAAAACAAACCCTTGTTTTAGCAAATGTGGTGAAGTACTTCAGACTTGAGGAAAATCGAGCTAAATTCCAATGAAATCGGCTTTCTTTTTCTATCTGTTTGCAACACTTGTGCACATTACTGTGTCAGCTGAAGATAAAAAAAAGACATGTGCCTGGAAAGTGAATGAGGTCTTCCTGAAACCATGCTAGCTGTTTGCAGCAATTAACAGGTGGATGTTTTTCCCACTTGTGTGTAAGCACTACAGTTGTTTTTGGACTGAGTTACTTTTTCATCTTGAGGCCAAGTCAAGGTCCAAACTCTGAGCCAATGAATAATGAAGAATGACTAAGGATTACATTGAAGACCTACAGATCATAAAGCTGGGAGACCAACACTATTGGGACTTCCCAGCATTCAATAGATGTTCCCTTGTTTTAACAAATGTAAAGCTGGGAGACCAACATTATTGGGACTTCCCAGCATTCAATAGATGTTCCCTTGTTTTAACAAATGTAAAGCTGGGAGACAAACACTATTGGGACTTCCCAGCATTCAATAGATGTTCCCTAACCGGGAATCGAACCCGGGCCGCAGCGGTGAAAGCGCTGAATCCTAGCCACTAGACCATTAGGGAGCCCTATGGTTCTATTTTGGAGGGAACAGAAGTTGTCTGACAAGTCCTTTTTCAGGGGAGTGTTTTAAATGGTGTTTTATGCACGCCAACACCACAATCACTTTCAAAAGCACATTCCCTGACCGGGAATCGAACCCGGGCCGCGGCGGTGAGAGCGCCGAATCCTAGCCACTAGACCATCAGGGAGCCAGTGGAAGACAGCCGGTGGACACACCAGTGGATCAAGTCTACCTGTGAAAACAAACCCTTGTTTTAGCAAATGTGGTGAAGTACTTCAGACTTGAGGAAAATCGAGCTAAATTCCAATGAAATCTGCCTTCCTTTTCTATCTGTTTGCAACACTTGTGCACATTACTGTGTCAGCTGAAGATAAAAAAAAGACATGTGCCTGGAAAGTGAATCAGGTCTTCCTGAACACATGCTAGCTGTTCGCAGCAATTAATAGGTGGATGTTTTTCCCACTTGTGTGTAAGCACTACAGTTGTTTTTGGACTGAGTTACTTTTTCATCTTGAGGCCAAGTCAAGGTCCAAACTCTGAGCCAATGAATAATGAAGAATGACATTGAGGACCTACAGATCGTAAAGCTGGGAGACAAACACTATTGGGACTTCCAAGCATTCAGTAGATGTTCCCTAACCGGGAATCGAACCCGGGCCGCAGCGGTGAAAGCGCTGAATCCTAGCCACTAGACCATTAGGGAGCCCTATGGTTCTATTTTGGAGGGAACAGAAGTTGTCTGACTAGTCCTTTTTCAGGGGAGTGTTTTAAATGGTGTTTTATGCACGCCAACACCACAATCACTTTCAAAAGCACATTCCCTGACCGGGAATCGAACCCGGGCCGCGGCGGTGAGAGCGCCGAATCCTAGCCACTAGACCATCAGGGAGCCAGTGGAAGACAGACGGTGGACACACCAGTGGATCAAGTCTACCTGTGAAAACAAACCCTTGTTTTAGCAAATGTGGAGAAGTACTTCAGACTTGAGGAAAATCGAGCTAAATTCCAATGAAATCTGCCTTCTTTTTCTATCTGTTTGCAACACTTGTGCACATTACTGTGTCAGCTGAAGATAAAAAAAAGACATGTGCCTGGAAAGTGAATCAGGTCTTCCTGAACACATGCTAGCTGTTCGCAGCAATTAATAGGTGGATGTTTTTCCCACTTGTGTGTAAGCACTACAGTTGTTTTTGGACTGAGTTACTTTTTCATCTTGAGGCCAAGTCAAGGTCCAAACTCTGAGCCAATGAATAATGAAGAATGACTAAGGATTACATTGAAGACCTACAGATCATAAAGCTGGGAGACAAACACTATTGGGACTTCCCAGCATTCAATAGATGTTCCCTTGTTTTAACAAATGTAAAGCTGGGAGACCAACATTATTGGGACTTCCCAGCATTCAATAGATGTTCCCTTGTTTTAACAAATGTAAAGCTGGGAGACAAACACTATTGGGACTTCCCAGCATTCAATAGATGTTCCCTAACCGGGAATCGAACCCAGGCCGCAGCGGTGAAAGCGCTGAATCCTAGCCACTAGACCATTAGGGAGCCCTACGGTTCTACTTTGGAGGGAACAGAAGTTGTCTGACAAGTCCTTTTTCAGGGGAGTGTTTTAACTGGTGTTTTATGCACGCCAACACCACAATCACTTTCAAAAGCACATTCCCTGACCGGGAATCGAACCCGGGCCGCGGCGGTGAGAGCGCCGAATCCTAGCCACTAGACCATCAGGGAGCCAGTGGCAGACAGCCGGTGGACACACCTGTGGATCAAGTCTACCTGTGAAAACAAACCCTTGTTTTAGCAAATGTGGTGAAGTACTTCAGACTTGAGGAAAATCGAGCTAAATTCCAATGAAATCTGCTTTCTTTTTCTATCTGTTTGCAACACTTGTGCACATTACTGTGTCAGCTGAAGATAAAAAAAAGACATGTGCCTGGAAAGTGAATCAGGTCTTCCTGAACACATGCTAGCTGTTCGCAGCAATTAATAGGTGGATGTTTTTCCCACTTGTGTGTAAGCACTACAGTTGTTTTTGGACTGAGTTACTTTTTCATCTTGAGGCCAAGTCAAGGTCCAAATTCTGAGCCAATGAATAATGAAGAATGACATTGAGGACCTACAGATCATAAAGCTGGGAGACAAACACTATTGGGACTTCCAAGCATTCAGTAGATGTTCCCTAACCGGGAATCGAACCCGGGCCGCAGCGGTGAAAGCGCTGAATCCTAGCCACTAGACCATTAGGGAGCCCTATGGTTCTATTTTGGAGGGAACAGAAGTTGTCTGACTAGTCCTTTTTCAGGGGAGTGTTTTAAATGGTGTTTTATGCACGCCAACACCACAATCACTTTCAAAAGCACATTCCCTGACCGGGAATCGAACCCGGGCCGCGGCGGTGAGAGCGCCGAATCCTAGCCACTAGACCATCAGGGAGCCAGTGGAAGACAGCCGGTGGACACACCAGTGGATCAAGTCTACCTGTGAAAACAAACCCTTGTTTTAGCAAATGTGGAGAAGTACTTCAGACTTGAGGAAAATCGAGCTAAATTCCAATGAAATCGGCTTTCTTTTTCTATCTGTTTGCAACACTTGTGCACATTACTGTGTCAGCTGAAGATAAAAAAAAAGACATGTGCCTGGAAAGTGAATCAGGTCTTCCTGAACACATGCTAGCTGTTCGCAGCAATTAATAGGTGGATGTTTTTCCCACTTGTGTGTAAGCACTACAGTTGTTTTTGGACTGAGTTACTTTTTCATCTTGAGGCCAAGTCAAGGTCCAAACTCTGAGCCAATGAATAATGAAGAATGACATTGAGGACCTACAGATCATAAAGCTGGGAGACAAACACTATTGGGACTTCCAAGCATTCAATAGATGTTCCCTTGTTTTAACAAATGTAAAGCTGGGAGACCAACATTATTGGGACTTCCCAGCATTCAATAGATGTTCCCTTGTTTTAACAAATGTAAAGCTGGGAGACAAACACTATTGGGACTTCCCAGCATTCAATAGATGTTCCCTAACCGGGAATCGAACCCGGGCTGCAGCGGTGAAAGCGCTGAATCCTAGCCACTAGACCATTAGGGAGCCCTATGGTTCTATTTTGGAGGGAACAGAAGTTGTCTGACAAGTCCTTTTTCAGGGGAGTGTTTTAAATGGTGTTTTATGCACGCCAACACCACAATCACTTTCAAAAGCACATTCCCTGACCGGGAATCGAACCCGGGCCGCGGCGGTGAGAGCGCCGAATCCTAGCCACTAGACCATCAGGGAGCCAGTGGAAGACAGCCGGTGGACACACCAGTGGATCAAGTCTACCTGTGAAAACAAACCCTTGTTTTAGCAAATGTGGTGAAGTACTTCAGACTTGAGGAAAATCGAGCTAAATTCCAATGAAATCGACTTTCTTTTTCTATCTGTTTGCAACACTTGTGCACATTACTGTGTCAGCTGAAGATAAAAAAAAGACATGTGCCTGGAAAGTGAATGAGGTCTTCCTGAAACCATGCTAGCTGTTTGCAGAAATTAACAGGTGGATGTTTTTCCCACTTGTGTGTAAGCACTACAGTTGTTTTTGGACTGAGTTACTTTTTCATCTTGAGGCCAAGTCAAGGTCCAAACTCTGAGCCAATGAATAATGAAGAATGACTAAGGATTACATTGAAGACCTACAGATCATAAAGCTGGGAGACCAACACTATTGGGACTTCCCAGCATTCAATAGATGTTCCCTTGTTTTAACAAATGTAAAGCTGGGAGACCAACATTATTGGGACTTCCCAGCATTCAATAGATGTTCCCTTGTTTTAACAAATGTAAAGCTGGGAGACAAACACTATTGGGACTTCCCAGCATTCAATAGATGTTCCCTAACCGGGAATCGAACCCGGGCCGCAGCGGTGAAAGCGCTGAATCCTAGCCACTAGACCATTAGGGAGCCCTATGGTTCTACTTTGGAGGGAACAGAAGTTGTCTGACAAGTCCTTTTTCAGGGGAGTGTTTTAACTGGTGTTTTATGCACGCCAACACCACAATCACTTTCAAAAGCACATTCCCTGACCGGGAATCGAACCCCGGCCGCGGCGGTGAGAGCGCCGAATCCTAGCCACTAGACCATCAGGGAGCCAGTGGAAGACAGCCGGTGGACACACCAGTGGATCAAGTCTACCTGTGAAAACAAACCCTTGTTTTAGCAAATGTGGAGAAGTACTTCAGACTTGAGGAAAATCGAGCTAAATTCCAATGAAATCTGCCTTCTTTTTCTATCTGTTTGCAACACTTGTGCACATTACTGTGTCAGCTGAAGATAAAAAAAAGACATGTGCCTGGAAAGTGAATCAGGTCTTCCTGAACACATGCTAGCTGTTCGCAGCAATTAATAGGTGGATGTTTTTCCCACTTGTGTGTAAGCACTACAGTTGTTTTTGGACTGAGTTACTTTTTCATCTTGAGGCCAAGTCAAGGTCCAAACTCTGAGCCAATGAATAATGAAGAATGACTAAGGATTACATTGAAGACCTACAGATCATAAAGCTGGGAGACAAACACTATTGGGACTTCCCAGCATTCAATAGATGTTCCCTTGTTTTAACAAATGTAAAGCTGGGAGACCAACATTATTGGGACTTCCCAGCATTCAATAGATGTTCCCTTGTTTTAACAAATGTAAAGCTGGGAGACAAACACTATTGGGACTTCCCAGCATTCAATAGATGTTCCCTAACCGGGAATGGAACCCAGGCCGCAGCGGTGAAAGCGCTGAATCCTAGCCACTAGACCATTAGGGAGCCCTATGGTTCTACTTTGGAGGGAACAGAAGTTGTCTGACAAGTCCTTTTTCAGGGGAGTGTTTTAACTGGTGTTTTATGCACGCCAACACCACAATCACTTTCAAAAGCACATTCCCTGACCGGGAATCGAACCCGGGCCGCGGCGGTGAGAGCGCCGAATCCTAGCCACTAGACCATCAGGGAGCCAGTGGAAGACAGCCGGTGGACACACCTGTGGATCAAGTCTACCTGTGAAAACAAACCCTTGTTTTAGCAAATGTGGTGAAGTACTTCAGACTTGAGGAAAATCGAGCTAAATTCCAATGAAATCGGCTTTCTTTTTCTATCTGTTTGCAACACTTGTGCACATTACTGTGTCAGCTGAAGATAAAAAAAAGACATGTGCCTGGAAAGTGAATGAGGTCTTCCTGAAACCATGCTAGCTGTTTGCAGCAATTAACAGGTGGATGTTTTTCCCACTTGTGTGTAAGCACTACAGTTGTTTTTGGACTGAGTTACTTTTTCATCTTGAGGCCAAGTCAAGGTCCAAACTCTGAGCCAATGAATAATGAAGAATGACTAAGGATTACATTGAAGACCTACAGATCATAAAGCTGGGAGACCAACACTATTGGGACTTCCCAGCATTCAATAGATGTTCCCTTGTTTTAACAAATGTAAAGCTGGGAGACCAACATTATTGGGACTTCCCAGCATTCAATAGATGTTCCCTTGTTTTAACAAATGTAAAGCTGGGAGACAAACACTATTGGGACTTCCCAGCATTCAATAGATGTTCCCTAACCGGGAATCGAACCCGGGCCGCAGCGGTGAAAGCGCTGAATCCTAGCCACTAGACCATTAGGGAGCCCTATGGTTCTACTTTGGAGGGAACAGAAGTTGTCTGACAAGTCCTTTTTCAGGGGAGTGTTTTAACTGGTGTTTTATGCACGCCAACACCACAATCACTTTCAAAAGCACATTCCCTGACCGGGAATCGAACCCCGGCCGCGGCGGTGAGAGCGCCGAATCCTAGCCACTAGACCATCAGGGAGCCAGTGGAAGACAGCCGGTGGACACACCAGTGGATCAAGTCTACCTGTGAAAACAAACCCTTGTTTTAGCAAATGTGGAGAAGTACTTCAGACTTGAGGAAAATCGAGCTAAATTCCAATGAAATCTGCCTTCTTTTTCTATCTGTTTGCAACACTTGTGCACATTACTGTGTCAGCTGAAGATAAAAAAAAGACATGTGCCTGGAAAGTGAATCAGGTCTTCCTGAACACATGCTAGCTGTTCGCAGCAATTAATAGGTGGATGTTTTTCCCACTTGTGTGTAAGCACTACAGTTGTTTTTGGACTGAGTTACTTTTTCATCTTGAGGCCAAGTCAAGGTCCAAACTCTGAGCCAATGAATAATGAAGAATGACTAAGGATTACATTGAAGACCTACAGATCATAAAGCTGGGAGACCAACACTATTGGGACTTCCCAGCATTCAATAGATGTTCCCTTGTTTTAACAAATGTAAAGCTGGGAGACCAACATTATTGGGACTTCCCAGCATTCAATAGATGTTCCCTTGTTTTAACAAATGTAAAGCTGGGAGACAAACACTATTGGGACTTCCCAGCATTCAATAGATGTTCCCTAACCGGGAATGGAACCCAGGCCGCAGCGGTGAAAGCGCTGAATCCTAGCCACTAGACCATTAGGGAGCCCTATGGTTCTACTTTGGAGGGAACAGAAGTTGTCTGACAAGTCCTTTTTCAGGGGAGTGTTTTAACTGGTGTTTTATGCACGCCAACACCACAATCACTTTCAAAAGCACATTCCCTGACCGGGAATCGAACCCGGGCCGCGGCGGTGAGAGCGCCGAATCCTAGCCACTAGACCATCAGGGAGCCAGTGGAAGACAGCCGGTGGACACACCTGTGGATCAAGTCTACCTGTGAAAACAAACCCTTGTTTTAGCAAATGTGGTGAAGTACTTCAGACTTGAGGAAAATCGAGCTAAATTCCAATGAAATCGGCTTTCTTTTTCTATCTGTTTGCAACACTTGTGCACATTACTGTGTCAGCTGAAGATAAAAAAAAGACATGTGCCTGGAAAGTGAATGAGGTCTTCCTGAAACCATGCTAGCTGTTTGCAGCAATTAACAGGTGGATGTTTTTCCCACTTGTGTGTAAGCACTACAGTTGTTTTTGGACTGAGTTACTTTTTCATCTTGAGGCCAAGTCAAGGTCCAAACTCTGAGCCAATGAATAATGAAGAATGACATTGAGGACCTACAGATCATAAAGCTGGGAGACAAACACTATTGGGACTTCCAAGCATTCAATAGATGTTCCCTTGTTTTAACAAATGTAAAGCTGGGAGACCAACATTATTGGGACTTCCCAGCATTCAATAGATGTTCCCTTGTTTTAACAAATGTAAAGCTGGGAGACAAACACTATTGGGACTTCCCAGCATTCAATAGATGTTCCCTAACCGGGAATCGAACCCGGGCCGCAGCGGTGAAAGCGCTGAATCCTAGCCACTAGACCATTAGGGAGCCCTATGGTTCTATTTTGGAGGGAACAGAAGTTGTCTGACAAGTCCTTTTTCAGGGGAGTGTTTTAAATGGTGTTTTATGCACGCCAACACCACAATCACTTTCAAAAGCACATTCCCTGACCGGGAATCGAACCCGGGCCGCGGCGGTGAGAGCGCCGAATCCTAGCCACTAGACCATCAGGGAGCCAGTGGAAGACAGCCGGTGGACACACCAGTGGATCAAGTCTACCTGTGAAAACAAACCCTTGTTTTAGCAAATGTGGTGAAGTACTTCAGACTTGAGGAAAATCGAGCTAAATTCCAATGAAATCGACTTTCTTTTTCTATCTGTTTGCAACACTTGTGCACATTACTGTGTCAGCTGAAGATAAAAAAAAGACATGTGCCTGGAAAGTGAATGAGGTCTTCCTGAAACCATGCTAGCTGTTTGCAGCAATTAACAGGTGGATGTTTTTCCCACTTGTGTGTAAGCACTACAGTTGTTTTTGGACTGAGTTACTTTTTCATCTTGAGGCCAAGTCAAGGTCCAAACTCTGAGCCAATGAATAATGAAGAATGACTAAGGATTACATTGAAGACCTACAGATCATAAAGCTGGGAGACCAACACTATTGGGACTTCCCAGCATTCAATAGATGTTCCCTTGTTTTAACAAATGTAAAGCTGGGAGACCAACATTATTGGGACTTCCCAGCATTCAATAGATGTTCCCTTGTTTTAACAAATGTGAAGCTGGGAGACAAACACTATTGGGACTTCCCAGCATTCAATGGATGTTCCCTAACCGGGAATCGAACCCGGGCCGCAGCGGTGAAAGCACTGAATCCTAGCCACTAGACCATTAGGGAGCCCTATGGTTCTACTTTGGAGGGAACAGAAGTTGTCTGACAAGTCCTTTTTCAGGGGAGTGTTTTAACTGGTGTTTTATGCACGCCAACACCACAATCACTTTCAAAAGCACATTCCCTGACCGGGAATCGAACCCGGGCCGCGGCGGTGAGAGCGCCGAATCCTAGCCACTAGACCATCAGGGAGCCAGTGGAAGACAGCCGGTGGACACACCAGTGGATCAAGTCTACCTGTGAAAACAAACCCTTGTTTTAGCAAATGTGGTGAAGTACTTCAGACTTGAGGAAAATCGAGCTAAATTCCAATGAAATCGGCTTTCTTTTTCTATCTGTTTGCAACACTTGTGCACATTACTGTGTCAGCTGAAGATAAAAAAAAGACATGTGCCTGGAAAGTGAATGAGGTCTTCCTGAAACCATGCTAGCTGTTTGCAGCAATTAACAGGTGGATGTTTTTCCCACTTGTGTGTAAGCACTACAGTTGTTTTTGGACTGAGTTACTTTTTCATCTTGAGGCCAAGTCAAGGTCCAAACTCTGAGCCAATGAATAATGAAGAATGACATTGAGGACCTACAGATCATAAAGCTGGGAGACAAACACTATTGGGACTTCCAAGCATTCAATAGATGTTCCCTTGTTTTAACAAATGTAAAGCTGGGAGACCAACATTATTGGGACTTCCCAGCATTCAATAGATGTTCCCTTGTTTTAACAAATGTAAAGCTGGGAGACAAACACTATTGGGACTTCCCAGCATTCAATAGATGTTCCCTAACCGGGAATCGAACCCGGGCCGCAGCGGTGAAAGCGCTGAATCCTAGCCACTAGACCATTAGGGAGCCCTATGGTTCTATTTTGGAGGGAACAGAAGTTGTCTGACAAGTCCTTTTTCAGGGGAGTGTTTTAAATGGTGTTTTATGCGCGCCAACACCACAATCACTTTCAAAAGCACATTCCCTGACCGGGAATCGAACCCGGGCCGCGGCGGTGAGAGCGCCGAATCCTAGCCACTAGACCATCAGGGAGCCAGTGGAAGACAGCCGGTGGACACACCAGTGGATCAAGTCTACCTGTGAAAACAAACCCTTGTTTTAGCAAATGTGGTGAAGTACTTCAGACTTGAGGAAAATCGAGCTAAATTCCAATGAAATCGACTTTCTTTTTCTATCTGTTTGCAACACTTGTGCACATTACTGTGTCAGCTGAAGATAAAAAAAAGACATGTGCCTGGAAAGTGAATGAGGTCTTCCTGAAACCATGCTAGCTGTTTGCAGCAATTAACAGGTGGATGTTTTTCCCACTTGTGTGTAAGCACTACAGTTGTTTTTGGACTGAGTTACTTTTTCATCTTGAGGCCAAGTCAAGGTCCAAACTCTGAGCCAATGAATAATGAAGAATGACTAAGGATTACATTGAAGACCTACAGATCATAAAGCTGGGAGACCAACACTATTGGGACTTCCCAGCATTCAATAGATGTTCCCTTGTTTTAACAAATGTAAAGCTGGGAGACCAACATTATTGGGACTTCCCAGCATTCAATAGATGTTCCCTTGTTTTAACAAATGTAAAGCTGGGAGACAAACACTATTGGGACTTCCCAGCATTCAATAGATGTTCCCTAACCGGGAATCGAACCCGGGCCGCAGCGGTGAAAGCGCTGAATCCTAGCCACTAGACCATTAGGGAGCCCTATGGTTCTACTTTGGAGGGAACAGAAGTTGTCTGACAAGTCCTTTTTCAGGGGAGTGTTTTAACTGGTGTTTTATGCACGCCAACACCACAATCACTTTCAAAAGCACATTCCCTGACCGGGAATCGAACCCGGGCCGCGGCGGTGAGAGCGTCAAATCCTAGCCACTAGACCATCAGGGAGCCAGTGGAAGACAGCCGGTGGACACACCTGTGGATCAAGTCTACCTGTGAAAACAAACCCTTGTTTTAGCAAATGTGGTGAAGTACTTCAGACTTGAGGAAAATCGAGCTAAATTCCAATGAAATCGGCTTTCTTTTTCTATCTGTTTGCAACACTTGTGCACATTACTGTGTCAGCTGAAGATAAAAAAAAGACATGTGCCTGGAAAGTGAATGAGGTCTTCCTGAAACCATGCTAGCTGTTTGCAGCAATTAACAGGTGGATGTTTTTCCCACTTGTGTGTAAGCACTACAGTTGTTTTTGGACTGAGTTACTGTTTCATCTTGAAGCCAAGTCAAGGTCCAAACTCTGAGCCAATGAATAATGAAGAATGACATTGAGGACCTACAGATCATAAAGCTGGGAGACAAACACTATTGGGACTTCCCAGCATTCAATAGATGTTCCCTAACCGGGAATCGAACCCAGGCCGCAGCCGTGAAAGCGCTGAATCCTAGCCACTAGACCATTAGGGAGCCCTATGGTTCTATTTTGGAGGGAACAGAAGTTGTCTGACAAGTCCTTTTTCAGGGGAGTGTTTTAAATGGTGTTTTATGCACGCCAACACCACAATCACTTTCAAAAGCACATTCCCTGACCGGGAATCGAACCCGGGCCGCGGCGGTGAGAGCGCCGAATCCTAGCCACTAGACCATCAGGGAGCCAGTGGAAGACAGCCGGTGGACACACCAGTGGATCAAGTCTACCTGTGAAAACAAACCCTTGTTTTAGCAAATGTGGTGAAGTACTTCAGACTTGAGGAAAATCGAGCTAAATTCCAATGAAATCGGCTTTCTTTTTCTATCTGTTTGCAACACTTGTGCACATTACTGTGTCAGCTGAAGATAAAAAAAAGACGTGCCTGGAAAGTGAATGAGGTCTTCCTGAAACCATGCTAGCTGTTTGCAGCAATTAACAGGTGGATGTTTTTCCCACTTGTGTGTAAGCACTACAGTTGTTTTTGGACTGAGTTACTTTTTCATCTTGAGGCCAAGTCAAGGTCCAAACTCTGAGCCAATGAATAATGAAGAATGACATTGAGGACCTACAGATCATAAAGCTGGGAGACAAACACTATTGGGACTTCCAAGCATTCAATAGATGTTCCCTAACCGGGAATCGAACCCGGGCCGCAGCGGTGAAAGCGCTGAATCCTAGCCACTAGACCATTAGGGAGCCCTATGGTTCTATTTTGGAGGGAACAGAAGTTGTCTGACAAGTCCTTTTTCAGGGGAGTGTTTTAAATGGTGTTTTATGCACGCCAACACCACAATCACTTTCAAAAGCACATTCCCTGACCGGGAATCGAACCCGGGCCGCGGCGGTGAGAGCGCCGAATCCTAGCCACTAGACCATCAGGGAGCCAGTGGAAGACAGCCGGTGGACACACCAGTGGATCAAGTCTACCTGTGAAAACAAACCCTTGTTTTAGCAAATGTGGTGAAGTACTTCAGACTTGAGGAAAATCGAGCTAAATTCCAATGAAATCTGCCTTCTTTTTCTATCTGTTTGCAACACTTGTGCACATTACTGTGTCAGCTGAAGATAAAAAAAAGACATGTGCCTGGAAAGTGAATCAGGTCTTCCTGAACACATGCTAGCTGTTCGCAGCAATTAATAGGTGGATGTTTTTCCCACTTGTGTGTAAGCACTACAGTTGTTTTTGGACTGAGTTACTTTTTCATCTTGAGGCCAAGTCAAGGTCCAAACTCTGAGCCAATGAATAATGAAGAATGACTAAGGATTACATTGAAGACCTACAGATCATAAAGCTGGGAGACAAACACTATTGGGACTTCCAAGCATTCAATAGATGTTCCCTAACCGGGAATCGAACCCGGGCCGCAGCGGTGAAAGCGCTGAATCCTAGCCACTAGACCATTAGGGAGCCCTATGGTTCTACTTTGGAGGGAACAGAAGTTGTCTGACAAGTCCTTTTTCAGGGGAGTGTTTTAAATGGTGTTTTATGCACGCCAACACCACAATCACTTTCAAAAGCACATTCCCTGACCGGGAATCGAACCCGGGCCGCGGCGGTGAGAGCGCCGAATCATAGCCACTAGACCATCAGGGAGCCAGTGGAAGACAGCCGGTGGACACACCAGTGGATCAAGTCTACCTGTGAAAACAAACCCTTGTTTTAGCAAATGTGGTGAAGTACTTCAGACTTGAGGAAAATCGAGCTAAATTCCAATGAAATCGGCTTTCTTTTTCTATCTGTTTGCAACACTTGTGCACATTACTGTGTCAGCTGAAGATAAAAAAAAGACATGTGCCTGGAAAGTGAATGAGGTCTTCCTGAAACCATGCTAGCTGTTTGCAGCAATTAACAGGTGGATGTTTTTCCCACTTGTGTGTAAGCACTACAGTTGTTTTTGGACTGAGTTACTTTTTCATCTTGAGGCCAAGTCAAGGTCCAAACTCTGAGCCAATGAATAATGAAGAATGACTAAGGATTACATTGAAGACCTACAGATCATAAAGCTGGGAGACCAACACTATTGGGACTTCCCAGCATTCAATAGATGTTCCCTTGTTTTAACAAATGTAAAGCTGGGAGACCAACATTATTGGGACTTCCCAGCATTCAATAGATGTTCCCTTGTTTTAACAAATGTAAAGCTGGGAGACAAACACTATTGGGACTTCCCAGCATTCAATAGATGTTCCCTAACCGGGAATCGAACCCGGGCCGCAGCAGTGAAAGCGCTGAATCCTAGCCACTAGACCATTAGGGAGCCCTATGGTTCTACTTTGGAGGGAACAGAAGTTGTCTGACAAGTCCTTTTTCAGGGGAGTGTTTTAACTGGTGTTTTATGCACGCCAACACCACAATCACTTTCAAAAGCACATTCCCTGACCGGGAATCGAACCCGGGCCGCGGCGGTGAGAGCGCCGAATCCTAGCCACTAGACCATCAGGGAGCCAGTGGAAGACAGCCGGTGGACACACCAGTGGATCAAGTCTACCTGTGAAAACAAACCCTTGTTTTAGCAAATGTGGTGAAGTACTTCAGACTTGAGGAAAAACGAGCTAAATTCCAATGAAATCGGCTTTCTTTTTCTATCTGTTTGCAACACTTGTGCACATTACTGTGTCAGCTGAAGATAAAAAAAAGACATGTGCCTCGAAAGCGAATGAGGTCTTCCTGAAACCATGCTAGCTGTTTGCAGCAATTAACAGGTGGATGTTTTTCCCACTTGTGTGTAAGCACTACAGTTGTTTTTGGACTGAGTTACTTTTTCATCTTGAGGCCAAGTCAAGGTCCAAACTCTGAGCCAATGAATAATGAAGAATGACATTGAGGACCTACAGATCATAAAGCTGGGAGACAAACACTATTGGGACTTCCAAGCATTCAATAGATGTTCCCTAACCGGGAATCGAACCCGGGCCGCAGCGGTGAAAGCGCTGAATCCTAGCCACTAGACCATTAGGGAGCCCTATGGTTCTATTTTGGAGGGAACAGAAGTTGTCTGACAAGTCCTTTTTCAGGGGAGTGTTTTAAATGGTGTTTTATGCGCGCCAACACCACAATCACTTTCAAAAGCACATTCCCTGACCGGGAATCGAACCCGGGCCGCGGCGGTGAGAGCGCCGAATCCTAGCCACTAGACCATCAGGTAGCCAGTGGAAGACAGCCGGTGGACACACCAGTGGATCAAGTCTACCTGTGAAAACAAACCCTTGTTTTAGCAAATGTGGTGAAGTACTTCAGACTTGAGGAAAATCGAGCTAAATTCCAATGAAATCTGCCTTCTTTTTCTATCTGTTTGCAACACTTGTGCACATTACTGTGTCAGCTGAAGATAAAAAAAAGACATGTGCCTGGAAAGTGAATCAGGTCTTCCTGAACACATGCTAGCTGTTCGCAGCAATTAATAGGTGGATGTTTTTCCCACTTGTGTGTAAGCACTACAGTTGTTTTTGGACTGAGTTACTTTTTCATCTTGAGGCCAAGTCAAGGTCCAAACTCTGAGCCAATGAATAATGAAGAATGACTAAGGATTACATTGAAGACCTACAGATCATAAAGCTGGGAGACCAACACTATTGGGACTTCCCAGCATTCAATAGATGTTCCCTTGTTTTAACAAATGTAAAGCTGGGAGACCAACATTATTGGGACTTCCCAGCATTCAATAGATGTTCCCTTGTTTTAACAAATGTAAAGCTGGGAGACCAACATTATTGGGACTTCCCAGCATTCAATAGATGTTCCCTTGTTTTAACAAATGTAAAGCTGGGAGACAAACACTATTGGGACTTCCCAGCATTCAATAGATGTTCCCTAACCGGGAATCGAACCCGGGCCGCAGCAGTGAAAGCGCTGAATCCTAGCCACTATACCATTAGGGAGCCCTATGGTTCTACTTTGGAGGGAACAGAAGTTGTCTGACAAGTCCTTTTTCAGGGGAGTGTTTTAAATGGTGTTTTATGCATGCCAACACCACAATCACTTTCAAAAGCACATTCCCTGACCGGGAATCGAACCCGGGCCGCGGCGGTGAGAGCGCCGAATCCTAGCCACTAGACCATCAGGGAGCCAGTGGAAGACAGCCGGTGGACACACAAGTGGGAAAAACATCAAGTCTACCTGTGAAAACAAACCCTTGTTTTAGCAAATGTGGTGAAGTACTTCAGACTTGAGGAAAATCGAGCTAAATTCCAATGAAATCGGCTTTCTTTTTCTATCTGTTTGCAACACTTGTGCACATTACTGTGTCAGCTGAAGATAAAAAAAAGACATGTGCCTGGAAAGTGAATGAGGTCTTCCTGAAACCATGCTAGCTGTTTGCAGCAATTAACAGGTGGATGTTTTTCCCACTTGTGTGTAAGCACTACAGTTGTTTTTGGACTGAGTTACTTTTTCATCTTGAGGCCAAGTCAAGGTCCAAACTCTGAGCCAATGAATAATGAAGAATGACATTGAGGACCTACAGATCATAAAGCTGGGAGACAAACACTATTGGGACTTCCAAGCATTCAATAGATGTTCCCTAACCGGGAATCGAACCCGGGCCGCAGCTGTGAAAGCGCTGAATCCTAGCCACTAGACCATTAGGGAGCCCTATGGTTCTATTTTGGAGGGAACAGAAGTTGTCTGACAAGTCCTTTTTCAGGGGAGTGTTTTAAATGGTGTTTTATGCACGCCAACACCACAATCACTTTCAAAAGCACATTCCCTGACCGGGAATCAAACCAGGGCCGCGGCGGTGAGAGCGCCGATTCCTAGCCACTAGACCATCAGGGAGCCAGTGGAAGACAGCCGGTGGACACACCAGTGGATCAAGTCTACCTGTGAAAACAAACCCTTGTTTTAGCAAATGTGGTGAAGTACTTCAGACTTGAGGAAAATCGAGCTAAATTCCAATGAAATCGGCTTTCTTTTTCTATCTGTTTGCAACACTTGCGCACATTACTGTGTCAGCTGAAGATAAAAAAAAGACATGTGCCTGGAAAGTGAATCAGGTCTTCCTGAACACATGCTAGCTGTTCGCAGCAATTAATAGGTGGATGTTTTTCCCACTTGTGTGTAAGCACTACAGTTGTTTTTGGACTGAGTTACTTTTTCATCTTGAGGCCAAGTCAAGGTCCAAACTCTGAGCCAATGAATAATGAAGAATGACTAAGGATTACATTGAAGACCTACAGATCATAAAGCTGGGAGACAAACACTATTGGGACTTCCAAGCATTCAATAGATGTTCCCTAACCGGGAATCGAACCCGGGCCGCAGCGGTGAAAGCGCTGAATCCTAGCCACTAGACCATTAGGGAGCCCTATGGTTCTACTTTGGAGGGAACAGAAGTTGTCTGACAAGTCCTTTTTCAGGGGAGTGTTTTAACTGGTGTTTTATGCACACCAACACCACAATCACTTTCAAAAGAACATTCCTTGACCGGGAATCGAACCCGGGCCGTGGCGGTGAGAGCGCCGAATCCTAGCCACTAGACCATCAGGGAGCCAGTGGAAGACAGCCGGTGGACACACCATTGGATCAAGTCTACCTGTGAAAACAAACCCTTGTTTTAGCAAATGTGGTGAAGTACTTCAGACTTGAGGAAAATCGAGCTAAATTCCAATGAAATCGGCTTTCTTTTTCTATCTGTTTGCAACACTTGTGCACATTACTGTGTCAGCTGAAGATAAAAAAAAGACATGTGCCTGGAAAGTGAATGAGGTCTTCCTGAAACCATGCTAGCTGTTTGCAGCAATTAACAGGTGGATGTTTTTCCCACTTGTGTGTAAGCACTACAGTTGTTTTTGGACTGAGTTACTTTTTCATCTTGAGGCCAAGTCAAGGTCCAAACTCTGAGCCAATGAATAATGAAGAATGACATTGAGGACCTACAGATCATAAAGCTGGGAGACAAACACTATTGGGACTTCCAAGCATTCAATAGATGTTCCCTAACCGGGAATCGAACCCGGGCCGCAGCGGTGAAAGCGCTGAATCCTAGCCACTAGACCATTAGGGAGCCCTATGGTTCTATTTTGGAGGGAACAGAAGTTGTCTGACAAGTCCTTTTTCAGGGGAGTGTTTTAAATGGTGTTTTATGCACGCCAACACCACAATCACTTTCAAAAGCACATTCCCTGACCGGGAATCAAACCAGGGCCGCGGCGGTGAGAGCGCCGATTCCTAGCCACTAGACCATCAGGGAGCCAGTGGAAGACAGCCGGTGGACACACCAGTGGATCAAGTCTACCTGTGAAAACAAACCCTTGTTTTAGCAAATGTGGTGAAGTACTTCAGACTTGAGGAAAATCGAGCTAAATTCCAATGAAATCGGCTTTCTTTTTCTATCTGTTTGCAACACTTGCGCACATTACTGTGTCAGCTGAAGATAAAAAAAAGACATGTGCCTGGAAAGTGAATCAGGTCTTCCTGAACACATGCTAGCTGTTCGCAGCAATTAATAGGTGGATGTTTTTCCCACTTGTGTGTAAGCACTACAGTTGTTTTTGGACTGAGTTACTTTTTCATCTTGAGGCCAAGTCAAGGTCCAAACTCTGAGCCAATGAATAATGAAGAATGACTAAGGATTACATTGAAGACCTACAGATCATAAAGCTGGGAGACAAACACTATTGGGACTTCCAAGCATTCAATAGATGTTCCCTAACCGGGAATCGAACCCGGGCCGCAGCGGTGAAAGCGCTGAATCCTAGCCACTAGACCATTAGGGAGCCCTATGGTTCTACTTTGGAGGGAACAGAAGTTGTCTGACAAGTCCTTTTTCAGGGGAGTGTTTTAACTGGTGTTTTATGCACACCAACACCACAATCACTTTCAAAAGCACATTCCCTGACCGGGAATCGAACCCGGGCCGCGGCGGTGAGAGCGCCGAATCCTAGCCACTAGACCATCAGGGAGCCAGTGGAAGACAGCCGGTGGACACACCATTGGATCAAGTCTACCTGTGAAAACAAACCCTTGTTTTAGCAAATGTGGTGAAGTACTTCAGACTTGAGGAAAATCGAGCTAAATTCCAATGAAATCGGCTTTCTTTTTCTATCTGTTTGCAACACTTGTGCACATTACTGTGTCAGCTGAAGATAAAAAAAAGACATGTGCCTGGAAAGCGAATGAGGTCTTCCTGAAACCATGCTAGCTGTTTGCAGCAATTAACAGGTGGATGTTTTTCCCACTTGTGTGTAAGCACTACAGTTGTTTTTGGACTGAGTTACTTTTTCATCTTGAGGCCAAGTCAAGGTCCAAACTCTGAGCCAATGAATAATGAAGAATGACATTGAGGACCTACAGATCATAAAGCTGGGAGACAAACACTATTGGGACTTCCAAGCATTCAATAGATGTTCCCTAACCGGGAATCGAACCCGGGCCGCAGCTGTGAAAGCGCTGAATCCTAGCCACTAGACCATTAGGGAGCCCTATGGTTCTATTTTGGAGGGAACAGAAGTTGTCTGACTAGTCCTTTTTCAGGGGAGTGTTTTAAATGGTGTTTTATGCACGCCAACACCACAATCACTTTCAAAAGCACATTCCCTGACCGGGAATCGAACCCGGGCCGCGGCGGTGAGTGCGCCGAATCCTAGCCACTAGACCATCAGGGAGCCAGTGGAAGACAGCCGGTGGACACACCAGTGGATCAAGTCTACCTGTGAAAACAAACCCTTGTTTTAGCAAATGTGGAGAAGTACTTCAGACTTGAGGAAAATCGAGCTAAATTCCAATGAAATCGGCTTTCTTTTTCTATCTGTTTGCAACACTTGTGCACATTACTGTGTCAGCTGAAGATAAAAAAAAAGACATGTGCCTGGAAAGTGAATCAGGTCTTCCTGAACACATGCTAGCTGTTCGCAGCAATTAATAGGTGGATGTTTTTCCCACTTGTGTGTAAGCACTACAGTTGTTTTTGGACTGAGTTACTTTTTCATCTTGAGGCCAAGTCAAGGTCCAAACTCTGAGCCAATGAATAATGAAGAATGACTAAGGATTACATTGAAGAACTACAGATCATAAAGCTGGGAGACAAACACTATTGGGACTTCCCAGCATTCAATAGATGTTCCCTTGTTTTAACAAATGTAAAGCTGGGAGACCAACATTATTGGGACTTCCCAGCATTCAATAGATGTTCCCTTGTTTTAACAAATGTAAAGCTGGGAGACAAACACTATTGGGACTTCCCAGCATTCAATAGATGTTCCCTAACCGGGAATGGAACCCGGGCCGCAGCGGTGAAAGCGCTGAATCCTAGCCACTAGACCATTAGGGAACCCCATGGTTCTACTTTGGAGGGAACAGAAGTTGTCTGACAAGTCCTTTTTCAGGGGAGTGTTTTAACTGGTGTTTTATGCACGCCAACACCACAATCACTTTCAAAAGCACATTCCCTGACCGGGAATCGAACCCGGGCCGCGGCGGTGAGAGCGCCGAATCCTAGCCACTAGACCATCAGGGAGCCAGTGGAAGACAGCCGGTGGACACACCAGTGGATCAAGTCTACCTGTGAAAACAAACCCTTGTTTTAGCAAATGTGGTGAAGTACTTCAGACTTGAGGAAAATCGAGCTAAATTCCAATGAAATCGGCTTTCTTTTTCTATCTGTTTGCAACACTTGTGCACATTACTGTGTCAGCTGAAGATAAAAAAAAGACATGTGCCTGGAAAGTGAATGAGGTCTTCCTGAAACCATGCTAGCTGTTTGCAGCAATTAACAGGTGGATGTTTTTCCCACTTGTGTGTAAGCACTACAGTTGTTTTTGGACTGAGTTACTTTTTCATCTTGAGGCCAAGTCAAGGTCCAAACTCTGAGCCAATGAATAATGAAGAATGACATTGAGGACCTACAGATCATAAAGCTGGGAGACAAACACTATTGGGACTTCCAAGCATTCAATAGATGTTCCCTTGTTTTAACAAATGTAAAGCTGGGAGACCAACATTATTGGGACTTCCCAGCATTCAATAGATGTTCCCTTGTTTTAACAAATGTAAAGCTGGGAGACAAACACTATTGGGACTTCCCAGCATTCAATAGATGTTCCCTAACCGGGAATCGAACCCGGGCCGCAGCAGTGAAAGCGCTGAATCCTAGCCACTAGACGATTAGGGAGCCCTATGGTTCTATTTTGGAGGGAACAGAAGTTGTCTGACAAGTCCTTTTTCAGGGGAGTGTTTTAAATGGTGTTTTATGCACGCCAACACCACAATCACTTTCAAAAGCACATTCCCTGACCGGGAATCGAACCCGGGCCGCGGCGGTGAGAGCGCCGAATCCTAGCCACTAGACCATCAGGGAGCCAGTGGAAGACAGCCGGTGGACACACCAGTGGATCAAGTCTACCTGTGAAAACAAACCCTTGTTTTAGCAAATGTGGTGAAGTACTTCAGACTTGAGGAAAATCGAGCTAAATTCCAATGAAATCGACTTTCTTTTTCTATCTGTTTGCAACACTTGTGCACATTACTGTGTCAGCTGAAGATAAAAAAAAGACATGTGCCTGGAAAGTGAATGAGGTCTTCCTGAAACCATGCTAGCTGTTTGCAGCAATTAACAGGTGGATGTTTTTCCCACTTGTGTGTAAGCACTACAGTTGTTTTTGGACTGAGTTACTTTTTCATCTTGAGGCCAAGTCAAGGTCCAAACTCTGAGCCAATGAATAATGAAGAATGACTAAGGATTACATTGAAGACCTACAGATCATAAAGCTGGGAGAACAACACTATTGGGACTTCCCAGCATTCAATAGATGTTCCCTTGTTTTAACAAATGTAAAGCTGGGAGACCAACATTATTGGGACTTCCCAGCATTCAATAGATGTTCCCTTGTTTTAACAAATGTAAAGCTGGGAGACAAACACTATTGGGACTTCCCAGCATTCAATAGATGTTCCCTAACCGGGAATCGAACCCCGTCCGCAGCGGTGAAAGCACTGAATCCTAGCCACTAGACCATTAGGGAGCCCTATGGTTCTATTTTGGAGGGAACAGAAGTTGTCTGACAAGTCCTTTTTCAGGGGAGTGTTTTAAATGGTGTTTTATGCACGCCAACACCACAATCACTTTCAAAAGCACATTCCCTGACCGGGAATCGAACCCGGGCCGCGGCGGTGAGAGCGCCGAATCCTAGCCACTAGACCATCAGGGAGCCAGTGGAAGACAGCCGGTGGACACACCAGTGGATCAAGTCTACCTGTGAAAACAAACCCGTGTTTTAGCAAATGTGGTGAAGTACTTCAGACTTGAGGAAAATCGAGCTAAATTCCAATGAAATCGGCTTTCTTTTTCTATCTGTTTGCAACACTTGTGCACATTACTGTGTCAGCTGAAGATAAAAAAAAGACATGTGCCTGGAAAGTGAATGAGGTCTTCCTGAAACCATGCTAGCTGTTTGCAGCAATTAACAGGTGGATGTTTTTCCCACTTGTGTGTAAGCACTACAGTTGTTTTTGGACTGAGTTACTTTTTCATCTTGAGGCCAAGTCAAGGTCCAAACTCTGAGCCAATGAATAATGAAGAATGACTAAGGATTACATTGAAGACCTACAGATCATAAAGCTGGGAGACAAACACTATTGGGACTTCCCAGCATTCAATAGATGTTCCCTAACCGGGAATCGAACCCAGGCCGCAGCGGTGAAAGCGCTGAATCCTAGCCACTAGACCATTAGGGAGCCCTATGGTTCTATTTTGGAGGGAACAGAAGTTGTCTGACAAGTCCTTTTTCAGGGGAGTGTTTTAAATGGTGTTTTATGCACGCCAACACCACAATCACTTTCAAAAGCACATTCCCTGACCGGGAATCGAACCCGGGCTGCGGCGGTGAGAGCGCCGAATCCTAGCCACTAGACCATCAGGGAGCCAGTGGAAGACAGCCGGTGGACACACCAGTGGATCAAGTCTACCTGTGAAAACAAACCCTTGTTTTAGCAAATGTGGTGAAGTACTTCAGACTTGAGGAAAATCGAGCTCAATTCCAATGAAATCGGCTTTCTTTTTCTATCTGTTTGCAACACTTGTGCACATTACTGTGTCAGCTGAAGATAAAAAAAAGACATGTGCCTGGAAAGTGAATGAGGTCTTCCTGAAACCATGCTAGCTGTTTGCAGCAATTAACAGGTGGATGTTTTTCCCACTTGTGTGTAAGCACTACAGTTGTTTTTGGACTGAGTTACTTTTTCATCTTGAGGCCAAGTCAAGGTCCAAACTCTGAGCCAATGAATAATGAAGAATGACATTGAGGACCTACAGATCATAAAGCTGGGAGACAAACACTATTGGGACTTCCAAGCATTCAATAGATGTTCCCTAACCGGGAATCGAACCCGGGCCGCAGCGGTGAAAGCGCTGAATCCTAGCCACTAGACCATTAGGGAGCCCTATGGTTCTATTTTGGAGGGAACAGAAGTTGTCTGACAAGTCCTTTTTCAGGGGAGTGTTTTAAATGGTGTTTTATGCACGCCAACACCACAATCACTTTCAAAAGCACATTCCCTGAACGGGAATCGAACCCGGGCTGCGGCGGTGAGAGCGCCGAATCCTAGCCACTAGACCATCAGGGAGCCAGTGGAAGACAGCCGGTGGACACACCAGTGGATCAAGTCTACCTGTGAAAACAAACCCTTGTTTTAGCAAATGTGGTGAAGTACTTCAGACTTGAGGAAAATCGAGCTAAATTCCAATGAAATCTGCCTTCTTTTTCTATCTGTTTGCAACACTTGTGCACATTACTGTGTCAGCTGAAGATAAAAAAAAGACATGTGCCTGGAAAGTGAATCAGGTCTTCCTGAACACATGCTAGCTGTTCGCAGCAATTAATAGGTGGATGTTTTTCCCACTTGTGTGTAAGCACTACAGTTGTTTTTGGACTGAGTTACTTTTTCATCTTGAGGCCAAGTCAAGGTCCAAACTCTGAGCCAATGAATAATGAAGAATGACTAAGGATTACATTGAAGACCTACAGATCATAAAGCTGGGAGACAAACACTATTGGGACTTCCAAGCATTCAATAGATGTTCCCTAACCGGGAATCGAACCCGGGCCGCAGCGGTGAAAGCGCTGAATCCTAGCCACTAGACCATTAGGGAGCCCTATGGTTCTACTTTGGAGGGAACAGAAGTTGTCTGACAAGTCCTTTTTCAGGGGAGTGTTTTAACTGGTGTTTTATGCACGCCAACACCACAATCACTTTCAAAAGCACATTCCCTGACCGGGAATCGAACCCGGGCCGCGGCGGTGAGAGCGCCGAATCCTAGCCACTAGACCATCAGGGAGCCAGTGGAAGACAGCCGGTGGACACACCAGTGGATCAAGTCTACCTGTGAAAACAAACCCTTGTTTTAGCACATGTGGTGAAGTACTTCAGACTTGAGGAAAATCGAGCTAAATTCCAATGAAATCGGCTTTCTTTTTCTATCTGTTTGCAACACTTGTGCACATTACTGTGTCAGCTGAAGATAAAAAAAAGACATGTGCCTGGAAAGTGAATGAGGTCTTCCTGAAACCATGCTAGCTGTTTGCAGCAATTAACAGGTGGATGTTTTTCCCACTTGTGTGTAAGCACTACAGTTGTTTTTGGACTGAGTTACTTTTTCATCTTGAGGCCAAGTCAAGGTCCAAACTCTGAGCCAATGAATAATGAAGAATGACATTGAGGACCTACAGATCATAAAGCTGGGAGACAAACACTATTGGGACTTCCAAGCATTCAATAGATGTTCCCTAACCGGGAATCGAACCCGGGCCGCAGCGGTGAAAGCGCTGAATCCTAGCCACTAGACCATTAGGGAGCCCTATGGTTCTATTTTGGAGGGAACAGAAGTTGTCTGACAAGTCCTTTTTCAGGGGAGTGTTTTAAATGGTGTTTTATGCACGCCAACACCACAATCACTTTCAAAAGCACATTCCCTGAACGGGAATCGAACCCGGGCTGCAGCGGTGAGAGCGCCGAATCCTAGCCACTAGACCATCAGGGAGCCAGTGGAAGACAGCCGGTGGACACACCAGTGGATCAAGTCTACCTGTGAAAACAAACCCTTGTTTTAGCAAATGTGGTGAAGTACTTCAGACTTGAGGAAAATCGAGCTAAATTCCAATGAAATCTGCCTCCTTTTTCTATCTGTTTGCAACACTTGTGCACATTACTGTGTCAGCTGAAGATAAAAAAAAGACATGTGCCTGGAAAGTGAATCAGGTCTTCCTGAACACATGCTAGCTGTTCGCAGCAATTAATAGGTGGATGTTTTTCCCACTTGTGTGTAAGCACTACAGTTGTTTTTGGACTGAGTTACTTTTTCATCTTGAGGCCAAGTCAAGGTCCAAACTCTGAGCCAATGAATAATGAAGAATGACTAAGGATTACATTGAAGACCTACAGATCATAAAGCTGGGAGACAAACACTATTGGGACTTCCAAGCATTCAATAGATGTTCCCTAACCGGGAATCGAACCCGGGCCGCAGCGGTGAAAGCGCTGAATCCTAGCCACTAGACCATTAGGGAGCCCTATGGTTCTACTTTGGAGGGAACAGAAGTTGTCTGACAAGTCCTTTTTCAGGGGAGTGTCTTAACTGGTGTTTTATGCACGCCAACACCACAATCACTTTCAAAAGCACATTCCCTGACCGGGAATCGAACCCGGGCCGCGGCGGTGAGAGCGCCGAATCCTAGCCACTAGACCATCAGGGAGCCAGTGGAAGACAGCCGGTGGACACACCAGTGGATCAAGTCTACCTGTGAAAACAAACCCTTGTTTTAGCACATGTGGTGAAGTACTTCAGACTTGAGGAAAATCGAGCTAAATTCCAATGAAATCGGCTTTCTTTTTCTATCTGTTTGCAACACTTGTGCACATTACTGTGTCAGCTGAAGATAAAAAAAAGACATGTGCCTGGAAAGTGAATGAGGTCTTCCTGAAACCATGCTAGCTGTTTGCAGCAATTAACAGGTGGATGTTTTTCCCACTTGTGTGTAAGCACTACAGTTGTTTTTGGACTGAGTTACTTTTTCATCTTGAGGCCAAGTCAAGGTCCAAACTCTGAGCCAATGAATAATGAAGAATGACTAAGGATTACATTGAAGACCTACAGATCATAAAGCTGGGAGACCAACACTATTGGGACTTCCCAGCATTCAATAGATGTTCCCTTGTTTTAACAAATGTAAAGCTGGGAGACCAACATTATTGGGACTTCCCAGCATTCAATAGATGTTCCCTTGTTTTAACAAATGTAAAGCTGGGAGACAAACACTATTGGGACTTCCCAGCATTCAATAGATGTTCCCTAACCGGGAATCGAACCCGGGCCGCAGCGGTGAAAGCGCTGAATCCTAGCCACTAGACCATTAGGGAGCCCTATGGTTCTACTTTGGAGGGAACAGAAGTTGTCTGACAAGTCCTTTTTCAGGGGAGTGTTTTAACTGGTGTTTTATGCACGCCAACACCACAATCACTTTCAAAAGCACATTCCCTGACCGGGAATCGAACCCGGGCCGCGGCGGTGAGAGCGCCGAATCCTAGCCACTAGACCATCAGGGAGCCAGTGGAAGACAGCCGGTGGACACACCAGTGGATCAAGTCTACCTGTGAAAACACCCTTGTTTTAGCAAATGTGGTGAAGTACTTCAGACTTGAGGAAAATCGAGCTAAATTCCAATGAAATCGGCTTTCTTTTTCTATCTGTTTGCAACACTTGTGCACATTACTGTGTCAGCTGAAGATAAAAAAAAGACATGTGCCTGGAAAGTGAATGAGGTCTTCCTGAAACCATGCTAGCTGTTTGCAGCAATTAACAGGTGGATGTTTTTCCCACTTGTGTGTAAGCACTACAGTTGTTTTTGGACTGAGTTACTTTTTCATCTTGAGGCCAAGTCAAGGTCCAAACTCTGAGCCAATGAATAATGAAGAATGACATTGAGGACCTACAGATCATAAAGCTGGGAGACAAACACTATTGGGACTTCCAAGCATTCAATAGATGTTCCCTTGTTTTAACAAATGTAAAGCTGGGAGACCAACATTATTGGGACTTCCCAGCATTCAATAGATGTTCCCTTGTTTTAACAAATGTAAAGCTGGGAGACAAACACTATTGGGACTTCCCAGCATTCAATAGATGTTCCCTAACCGGGAATCGAACCCGGGCCGCAGCGGTGAAAGCGCTGAATCCTAGCCACTAGACCATTAGGGAGCCCTATGGTTCTATTTTGGAGGGAACAGAAGTTGTCTGACAAGTCCTTTTTCAGGGGAGTGTTTTAAATGGTGTTTTATGCACGCCAACACCACAATCACTTTCAAAAGCACATTCCCTGACCGGGAATCGAACCCGGGCCGCGGCGGTGAGAGCGCCGAATCCTAGCCACTAGACCATCAGGGAGCCAGTGGAAGACAGCCGGTGGACACACCAGTGGATCAAGTCTACCTGTGAAAACAAACCCGTGTTTTAGCAAATGTGGTGAAGTACTTCAGACTTGAGGAAAATCGAGCTAAATTCCAATGAAATCGGCTTTCTTTTTCTATCTGTTTGCAACACTTGTGCACATTACTGTGTCAGCTGAAGATAAAAAAAAGACATGTGCCTGGAAAGTGAATGAGGTCTTCCTGAAACCATGCTAGCTGTTTGCAGCAATTAACAGGTGGATGTTTTTCCCACTTGTGTGTAAGCACTACAGTTGTTTTTGGACTGAGTTACTTTTTCATCTTGAGGCCAAGTCAAGGTCCAAACTCTGAGCCAATGAATAATGAAGAATGACTAAGGATTACATTGAAGACCTACAGATCATAAAGCTGGGAGACAAACACTATTGGGACTTCCCAGCATTCAATAGATGTTCCCTAACCGGGAATCGAACCCAGGCCGCAGCGGTGAAAGCGCTGAATCCTAGCCACTAGACCATTAGGGAGCCCTATGGTTCTATTTTGGAGGGAACAGAAGTTGTCTGACAAGTCCTTTTTCAGGGGAGTGTTTTAAATGGTGTTTTATGCACGCCAACACCACAATCACTTTCAAAAGCACATTCCCTGACCGGGAATCGAACCCGGGCTGCGGCGGTGAGAGCGCCGAATCCTAGCCACTAGACCATCAGGGAGCCAGTGGAAGACAGCCGGTGGACACACCAGTGGATCAAGTCTACCTGTGAAAACAAACCCTTGTTTTAGCACATGTGGTGAAGTACTTCAGACTTGAGGAAAATCGAGCTAAATTCCAATGAAATCGGCTTTCTTTTTCTATCTGTTTGCAACACTTGTGCACATTACTGTGTCAGCTGAAGATAAAAAAAAGACATGTGCCTGGAAAGTGAATGAGGTCTTCCTGAAACCATGCTAGCTGTTTGCAGCAATTAACAGGTGGATGTTTTTCCCACTTGTGTGTAAGCACTACAGTTGTTTTTGGACTGAGTTACTTTTTCATCTTGAGGCCAAGTCAAGGTCCAAACTCTGAGCCAATGAATAATGAAGAATGACTAAGGATTACATTGAAGACCTACAGATCATAAAGCTGGGAGACCAACACTATTGGGACTTCCCAGCATTCAATAGATGTTCCCTTGTTTTAACAAATGTAAAGCTGGGAGACCAACATTATTGGGACTTCCCAGCATTCAATAGATGTTCCCTTGTTTTAACAAATGTAAAGCTGGGAGACAAACACTATTGGGACTTCCCAGCATTCAATAGATGTTCCCTAACCGGGAATCGAACCCGGGCCGCAGCGCCAGGGCCGGGAATAGTAGTCTTTAATTTCCTTAACTTTTACCATTCATTCTCTATGGTAGTTCTTATCACTACGGATGTAATATACTTTTGGCCACTATGGAGATTTGGGGGGCGCTGTTTCACCCGTTTGGTAAAGGTAAGGAGACCCCGTTTCTTCAGGTTTGAGTGACAGTCCGACAGTCAGCACAGGATCTTCATCACGAAGTGAAGAGAACTCCGCATCAACAGTTTATCGTCACCTTTTTCACAACTTTAATAACATATATCCAACTACTCAAACGTAAGTCTTGCTTGTTTTTTCATCGACTTTATTAACAATCCTCATTTATATCTTAAAACCTGTTTAATAGTAGTTTATTTGAGTTTAGTTGTGTTGACAAAATACGAACTATGATTTCTTTTTGCTAAGGTAGCAAGGTGGTACAATATCGGTAACGTTAATGTTATTTTTACACTGATGAAAATAACTTGTTAACTGTAATATTAATGTTATTTTATTGATTATTGACGACTGTAATAAAACAATTTCTCTCCTGCTGATAGTGACAAAAAAATCCTTTTTGTTTGAACCTTTCACGGTTTTTTATTCATATAATCATTGTGTCAGGTTAATATTTTGTTTTTATACAACTATAGCTTACATTAAAGATTCAATTGAATTGCCATGTAAAAAAAAACACTTATTATAAGGTATCACATCAAATAATGACTCTATCTGGTGTGTAAGTGTTATTACCTCGTCATTAAAAATGCAGGTTATTTTATATACATCAGTAACACTGTTGATATAACAGCTTGATTACGCTTTGATTAATATAACAAATATACATTGTGTTCTGCTGTACACAGGAGATAATGAAGACAGTTGACTTCTTTCCAGGAAAGGCAACAGTGTCCTTCAGGAAGGGTCCGTCAGGCCATCTTTGCCAGGACCCCTCTGACGAGGACATGAGGATAAAAAAAAATCCCTCCCTTCAGGACAAGTCCCCTCCTCAAAAACAGGACCAGGTGAGAACCAATGCTCTCACTCTGGTTTTTCAACGTGGAGGCGATGTGTCAGACCGCCAGGACACACAGGTAATGGGCGATTACTGGAAAAACAGCAGCATCAGAAAAAGATGAGCAGGAACTGTTCTGCCTGTGGTCAGCCAAAGTCCAGATATGTTGGGGATGGCTCTTCAGTTCATGTCTTTTATCAGTGCCCAGTTGTTAAGTACTTTTATTGTTCAACGAAGGTTTTTAAGATCTATGAACATGAAGGCCTTAAAAACCCCAGGATGTCCTTTGAGGACTTTGCTGCCTCTCCGTTTTTTGAGCGGGAGCTGGATGCTGCCAAACAGAGGGGGGCAGAATGGAGAAAGGTGGCAGAGCAGAGGGCAAAGAGGAAGTCGTCATTGCAGCTGCCGACTGGTCGTCTGTGCAGGTTCTGTCACCAGCCACTAAAACAGGGTCCGAGCAGCCCTCATATACATACATCCTTCCCGGGGGTGCCAGGAAAGTCCATTTACTGCCCCTCCAGAGTGTTCTCCATGTACAGGGCACAGGGCATGGTTAAAGAAATGACCTGGGCAGAGTTTCATCAGTCTGGCTTTCACGACACTGAAAGGGACGGATGGGCTGCAGAAAAGAAACAGTGACTGCTTTTTGCCCCACTATTGTAAATATGTTTATAGCTACAAACCTTGTATATACTACTGTGTATTTCTCTTTGTGTTCATTTATTGTTCATACCATTTTGTGTGATTTAGAATTCAGAAAGGTTTTTATAATAGATCTTGTGTGTATAATAAAATATTGTGAAGGCATTTCTACTTTACTGTATTTTTTTCATATTGGAACTGAAAAGAAACTGACTAAATTTACTTCTTTCTTGTACATTTCAGGTCATTGTTATTTACAGGACAGGATATTGTCAAACTGAGATGTACAGTATTTGATTAAAATTAAACTTGATATTGTAATTTAGTAAATAACACTGCAGCAGTATTTGAGGATGTTTCTTACCATCATTTAGAGGGAAACAGCTATTTATGAAAGAGATGTGTACAACATAGAGAAATATTCTGGTATGAATATTGGCCATTTTGTTTGGGCAGAGTCGGATTCGATCCTGCACCGTCCCGAGCGCCTCCTGGAACACTGATTTCTCTTCTACGGCTATCTGCGGCCGGCCTCCGCGTGAAAGCGCTGAATCCTAGCCACTAGACCATTAGGGAGCCCTATGGTTCTACTTTGGAGGGAACAGAAGTTGTCTGACAAGTCCTTTTTCAGGGGAGTGTTTTAACTGGTGTTTTATGCACGCCAACACCACAATCACTTTCAAAAGCACATTCCCTGACCGGGAATCGAACCCGGGCCGCGGCGGTGAGAGCGCCGAATCCTAGCCACTAGACCATCAGGGAGCCAGTGGAAGACAGCCGGTGGACACACCAGTGGATCAAGTCTACCTGTGAAAACAAACCCTTGTTTTAGCAAATGTGGTGAAGTACTTCAGACTTGAGGAAAATCGAGCTAAATTCCAATGAAATCGGCTTTCTTTTTCTATCTGTTTGCAACACTTGTGCACATTACTGTGTCAGCTGAAGATAAAAAAAAGACATGTGCCTGGAAAGTGAATGAGGTCTTCCTGAAACCATGCTAGCTGTTTGCAGCAATTAACAGGTGGATGTTTTTCCCACTTGTGTGTAAGCACTACAGTTGTTTTTGGACTGAGTTACTTTTTCATCTTGAGGCCAAGTCAAGGTCCAAACTCTGAGCCAATGAATAATGAAGAATGACTACGGATTACATTGAAGACCTACAGATCATAAAGCTGGGAGACCAACACTATTGGGACTTCCCAGCATTCAATAGATGTTCCCTTGTTTTAACAAATGTAAAGCTGGGAGACCAACATTATTGGGACTTCCCAGCATTCAATAGATGTTCCCTTGTTTTAACAAATGTAAAGCTGGGAGACAAACACTATTGGGACTTCCCAGCATTCAATAGATGTTCCCTAACCGGGAATCGAACCCGTGCCACAGCGGTGAAAGCGCTGAATCCTAGCCACTAGACCATTAGGGAGCCCTATGGTTCTACTTTGGAGGGAACAGAAGTTGTCTGACAAGTCCTTTTTCAGGAGTGTTTTAACTGGTGTTTTATGCACGCCAACACCACAATCACTTTCAAAAGCACATTCCCTGACCGGGAATCAAACCCGGGCCGCGGCGGTGAGAGCGCCGAATCCTAGCCACTAGACCATCAGGGAGCCAGTGGAAGACAGCCGGTGGACACACCAGTGGATCAAGTCTACCTGTGAAAACAAACCCTTGTTTTAGCAAATGTGGTGAAGTACTTCAGACTTGAGGAAAATCGAGCTAAATTCCAATGAAATCGGCTTTCTTTTTCTATCTGTTTGCAACACTTGTGCACATTACTGTGTCAGCTGAAGATAAAAAAAAGACATGTGCCTGGAAAGTGAATCAGGTCTTCCTGAACACATGCTAGCTGTTCGCAGCAATTAATAGGTGGATGTTTTTCCCACTTGTGTGTAAGCACTACAGTTGTTTTTGGACTGAGTTACTTTTTCATCTTGAGGCCAAGTCAAGGTCCAAACTCTGAGCCAATGAATAATGAAGAATGACATTGAGGACCTACAGATCATAAAGCTGGGAGACAAACACTATTGGGACTTCCAAGCATTCAATAGATGTTCCCTAACCGGGAATCGAACCCGGGCCGCAGCGGTGAAAGCGCTGAATCCTAGCCACTAGACCATTAGGGAGCCCTATGGTTCTACTTTGGAGGGAACAGAAGTTGTCTGACAAGTCCTTTTTCAGGGGCGTGTTTTAAATGGTGTTTTATGCACGCCAACACCACAATCACTTTCAAAAGCACATTCCCTGACCGGGAATCGAACCCGGGCCGCGGCAGTGAGAGCGCCGAATCCTAGCCACTAGACCATCAGGGAGCCAGTGGAAGACAGCCGGTGGACACACCAGTGGATCAAGTCTACCTGTGAAAACAAACCCTTGTTTTAGCAAATGTGGTGAAGTACTTCAGACTTGAGGAAAATCGAGCTAAATTCCAATGAAATCTGCCTTCTTTTTCTATCTGTTTGCAACACTTGTGCACATTACTGTGTCAGCTGAAGATAAAAAAAAGACATGTGCCTGGAAAGTGAATCAGGTCTTCCTGAACACATGCTAGCTGTTTGCAGCAATTAATAGGTGGATGTTTTTCCCACTTGTGTGTAAGCACTACAGTTGTTTTTGGACTGAGTTACTTTTTCATCTTGAGGCCAAGTCAAGGTCCAAACTCTGAGCCAATGAATAATGAAGAATGACTAAGGATTACATTGAAGACCTACAGATCATAAAGCTGGGAGACCAACACTATTGGGACTTCCCAGCATTCAATAGATGTTCCCTTGTTTTAACAAATGTAAAGCTGGGAGACCAACATTATTGGGACTTCCCAGCATTCAATAGATGTTCCCTTGTTTTAACAAATGTAAAGCTGGGAGACAAACACTATTGGGACTTCCCAGCATTCAATAGATGTTCCCTAACTGGGAATCGAACCCGGGCCGCAGCGGTGAAAGCGCTGAATCCTAGCCACTAGACCATTAGGGAGCCCTATGGTTCTATTTTGGAGGGAACAGAAGTTGTCTGACAAGTCCTTTTTCAGGGGAGTGTTTTAAATGGTGTTTTATGCACGCCAACACCACAATCACTTTCAAAAGCACATTCCCTGACCGGGAATCGAACCCGGGCCGCGGCGGTGAGAGCGCCGAATCCTAGCCACTAGACCATCAGGGAGCCAGTGGAAGACAGCCGGTGGACACACCAGTGGATCAAGTCTACCTGTGAAAACAAACCCTTGTTTTCGCAAATGTGGTGAAGTACTTCAGACTTGAGGAAAATCGAGCTAAATTCCAATGAAATCTGCCTTCTTTTTCTATCTGTTTGCAACACTTGTGCACATTACTGTGTCAGCTGAAGATAAAAAAAAGACATGTGCCTGGAAAGTGAATGAGGTCTTCCTGAAACCATGCTAGCTGTTTGCAGCAATTAACAGGTGGATGTTTTTCCCACTTGTGTGTAAGCACTACAGTTGTTTTTGGACTGAGTTACTTTTTCATCTTGAGGCCAAGTCGAGGTCCAAACTCTGAGCCAATGAATAATGAAGAATGACATTGAGGACCTACAGATCATAAAGCTGGGAGACAAACACTATTGGGACTTCCAAGCATTCAATAGATGTTCCCTAACCGGGAATCGAACCCGCGCCGCAGCGGTGAAAGCGCTGAATCCTAGCCACTAGACCATTAGGGAGCCCTATGGTTCTATTTTGGAGGGAACAGAAGTTGTCTGACAAGTCCTTTTTCAGGGGAGTGTTTTAAATGGTGTTTTATGCACGCCAACACCACAATCACTTTCAAAAGCACATTCCCTGACCGGGAATCGAACCCCGGCCGCGGCGATGAGAGCGCCGAATCCTAGCCACTAGACCATCAGGGAGCCAGTGGAAGACAGCCGGTGGACACACCAGTGGATCAAGTCTACCTGTGAAAACAAACCCTTGTTTTAGCAAATGTGGTGAAGTACTTCAGACTTGAGGAAAATCGAGCTAAATTCCAATGAAATCGGCTTTCTTTTTCTATCTGTTTGCAACACTTGTGCACATTACTGTGTCAGCTGAAGATAAAAAAAAGACATGTGCCTGGAAAGTGAATGAGGTCTTCCTGAACACATGCTAGCTGTTCGCAGCAATTAATAGGTGGATGTTTTTCCCACTTGTGTGTAAGCACTACAGTTGTTTTTGGACTGAGTTACTTTTTCATCTTGAGGCCAAGTCAAGGTCCAAACTCTGAGCCAATGAATAATGAAGAATAACATTGAGGACCTACAGATCATAAAGCTGGGAGACAAACACTATTGGGACTTCCAAGCATTCAATAGATGTTCCCTAACCGGGAATCGAACCTAGGCCGCAGCGGTGAAAGCGCTGAATCCTAGCCACTAGACCATTAGGGAGCCCTATGGTTCTATTTTGGAAGGAACAGAAGTTGTCTGACAAGTCCTTTTTCAGGGGAGTTTTAAATAGTGTTTTATGCACGCCAACACCACAATCACTTTCAAAAGCACATTCCCTGACCGGGAATCGAACCCGGGCCGCGGCGGTGAGAGCGCCGAATCCTAGCCACTAGACCATCAGGGAGCCAGTGGAAGACAGCCGGTGGACACACCAGTGGATCAAGTCTACCTGTGAAAACAAACCCTTGTTTTAGCAAATGTGGTGAAGTACTTCAGACTTGAGGAAAATCGAGCTAAATTCCAATGAAATCTGCTTTCTTTTTCTATCTGTTTGCAACACTTGTGCACATTACTGTGTCAGCTGAAGATAAAAAAAAGACATGTGCCTGGAAAGTGAATGAGGTCTTCCTGAAACCATTCTAGCTGTTAGCAGCAATTAATAGGTGGATGTTTTTCCCACTTGTGTGTAAGCACTACAGTTGTTTTTGGACTGAGTTACTTTTTCATCTTGAGGCCAAGTCAAGGTCCAAACTCTGAGCCAATGAATAATGAAGAATGACTAAGGATTACATTGAGGACCTACAGATCATAAAGCTGGGAGACAAACACTATTGGGACTTCCAAGCATTCAATAGATGTTCCCTAACCGGGAATCGAACCCGGGCCGCAGCGGTGAAAGCGCTGAATCCTAGCCACTAGACCATTAGGGAGCCCTATGGTTCTATTTTGGAGGGAACAGAAGTTGTCTGACAAGTCCTTTTTCAGGGGAGTGTTTTAAATGGTGTTTTATGCACGCCAACACCACAATCACTTTCAAAAGCACATTCCGTGACCGGGAATCGAACCTGGGCCGCGGGGGTGAGAGCACCGAATCCTAGCCACTAGACCATCAGGGAGCCAGTGGAAGCCAGCCGGTGGACACACCAGTGGATCAAGTGGATCTGTTTGCAACACTTGTGCACATTACTGTCAGCTGAAGATAAAAAAAAGACATGTGCCTGGAAAGTGAATGAGGTCTTCCTGAAACCATGCTAGCTGTTTGCAGCAAGTAATAGGTGAATGTTTTTCCCACTTGTGTGTAAGCACTACAGTTGTTTTTGGACTGAGTTACTTTTTCATCTTGAGGCCAAGTCAAGGTCCATACTCTGAACCAAAGAATAATGAAGAATGACATTGAGGACCTACAGATCATAAAGCTGGGAGACAAACACTATTGGGACTTCCAAGCATTCAATAGATGTTCCCTAACCGGGAATCGAACCCGGGCCACAGCGGTGAAAGCGCTGAATACTATCCACTAGACCATTAGGGAGCCCTATGGTTCTACTTTGGAGGGAACAGAAGTTGTCTGACAAGTCCTTTTTCAGGGGAGTGTTTTAACTGGTGTTTTATGCACGCCAACACCACAATCACTTTCAAAAGCACATTCCCTGACCGGGAATCGAACCCGGGCCGCGGCGGTGAGAGCGCCCAATCCTAGCCACTAGACCATCAGGGAGCCAGTGGAAGACAGCCGGTGGACACACCAGTGGATCAAGTCTACCTGTGAAAACAAACCCTTGTTTTAGCAAATGTGGTGAAGTACTTCAGACTTGAGGAAAATCGAGCTAAATTCCAATGAAATCTGCTTTCTTTTTCTATCTGTTTGCAACACTTGTGCACATTACTGTGTCAGCTGAAGATAAAAAAAAGACATGTGCCTGGAAAGTGAATGAGGTCTTCCTGAAACCATGCTAGCTGTTTGCAGTAATTAATAGGTGGATGTTTTTCCCACTTGTGTGTAAGCACTACAGTTGTTTTTGGATTGAGTTACTTTTTCATCTTGAGGCCAAGTCAAGGTCCAAACTCTGAGCCAATGAATAATGAAGAATGACATTGAGGACCTACAGATCATAAAGCTGGGAGACAAACACTATTGGGACTTCCAAGCATTCAATAGATGTTCCCTAACCGGGAATCGAACCTTGGCCGCAGCGGTGAAAGCGCTGAATCCTAGCCACTAGACCATTAGGGAGCCCTATGGTTCTATTTTGGAAGGAACAGAAGTTGTCTGACAAGTCCTTTTTCAGGGGAGTTTTAAATAGTGTTTTATGCACGCCAACACCACAATCACTTTCAAAAGCACATTCCCTGACCAGGAATCGAACCCGGGCCGCGGCGGTGAGAGCGCCGAATCCTAGCCACTAGACCATCAGGGAGCCAATGGAAGACAGCCGGTGGACACACCAGTGGATCAAGTCTACCTGTGAAAACAAACCCTTGTTTTAGCAAATGTGGTGAAGTACTTCAGACTTGAGGAAAATCGAGCTAAATTCCAATGAAATCTGCTTTCTTTTTCTATCTGTTTGCAACACTTGTGCACATTACTGTGTCAGCTGAAGATAAAAAAAAGACATGTGCCTGGAAAGTGAATGAGGTCTTCCTGAAACCATGCTAGCTGTTAGCAGCAATTAATAGGTGGATGTTTTTCCCACTTGTGTGTAAGCACTACAGTTGTTTTTGGACTGAGTTACTTTTTCATCTTGAGGCCAAGTCAAGGTCCAAACTCTGAGCCAATGAATAATGAAGAATGACTAAGGATTACATTGAGGACCTACAGATCATAAAGCTGGGAGACAAACACTATTGGGACTTCCAAGCATTCAATAGATGTTCCCTAACCGGGAATCGAACCCGGGCCACAGCGGTGAAAGCGCTGAATACTATCCACTAGACCATTAGGGAGCCCTATGGTTCTACTTTGGAGGGAACAGAAGTTGTCTGACAAGTCCTTTTTCAGGGGAGTGTTTTAACTGGTGTTTTATGCACGCCAACACCACAATCACTTTCAAAAGCACATTCCCTGACCGGGAATCGAACCCGGGCCGCGGCGGTGAGAGCGCCGAATCCTAGCCACTAGACCATCAGGGAGCCAGTGGAAGACAGCCGGTGGACACACCAGTGGATCAAGTCTACCTGTGAAAACAAACCCTTGTTTTAGCAAATGTGGTGAAGTACTTCAGACTTGAGGAAAATCGAGCTAAATTCCAATGAAATCTGCTTTCTTTTTCTATCTGTTTGCAACACTTGTGCACATTACTGTGTCAGCTGAAGATAAAAAAAAGACATGTGCCTGGAAAGTGAATGAGGTCTTCCTGAAACCATGCTAGCTGTTTGCAGTAATTAATAGGTGGATGTTTTTCCCACTTGTGTGTAAGCACTACAGTTGTTTTTGGATTGAGTTACTTTTTCATCTTGAGGCCAAGTCAAGGTCCAAACTCTGAGCCAATGAATAATGAAGAATGACATTGAGGACCTACAGATCATAAAGCTGGGAGACAAACACTATTGGGACTTCCAAGCATTCAATAGATGTTCCCTAACCGGGAATCGAACCTTGGCCGCAGCGGTGAAAGCGCTGAATCCTAGCCACTAGACCATTAGGGAGCCCTATGGTTCTATTTTGGAAGGAACAGAAGTTGTCTGACAAGTCCTTTTTCAGGGGAGTTTTAAATAGTGTTTTATGCACGCCAACACCACAATCACTTTCAAAAGCACATTCCCTGACCGGGAATCGAACCCGGGCCGCGGCGGTGAGAGCGCCGAATCCTAGCCACTAGACCATCAGGGAGCCAGTGGAAGACAGCCGGTGGACACACCAGTGGATCAAGTCTACCTGTGAATACAAACCCTTGTTTTAGCAAATGTGGTGAAGTACTTCAGACTTGAGGAAAATCTTTTCTTTCTGTTTGCAACACTTGTGCACATTACTGTCAGCTGAAGATAAACAAAAGACATGTGCCTGGAAAGTGAATCAGGTCTTCCTGAAACCATGCTAGCTGTTTGCAGCAAGTAATAGGTGCATTTTTTCCCCACTTGTGTGTAAGCACTACACTTGTTTTTGGACTGAGTTACTTTTTCATCTTGAGGCCAAGTCAAGGTCCAAACTCTGAGCCAATGAATAATGAAGAATGACATTGAGGACCTACAGATCATAAAGCTGGGAGACAAACACTATTGGGACTTCCAAGCATTCAATAGATGTTCCCTAACCGGGAATCGAACCCGGGCCGCAGCGGTGAAAGCGCTGAATCCTAGCCACTAGACCATTAGGGAGCCCTATGGTTCTATTTTGGAGGGAACAGAAGTTGTCTGACAAGTCCTTTTTCAGGGGAGTGTTTTAAATGGTGTTTTATGCACGCCAACACCACAATCACTTTCAAAAGCACATTCCCTGACCGGGAATCGAACCCGGGCCGCGGCGGTGAGAGCGCCGAATCCTAGCCACTAGACCATCAGGGAGCCAGTGGAAGACAGCCGGTGGACACACCAGTGGATCAAGTCTACCTGTGAAAACAAACCCTTGTTTTAGCAAATGTGGTGAAGTACTTCAGACTTGAGGAAAATCGAGCTCAATTCCAATGAAATCGGCTTTCTTTTTCTATCTGTTTGCAACACTTGTGCACATTACTGTGTCAGCTGAAGATAAAAAAAAGACATGTGCCTGGAAAGTGAATGAGGTCTTCCTGAAACCATGCTAGCTGTTTGCAGCAATTAACAGGTGGATGTTTTTCCCACTTGTGTGTAAGCACTACAGTTGTTTTTGGACTGAGTTACTTTTTCATCTTGAGGCCAAGTCAAGGTCCAAACTCTGAGCCAATGAATAATGAAGAATGACATTGAGGACCTACAGATCATAAAGCTGGGAGACAAACACTATTGGGACTTCCAAGCATTCAATAGATGTTCCATAACCAGGAATCGAACCCGGGCCGCAGCGGTGAAAGCGCTGAATCCTAGCCACTAGACCATTAGGGAGCCCTATGGTTCTATTTTGGAGGGAACAGAAGTTGTCTGACAAGTCCTTTTTCAGGGGAGTGTTTTAAATGGTGTTTTATGCACGCCAACACCACAATCACTTTCAAAAGCACATTCCCTGACCGGGAATCGAACCCGGGCCGCGGCGGTGAGAGCGCCGAATCCTAGCCACTAGACCATCAGGGAGCCAGTGGAAGACAGCCGGTGGACACACCAGTGGATCAAGTCTACCTGTGAAAACAAACCCTTGTTTTAGCAAATGTGGTGAAGTACTTCAGACTTGAGGAAAATCGAGCTAAATTCCAATGAAATCTGCCTTCTTTTTCTATCTGTTTGCAACACTTGTGCACATTACTGTGTCAGCTGAAGATAAAAAAAAGACGTGTGCCTGGAAAGTGAATCAGGTCTTCCTGAACACATGCTAGCTGTTCGCAGCAACTAATAGGTGGATGTTTTTCCCACTTGTGTGTAAGCACTACAGTTGTTTTTGGACTGAGTTACTTTTTCATCTTGAGGCCAAGTCAAGGTCCAAACTCTGAGGCAATGAATAATGAAGAATGACTACGGATTACATTGAAGACCTACAGATCATAAAGCTGGGAGACCAACACTATTGGGACTTCCCAGCATTCAATAGATGTTCCCTTGTTTTAACAAATGTAAAGCTGGGAGACCAACATTATTGGGACTTACCAGCATTCAATAGATGTTCCCTTGTTTTAACAAATGTAAAGCTGGGAGACAAACACTATTGGGACTTCCCAGCATTCAATAGATGTTCCCTAACCGGGAATCGAACCCGGGCCGCAGCGGTGAAAGCGCTGAATCCTAGCCACTAGACCATTAGGGAGCCCTATGGTTCTACTTTGGAGGGAACAGAAGTTGTCTGACAAGTCCTTTTTCAGGGGAGTGTTTTAACTGGTGTTTTATGCACGCCAACACCACAATCACTTTCAAAAGCACATTCCCTGACCGGGAATCGAACCCGGGCCGCGGCGGTGAGAGCGCCGAATCCTAGCCACTAGACCATCAGGGAGCCAGTGGAAGACAGCCGGTGGACACACCAGTGGATCAAGTCTACCTGTGAAAACAAACCCTTGTTTTAGCAAATGTGGTGAAGTACTTCAGACTTGAGGAAAATCGAGCTAAATTCCAATGAAATCGGCTTTCTTTTTCTATCTGTTTGCAACACTTGTGCACATTACTGTGTCAGCTGAAGATAAAAAAAAGACATGTGCCTGGAAAGTGAATGAGGTCTTCCTGAAACCATGCTAGCTGTTTGCAGCAATTAACAGGTGGATGTTTTTCCCACTTGTGTGTAAGCACTACAGTTGTTTTTGGACTGAGTTACTTTTTCATCTTGAGGCCAAGTCAAGGTCCAAACTCTGAGCCAATGAATAATGAAGAATGACATTGAGGACCTACAGATCATAAAGCTGGGAGACAAACACTATTGGGACTTCCAAGCATTCAATAGATGTTCCCTAACCGGGAATCGAACCCGGGCCGCAGCGGTGAAAGCGCTGAATCCTAGCCACTAGACCATTAGGGAGCCCTATGGTTCTATTTTGGAGGGAACAGAAGTTGTCTGACAAGTCCTTTTTCAGGGGAGTGTTTTAAATGGTGTTTTATGCACGCCAACACCACAATCACTTTCAAAAGCACATTCCCTGACCGGGAATCGAACCCGGGCCGCGGCGGTGAGAGCGCCGAATCCTAGCCACTAGACCATCAGGGAGCCAGTGGAAGACAGCCGGTGGACACACCAGTGGATCAAGTCTACCTGTGAAAACAAACCCTTGTTTTAGCAAATGTGGTGAAGTACTTCAGACTTGAGGAAAATCGAGCTAAATTCCAATGAAATCTGCCTTCTTTTTCTATCTGTTTGCAACACTTGTGCACATTACTGTGTCAGCTGAAGATAAAAAAAAGACGTGTGCCTGGAAAGTGAATCAGGTCTTCCTGAACACATGCTAGCTGTTCGCAGCAACTAATAGGTGGATGTTTTTCCCACTTGTGTGTAAGCACTACAGTTGTTTTTGGACTGAGTTACTTTTTCATCTTGAGGCCAAGTCAAGGTCCAAACTCTGAGGCAATGAATAATGAAGAATGACTACGGATTACATTGAAGACCTACAGATCATAAAGCTGGGAGACCAACACTATTGGGACTTCCCAGCATTCAATAGATGTTCCCTTGTTTTAACAAATGTAAAGCTGGGAGACCAACATTATTGGGACTTACCAGCATTCAATAGATGTTCCCTTGTTTTAACAAATGTAAAGCTGGGAGACAAACACTATTGGGACTTCCCAGCATTCAATAGATGTTCCCTAACCGGGAATCGAACCCGGGCCGCAGCGGTGAAAGCGCTGAATCCTAGCCACTAGACCATTAGGGAGCCCTATGGTTCTACTTTGGAGGGAACAGAAGTTGTCTGACAAGTCCTTTTTCAGGGGAGTGTTTTAACTGGTGTTTTATGCACGCCAACACCACAATCACTTTCAAAAGCACATTCCCTGACCGGGAATCGAACCCGGGCCGCGGCGGTGAGAGCGCCGAATCCTAGCCACTAGACCATCAGGGAGCCAGTGGAAGACAGCCGGTGGACACACCAGTGGATCAAGTCTACCTGTGAAAACAAACCCTTGTTTTAGCAAATGTGGTGAAGTACTTCAGACTTGAGGAAAATCGAGCTAAATTCCAATGAAATCGGCTTTCTTTTTCTATCTGTTTGCAACACTTGTGCACATTACTGTGTCAGCTGAAGATAAAAAAAAGACATGTGCCTGGAAAGTGAATGAGGTCTTCCTGAAACCATGCTAGCTGTTTGCAGCAATTAACAGGTGGATGTTTTTCCCACTTGTGTGTAAGCACTACAGTTGTTTTTGGACTGAGTTACTTTTTCATCTTGAGGCCAAGTCAAGGTCCAAACTCTGAGCCAATGAATAATGAAGAATGACATTGAGGACCTACAGATCATAAAGCTGGGAGACAAACACTATTGGGACTTCCAAGCATTCAATAGATGTTCCCTAACCGGGAATCGAACCCGGGCCGCAGCTGTGAAAGCGCTGAATCCTAGCCACTAGACCATTAGGGAGCCCTATGGTTCTACTTTGGAGGGAACAGAAGTTGTCTGACAAGTCCTTTTTCAGGGGAGTGTTTTAAATGGTGTTTTATGCACGCCAACACCACAATCACTTTCAAAAGCACATTCCCTGACCGGGAATCGAACCCGGGCCGCGGCGGTGAGAGCGCCGAATCCTAGCCACTAGACCATCAGGGAGCCAGTGGAAGACAGCCGGTGGACACACCAGTGGATCAAGTCTACCTGTGAAAACAAACCCTTGTTTTAGCAAATGTGGTGAAGTACTTCAGACTTGAGGAAAATCGAGCTAAATTCCAATGAAATCTGCCTTCTTTTTCTATCTGTTTGCAACACTTGTGCACATTACTGTGTCAGCTGAAGATAAAAAAAAGACATGTGCCTGGAAAGTGAATCAGGTCTTCCTGAACACATGCTAGCTGTTCGCAGCAATTAATAGGTGGATGTTTTTCCCACTTGTGTGTAAGCACTACAGTTGTTTTTGGACTGAGTTACTTTTTCATCTTGAGGCCAAGTCAAGGTCCAAACTCTGAGCCAATGAATAATGAAGAATGACTACGGATTACATTGAAGACCTACAGATCATAAAGCTGGGAGACAAACACTATTGGGACTTCCCAGCATTCAATAGATGTTCCCTTGTTTTAACAAATGTAAAGCTGGGAGACCAACATTATTGGGACTTCCCAGCATTCAATAGATGTTCCCTTGTTTTAACAAATGTAAAGCTGGGAGACAAACACTATTGGGACTTCCCAGCATTCAATAGATGTTCCCTAACCGGGAATCGAACCCGGGCCGCAGCAGTGAAAGCGCTGAATCCTAGCCACTAGACCATTAGGGAGCCCTATGGTTCTACTTTGGAGGGAACAGAAGTTGTCTGACAAGTCCTTTTTCAGGGGAGTGTTTTAAATGGTGTTTTATGCACGCCAACACCACAATCACTTTCAAAAGCACATTCCCTGACCGGGAATCGAACCCGGGCCGCGGCGGTGAGAGCGCCGAATCCTAGCCACTAGACCATCAGGGAGCCAGTGGAAGACAGCCGGTGGACACACCAGTGGATCAAGTCTACCTGTGAAAACAAACCCTTGTTTTAGCAAATGTGGTGAAGTACTTCAGACTTGAGGAAAATCGAGCTAAATTCCAATGAAATCGGCTTTCTTTTTCTATCTGTTTGCAACACTTGTGCACATTACTGTGTCAGCTGAAGATAAAAAAAAGACATGTGCCTGGAAAGTGAATGAGGTCTTCCTGAAACCATGCTAGCTGTTTGCAGCAATTAACAGGTGGATGTTTTTCCCACTTGTGTGTAAGCACTACAGTTGTTTTTGGACTGAGTTACTTTTTCATCTTGAGGCCAAGTCAAGGTCCAAACTCTGAGCCAATGAATAATGAAGAATGACATTGAGGACCTACAGATCATAAAGCTGGGAGACAAACACTATTGGGACTTCCCAGCATTCAATAGATGTTCCCTTGTTTTAACAAATGTGAGGCTGGGAGACCAACATTATTGGGACTTCCCAGCATTCAATAGATGTTCCCTTGTTTTAACAAATGTAAAGCTGGGAGACAAACACTATTGGGACTTCCCAGCATTCAATAGATGTTCCCTAACCGGGAATCGAACCCGGGCCGCAGCGGTGAAAGCGCTGAATCCTAGCCACTAGACCTCTAGGGAGCCCTATGGTTCTACTTTGGAGGGAACAGAAGTTGTCTGACAAGTCCTTTTTCAGGGGAGTGTTTTAAATGGTATTTTATGCACGCCAACACCACAATCACTTTCAAAAGCACATTCCCTGACCGGGAATCGAACCCGGGCCGCGGCGGTGAGAGCGCCGAATCCTAGCCACTAGACCATCAGGGAGCCAGTGGAAGACAGCCGGTGGACACACCAGTGGATCAAGTCTACCTGTGAAAACAAACCCTTGTTTTAGCAAATGTGGTGAAGTACTTCAGACTTGAGGAAAATCGAGCTAAATTCCAATGAAATCTGCCTTCTTTTTCTATCTGTTTGCAACACTTGTGCACATTACTGTGTCAGCTGAAGATAAAAAAAAGACGTGTGCCTGGAAAGTGAATCAGGTCTTCCTGAACACATGCTAGCTGTTCGCAGCAACTAATAGGTGGATGTTTTTCCCACTTGTGTGTAAGCACTACAGTTGTTTTTGGACTGAGTTACTTTTTCATCTTGAGGCCAAGTCAAGGTCCAAACTCTGAGGCAATGAATAATGAAGAATGACTACGGATTACATTGAAGACCTACAGATCATAAAGCTGGGAGACCAACACTATTGGGACTTCCCAGCATTCAATAGATGTTCCCTTGTTTTAACAAATGTAAAGCTGGGAGACCAACATTATTGGGACTTACCAGCATTCAATAGATGTTCCCTTGTTTTAACAAATGTAAAGCTGGGAGACAAACACTATTGGGACTTCCCAGCATTCAATAGATGTTCCCTAACCGGGAATCGAACCCGGGCCGCAGCGGTGAAAGCGCTGAATCCTAGCCACTAGACCATTAGGGAGCCCTATGGTTCTACTTTGGAGGGAACAGAAGTTGTCTGACAAGTCCTTTTTCAGGGGAGTGTTTTAACTGGTGTTTTATGCACGCCAACACCACAATCACTTTCAAAAGCACATTCCCTGACCGGGAATCGAACCCGGGCCGCGGCGGTGAGAGCGCCGAATCCTAGCCACTAGACCATCAGGGAGCCAGTGGAAGACAGCCGGTGGACACACCAGTGGATCAAGTCTACCTGTGAAAACAAACCCTTGTTTTAGCAAATGTGGTGAAGTACTTCAGACTTGAGGAAAATCGAGCTAAATTCCAATGAAATCGGCTTTCTTTTTCTATCTGTTTGCAACACTTGTGCACATTACTGTGTCAGCTGAAGATAAAAAAAAGACATGTGCCTGGAAAGTGAATGAGGTCTTCCTGAAACCATGCTAGCTGTTTGCAGCAATTAACAGGTGGATGTTTTTCCCACTTGTGTGTAAGCACTACAGTTGTTTTTGGACTGAGTTACTTTTTCATCTTGAGGCCAAGTCAAGGTCCAAACTCTGAGCCAATGAATAATGAAGAATGACATTGAGGACCTACAGATCATAAAGCTGGGAGACAAACACTATTGGGACTTCCAAGCATTCAATAGATGTTCCCTAACCGGGAATCGAACCCGGGCCGCAGCTGTGAAAGCGCTGAATCCTAGCCACTAGACCATTAGGGAGCCCTATGGTTCTACTTTGGAGGGAACAGAAGTTGTCTGACAAGTCCTTTTTCAGGGGAGTGTTTTAAATGGTGTTTTATGCACGCCAACACCACAATCACTTTCAAAAGCACATTCCCTGACCGGGAATCGAACCCGGGCCGCGGCGGTGAGAGCGCCGAATCCTAGCCACTAGACCATCAGGGAGCCAGTGGAAGACAGCCGGTGGACACACCAGTGGATCAAGTCTACCTGTGAAAACAAACCCTTGTTTTAGCAAATGTGGTGAAGTACTTCAGACTTGAGGAAAATCGAGCTAAATTCCAATGAAATCGGCTTTCTTTTTCTATGTGTTTGCAACACTTGTGCACATTACTGTGTCAGCTGAAGATAAAAAAAAGACATGTGCCTGGAAAGTGAATGAGGTCTTCCTGAAACCATGCTAGCTGTTTGCAGCAATTAACAGGTGGATGTTTTTCCCACTTGTGTGTAAGCACTACAGTTGTTTTTGGACTGAGTTACTTTTTCATCTTGAGGCCAAGTCAAGGTCCAAACTCTGAGCCAATGAATAATGAAGAATGACATTGAGGACCTACAGATCATAAAGCTGGGAGACAAACACTATTGGGACTTCCCAGCATTCAATAGATGTTCCCTTGTTTTAACAAATGTAAAGCTGGGAGACCAACATTATTGGGACTTCCCAGCATTCAATAGATGTTCCCTTGTTTTAACAAATGTAAAGCTGGGAGACAAACACTATTGGGACTTCCCAGCATTCAATAGATGTTCCCTAACCGGGAATCGATCCCGGGCCGCAGCGGTGAAAGCGCTGAATCCTAGCCACTAGACCATTAGGGAGCCCTATGGTTCTACTTTGGAGGGAACAGAAGTTGTCTGACAAGTCCTTTTTCAGGGGAGTGTTTTAAATGGTGTTTTATGCACGCCAACACCACAATCACTTTCAAAAGCACATTCCCTGACCGGGAATCGAACCCGGGCCGCGGCGGTGAGAGCGCCGAATCCTAGCCACTAGACCATCAGGGAGCCAGTGGAAGACAGCCGGTGGACACACCAGTGGATCAAGTCTACCTGTGAAAACAAACCCTTGTTTTAGCAAATGTGGTGAAGTACTTCAGACTTGAGGAAAATCGAGCTAAATTCCAATGAAATCGGCTTTCTTTTTCTATCTGTTTGCAACACTTGTGCACATTACTGTGTCAGCTGAAGATAAAAAAAAGACATGTGCCTGGAAAGTGAATGAGGTCTTCCTGAAACCATGCTAGCTGTTTGCAGCAATTAACAGGTGGATGTTTTTCCCACTTGTGTGTAAGCACTACAGTTGTTTTTGGACTGAGTTACTTTTTCATCTTGAGGCCAAGTCAAGGTCCAAACTCTGAGCCAATGAATAATGAAGAATGACTACGGATTACATTGAAGACCTACAGATCATAAAGCTGGGAGACCAACACTATTGGGACTTCCCAGCATTCAATAGATGTTCCCTTGTTTTAACAAATGTAAAGCTGGGAGACCAACATTATTGGGACTTCCCAGCATTCAATAGATGTTCCCTTGTTTTAACAAATGTAAAGCTGGGAGACAAACACTATTGGGACTTCCCAGCATTCAATAGATGTTCCCTAACCGGGAATCGAACCCGGGCCGCAGCGGTGAAAGCGCTGAATCCTAGCCACTAGACCATTAGGGAGCCCTATGGTTCTACTTTGGAGGGAACAGAAGTTGTCTGACAAGTCCTTTTTCAGGGGAGTGTTTTAAATGGTGTTTTATGCACGCCAACACCACAATCACTTTCAAAAGCACATTCCCTGACCGGGAATCGAACCCGGGCCGCGGCGGTGAGAGCGCCGAATCCTAGCCACTAGACCATCAGGGAGCCAGTGGAAGACAGCCGGTGGACACACCAGTGGATCAAGTCTACCTGTGAAAACAAACCCTTGTTTTAGCAAATGTGGTGAAGTACTTCAGACTTGAGGAAAATCGAGCTAAATTCCAATGAAATCGGCTTTCTTTTTCTATCTGTTTGCAACACTTGTGCACATTACTGTGTCAGCTGAAGATAAAAAAAAGACATGTGCCTGGAAAGTGAATGAGGTCTTCCTGAAACCATGCTAGCTGTTTGCAGCAATTAACAGGTGGATGTTTTTCCCACTTGTGTGTAAGCACTACAGTTGTTTTTGGACTGAGTTACTTTTTCATCTTGAGGCCAAGTCAAGGTCCAAACTCTGAGCCAATGAATAATGAAGAATGACATTGAGGACCTACAGATCATAAAGCTGGGAGACAAACACTATTGGGACTTCCCAGCATTCAATAGATGTTCCCTTGTTTTAACAAATGTAAAGCTGGGAGACCAACATTATTGGGACTTCCCAGCATTCAATAGATGTTCCCTTGTTTTAACAAATGTAAAGCTGGGAGACAAACACTATTGGGACTTCCCAGCATTCAATAGATGTTCCCTAACCGGGAATCGATCCCGGGCCGCAGCGGTGAAAGCGCTGAATCCTAGCCACTAGACCATTAGGGAGCCCTATGGTTCTACTTTGGAGGGAACAGAAGTTGTCTGACAAGTCCTTTTTCAGGGGAGTGTTTTAAATGGTGTTTTATGCACGCCAACACCACAATCACTTTCAAAAGCACATTCCCTGACCGGGAATCGAACCCGGGCCGCGGCGGTGAGAGCGCCGAATCCTAGCCACTAGACCATCAGGGAGCCAGTGGAATACAGCCGGTGGACACACCAGTGGATCAAGTCTACCTGTGAAAACAAACCCTTGTTTTAGCAAATGTGGTGAAGTACTTCAGACTTGAGGAAAATCGAGCTAAATTCCAATGAAATCGGCTTTCTTTTTCTATCTGTTTGCAACACTTGTGCACATTACTGTGTCAGCTGAAGATAAAAAAAAGACATGTGCCTGGAAAGTGAATGAGGTCTTCCTGAAACCATGCTAGCTGTTTGCAGCAATTAACAGGTGGATGTTTTTCCCACTTGTGTGTAAGCACTACAGTTGTTTTTGGACTGAGTTACTTTTTCATCTTGAGGCCAAGTCAAGGTCCAAACTCTGAGCCAATGAATAATGAAGAATGACATTGAGGACCTACAGATCATAAAGCTGGGAGACAAACACTATTGGGACTTCCAAGCATTCAATAGATGTTCCCTAACCGGGAATCGAACCCGGGCCGCAGCGGTGAAAGCGCTGAATCCTAGCCACTAGACCATTAGGGAGCCCTATGGTTCTATTTTGGAGGGAACAGAAGTTGTCTGACAAGTCCTTTTTCAGGGGAGTGTTTTAAATGGTGTTTTATGCACGCCAACACCACAATCACTTTCAAAAGCACATTCCCTGACCGGGAATCGAACCCGGGCCGCGGCGGTGAGAGCGCCGAATCCTAGCCACTAGACCATCAGGGAGCCAGTGGAAGACAGCCGGTGGACACACCAGTGGATCAAGTCTACCTGTGAAAACAAACCCTTGTTTTAGCAAATGTGGTGAAGTACTTCAGACTTGAGGAAAATCGAGCTAAATTCCAATGAAATCTGCCTTCTTTTTCTATCTGTTTGCAACACTTGTGCACATTACTGTGTCAGCTGAAGATAAAAAAAAGACATGTGCCTGGAAAGTGAATCAGGTCTTCCTGAACACATGCTAGCTTTTCGCAGCAATTAATAGGTGGATGTTTTTCCCACTTGTGTGTAAGCACTACAGTTGTTTTTGGACTGAGTTACTTTTTCATCTTGAGGCCAAGTCAAGGTCCAAACTCTGAGCCAATGAATAATGAAGAATGACATTGAGGACCTACAGATCATAAAGCTGGGAGACAAACACTATTGGGACTTCCCAGCATTCAATAGATGTTCCCTTGTTTTAACAAATGTAAAGCTGGGAGACCAACATTATTGGGACTTCCCAGCATTCAATAGATGTTCCCTTGTTTTAACAAATGTAAAGCTGGGAGACAAACACTATTGGGACTTCCCAGCATTCAATAGATGTTCCCTAACCGGGAATCGAACCCGGGCCGCAGCGGTGAAAGCGCTGAATCCTAGCCACTAGACCATTAGGGAGCCCTATGGTTCTACTTTGGAGGGAACAGAAGTTGTCTGACAAGTCCTTTTTCAGGGGAGTGTTTTAAATGGTGTTTTATGCACGCCAACACCACAATCACTTTCAAAAGCACATTCCCTGACCGGGAATCGAACCCGGGCCGCGGCGGTGAGAGCGCCGAATCCTAGCCACTAGACCATCAGGGAGCCAGTGGAAGACAGCCGGTGGACACACCAGTGGATAAAGTCTACCTGTGAAAACAAACCCTTGTTTTAGCAAATGTGGTGAAGTACTTCAGACTTGAGGAAAATCAAGCTAAATTCCAATGAAATCGGCTTTCTTTTTCTATCTGTTTGCAACACTTGTGCACATTACTGTGTCAGCTGAAGATAAAAAAAAGACATGTGCCTGGAAAGTGAATGAGGTCTTCCTGAAACCATGCTAGCTGTTTGCAGCAATTAACAGGTGGATGTTTTTCCCACTTGTGTGTAAGCACTACAGTTGTTTTTGGACTGAGTTACTTTTTCATCTTGAGGCCAAGTCAAGGTCCAAACTCTGAGCCAATGAATAATGAAGAATGACATTGAGGACCTACAGATCATAAAGCTGGGAGACAAACACTATTGGGACTTCCAAGCATTCAATAGATGTTCCCTAACCGGGAATCGAACCCGGGCCGCAGCGGTGAAAGCGCTGAATCCTAGCCACTAGACCATTAGGGAGCCCTATGGTTCTATTTTGGAGGGAACAGAAGTTGTCTGACAAGTCCTTTTTCAGGGGAGTGTTTTAAATGGTGTTTTATGCACGCCAACACCACAATCACTTTCAAAAGCACATTCCCTGACCGGGAATCGAACCCGGGCCGCGGCGGTGAGAGCGCCGAATCCTAGCCACTAGACCATCAGGGAGCCAGTGGAAGACAGCCGGTGGACACACCAGTGGATCAAGTCTACCTGTGAAAACAAACCCTTGTTTTAGCAAATGTGGTGAAGTACTTCAGACTTGAGGAAAATCGAGCTAAATTCCAATGAAATCGGCTTTCTTTTTCTATCTGTTTGCAACACTTGTGCACATTACTGTGTCAGCTGAAGATAAAAAAAAGACATGTGCCTGGAAAGTGAATGAGGTCTTCCTGAAACCATGCTAGCTGTTTGCAGCAATTAACAGGTGGATGTTTTTCCCACTTGTGTGTAAGCACTACAGTTGTTTTTGGACTGAGTTACTTTTTCATCTTGAGGCCAAGTCAAGGTCCAAACTCTGAGCCAATGAATAATGAAGAATGACATTGAGGACCTACAGATCATAAAGCTGGGAGACAAACACTATTGGGACTTCCAAGCATTCAATAGATGTTCCCTAACCAGGAATCGAACCCGGGCCGCAGCGGTGAAAGCGCTGAATCCTAGCCACTAGACCATTAGGGAGCCCTATGGTTCTATTTTGGAGGGAACAGAAGTTGTCTGACAAGTCCTTTTTCAGGGGAGTGTTTTAAATGGTGTTTTATGCACGCCAACACCACAATCACTTTCAAAAGCACATTCCCTGACCGGGAATCGAACCCGGGCCGCGGCGGTGAGAGCGCCGAATCCTAGCCACTAGACCATCAGGGAGCCAGTGGAAGACAGCCGGTGGACACACCAGTGGATCAAGTCTACCTGTGAAAACAAACCCTTGTTTTAGCAAATGTGGTGAAGTACTTCAGACTTGAGGAAAATCGAGCTAAATTCCAATGAAATCTGCCTTCTTTTTCTATCTGTTTGCAACACTTGTGCACATTACTGTGTCAGCTGAAGATAAAAAAAAGACGTGTGCCTGGAAAGTGAATCAGGTCTTCCTGAACACATGCTAGCTGTTCGCAGCAACTAATAGGTGGATGTTTTTCCCACTTGTGTGTAAGCACTACAGTTGTTTTTGGACTGAGTTACTTTTTCATCTTGAGGCCAAGTCAAGGTCCAAACTCTGAGCCAATGAATAATGAAGAATGACTACGGATTACATTGAAGACCTACAGATCATAAAGCTGGGAGACAAACACTATTGGGACTTCCCAGCATTCAATAGATGTTCCCTTGTTTTAACAAATGTAAAGCTGGGAGACCAACATTATTGGGACTTACCAGCATTCAATAGATGTTCCCTTGTTTTAACAAATGTAAAGCTGGGAGACAAACACTATTGGGACTTCCCAGCATTCAATAGATGTTCCCTAACCGGGATTCGAACCCGGGCCGCAGCGGTGAAAGCGCTGAATCCTAGCCACTAGACCATTAGGGAGCCCTATGGTTCTACTTTGGAGGGAACAGAAGTTGTCTGACAAGTCCTTTTTCAGGGGAGTGTTTTAACTGGTGTTTTATGCACGCCAACACCACAATCACTTTCAAAAGCACATTCCCTGACCGGGAATCGAACCCGGGCCGCGGTGGTGAGAGCGCCGAATCCTAGCCACTAGACCATCAGGGAGCCAGTGGAAGACAGCCGGTGGACACACCAGTGGATCAAGTCTACCTGTGAAAACAAACCCTTGTTTTAGCAAATGTGGTGAAGTACTTCAGACTTGAGGAAAATCGAGCTAAATTCCAATGAAATCGGCTTTCTTTTTCTATCTGTTTGCAACACTTGTGCACATTACTGTGTCAGCTGAAGATAAAAAAAAGACATGTGCCTGGAAAGTGAATGAGGTCTTCCTGAAACCATGCTAGCTGTTTGCAGCAATTAACAGGTGGATGTTTTTCCCACTTGTGTGTAAGCACTACAGTTGTTTTTGGACTGAGTTACTTTTTCATCTTGAGGCCAAGTCAAGGTCCAAACTCTGAGCCAATGAATAATGAAGAATGACATTGAGGACCTACAGATCATAAAGCTGGGAGACAAACACTATTGGGACTTCCAAGCATTCAATAGATGTTCCCTAACCGGGAATCGAACCCGGGCCGCAGCGGTGAAAGCGCTGAATCCTAGCCACTAGACCATTAGGGAGCCCTATGGTTCTATTTTGGAGGGAACAGAAGTTGTCTGACAAGTCCTTTTTCAGGGGAGTGTTTTAAATGGTGTTTTATGCACGCCAACACCACAATCACTTTCAAAAGCACATTCCCTGACCGGGAATCGAACCCGGGCCGCGGCGGTGAGAGCGCCGAATCCTAGCCACTAGACCATCAGGGAGCCAGTGGAAGACAGCCGGTGGACACACCAGTGGATCAAGTCTACCTGTGAAAACAAACCCTTGTTTTAGCAAATGTGGTGAAGTACTTCAGACTTGAGGAAAATCGAGCTAAATTCCAATGAAATCGGCTTTCTTTTTCTATCTGTTTGCAACACTTGTGCACATTACTGTGTCAGCTGAAGATAAAAAAAAGACATGTGCCTGGAAAGTGAATGAGGTCTTCCTGAAACCATGCTAGCTGTTTGCAGCAATTAACAGGTGGATGTTTTTCCCACTTGTGTGTAAGCACTACAGTTGTTTTTGGACTGAGTTACTTTTTCATCTTGAGGCCAAGTCAAGGTCCAAACTCTGAGCCAATGAATAATGAAGAATGACATTGAGGACCTACAGATCATAAAGCTGGGAGACAAACACTATTGGGACTTCCAAGCATTCAATAGATGTTCCCTAACCAGGAATCGAACCCGGGCCGCAGCGGTGAAAGCGCTGAATCCTAGCCACTAGACCATTAGGGAGCCCTATGGTTCTATTTTGGAGGGAACAGAAGTTGTCTGACAAGTCCTTTTTCAGGGGAGTGTTTTAAATGGTGTTTTATGCACGCCAACACCACAATCACTTTCAAAAGCACATTCCCTGACCGGGAATCGAACCCGGGCCGCGGCGGTGAGAGCGCCGAATCCTAGCCACTAGACCATCAGGGAGCCAGTGGAAGACAGCCGGTGGACACACCAGTGGATCAAGTCTACCTGTGAAAACAAACCCTTGTTTTAGCAAATGTGGTGAAGTACTTCAGACTTGAGGAAAATCGAGCTAAATTCCAATGAAATCTGCCTTCTTTTTCTATCTGTTTGCAACACTTGTGCACATTACTGTGTCAGCTGAAGATAAAAAAAAGACGTGTGCCTGGAAAGTGAATCAGGTCTTCCTGAACACATGCTAGCTGTTCGCAGCAACTAATAGGTGGATGTTTTTCCCACTTGTGTGTAAGCACTACAGTTGTTTTTGGACTGAGTTACTTTTTCATCTTGAGGCCAAGTCAAGGTCCAAACTCTGAGCCAATGAATAATGAAGAATGACTACGGATTACATTGAAGACCTACAGATCATAAAGCTGGGAGACCAACACTATTGGGACTTCCCAGCATTCAATAGATGTTCCCTTGTTTTAACAAATGTAAAGCTGGGAGACAAACACTATTGGGACTTCCCAGCATTCAATAGATGTTCCCTTGTTTTAACAAATGTAAAGCTGGGAGACCAACATTATTGGGACTTACCAGCATTCAATAGATGTTCCCTTGTTTTAACAAATGTAAAGCTGGGAGACAAACACTATTGGGACTTCCCAGCATTCAATAGATGTTCCCTAACCGGGAATCGAACCCGGGCCGCAGCGGTGAAAGCGCTGAATCCTAGCCACTAGACCATTAGGGAGCCCTATGGTTCTACTTTGGAGGGAACAGAAGTTGTCTGACAAGTCCTTTTTCAGGGGAGTGTTTTAACTGGTGTTTTATGCACGCCAACACCACAATCACTTTCAAAAGCACATTCCCTGACCGGGAATCGAACCCTGGCCGCGGCGGTGAGAGCGCCGAATCCTAGCCACTAGACCATCAGGGAGCCAGTGGAAGACAGCCGGTGGACACACCAGTGGATCAAGTCTACCTGTGAAAACAAACCCTTGTTTTAGCAAATGTGGTGAAGTACTTCAGACTTGAGGAAAATCGAGCTAAATTCCAATGAAATCGGCTTTCTTTTTCTATCTGTTTGCAACACTTGTGCACATTACTGTGTCAGCTGAAGATAAAAAAAAGACATGTGCCTGGAAAGTGAATGAGGTCTTCCTGAAACCATGCTAGCTGTTTGCAGCAATTAACAGGTGGATGTTTTTCCCACTTGTGTGTAAGCACTACAGTTGTTTTTGGACTGAGTTACTTTTTCATCTTGAGGCCAAGTCAAGGTCCAAACTCTGAGCCAATGAATAATGAAGAATGACATTGAGGACCTACAGATCATAAAGCTGGTAGACAAACACTATTGGGACTTCCAAGCATTCAATAGATGTTCCCTTGTTTTAACAAATGTAAAGCTGGGAGACCAACATTATTGGGACTTCCCAGCATTCAATAGATGTTCCCTTGTTTTAACAAATGTAAAGCTGGGAGACAAACACTATTGGGACTTCCCAGCATTCAATAGATGTTCCCTAACCGGGAATCGAACCCGGGCCGCAGCGGTGAAAGCGCTGAATCCTAGCCACTAGACCATTAGGGAGCCCTATGGTTCTACTTTGGAGGGAACAGAAGTTGTCTGACAAGTCCTTTTTCAGGGGAGTGTTTTAAATGGTGTTTTATGCACGCCAACACCACAATCACTTTCAAAAGCACATTCCCTGACCGGGAATCGAACCCGGGCCGCGGCGGTGAGAGCGCCGAATCCTAGCCACTAGACCATCAGGGAGCCAGTGGAAGACAGCCGGTGGACACACCAGTGGATCAAGTCTACCTGTGAAAACAAACCCTTGTTTTAGCAAATGTGGTGAAGTACTTCAGACTTGAGGAAAATCGAGCTAAATTCCAATGAAATCGGCTTTCTTTTTCTATCTGTTTGCAACACTTGTGCACATTACTGTGTCAGCTGAAGATAAAAAAAAGACATGTGCCTGGAAAGTGAATGAGGTCTTCCTGAAACCATGCTAGCTGTTTGCAGCAATTAACAGGTGGATGTTTTTCCCACTTGTGTGTAAGCACTACAGTTGTTTTTGGACTGAGTTACTTTTTCATCTTGAGGCCAAGTCAAGGTCCAAACTCTGAGCCAATGAATAATGAAGAATGACATTGAGGACCTACAGATCATAAAGCTGGGAGACAAACACTATTGGGACTTCCAAGCATTCAATAGATGTTCCCTAACCAGGAATCGAACCCGGGCCGCAGCGGTGAAAGCGCTGAATCCTAGCCACTAGACCATTAGGGAGCCCTATGGTTCTATTTTGGAGGGAACAGAAGTTGTCTGACAAGTCCTTTTTCAGGGGAGTGTTTTAAATGGTGTTTTATGCACGCCAACACCACAATCACTTTCAAAAGCACATTCCCTGACCGGGAATCGAACCCGGGCCGCGGCGGTGAGAGCGCCGAATCCTAGCCACTAGACCATCAGGGAGCCAGTGGAAGACAGCCGGTGGACACACCAGTGGATCAAGTCTACCTGTGAAAACAAACCCTTGTTTTAGCAAATGTGGTGAAGTACTTCAGACTTGAGGAAAATCGAGCTAAATTCCAATGAAATCTGCCTTCTTTTTCTATCTGTTTGCAACACTTGTGCACATTACTGTGTCAGCTGAAGATAAAAAAAAGACGTGTGCCTGGAAAGTGAATCAGGTCTTCCTGAACACATGCTAGCTGTTCGCAGCAACTAATAGGTGGATGTTTTTCCCACTTGTGTGTAAGCACTACAGTTGTTTTTGGACTGAGTTACTTTTTCATCTTGAGGCCAAGTCAAGGTCCAAACTCTGAGCCAATGAATAATGAAGAATGACTACGGATTACATTGAAGACCTACAGATCATAAAGCTGGGAGACCAACACTATTGGGACTTCCCAGCATTCAATAGATGTTCCCTTGTTTTAACAAATGTAAAGCTGGGAGACAAACACTATTGGGACTTCCCAGCATTCAATAGATGTTCCCTTGTTTTAACAAATGTAAAGCTGGGAGACCAACATTATTGGGACTTACCAGCATTCAATAGATGTTCCCTTGTTTTAACAAATGTAAAGCTGGGAGACAAACACTATTGGGACTTCCCAGCATTCAATAGATGTTCCCTAACCGGGAATCGAACCCGGGCCGCAGCGGTGAAAGCGCTGAATCCTAGCCACTAGACCATTAGGGAGCCCTATGGTTCTACTTTGGAGGGAACAGAAGTTGTCTGACAAGTCCTTTTTCAGGGGAGTGTTTTAACTGGTGTTTTATGCACGCCAACACCACAATCACTTTCAAAAGCACATTCCCTGACCGGGAATCGAACCCTGGCCGCGGCGGTGAGAGCGCCGAATCCTAGCCACTAGACCATCAGGGAGCCAGTGGAAGACAGCCGGTGGACACACCAGTGGATCAAGTCTACCTGTGAAAACAAACCCTTGTTTTAGCAAATGTGGTGAAGTACTTCAGACTTGAGGAAAATCGAGCTAAATTCCAATGAAATCGGCTTTCTTTTTCTATCTGTTTGCAACACTTGTGCACATTACTGTGTCAGCTGAAGATAAAAAAAAGACATGTGCCTGGAAAGTGAATGAGGTCTTCCTGAAACCATGCTAGCTGTTTGCAGCAATTAACAGGTGGATGTTTTTCCCACTTGTGTGTAAGCACTACAGTTGTTTTTGGACTGAGTTACTTTTTCATCTTGAGGCCAAGTCAAGGTCCAAACTCTGAGCCAATGAATAATGAAGAATGACATTGAGGACCTACAGATCATAAAGCTGGTAGACAAACACTATTGGGACTTCCAAGCATTCAATAGATGTTCCCTTGTTTTAACAAATGTAAAGCTGGGAGACCAACATTATTGGGACTTCCCAGCATTCAATAGATGTTCCCTTGTTTTAACAAATGTAAAGCTGGGAGACAAACACTATTGGGACTTCCCAGCATTCAATAGATGTTCCCTAACCGGGAATCGAACCCGGGCCGCAGCGGTGAAAGCGCTGAATCCTAGCCACTAGACCATTAGGGAGCCCTATGGTTCTACTTTGGAGGGAACAGAAGTTGTCTGACAAGTCCTTTTTCAGGGGAGTGTTTTAAATGGTGTTTTATGCACGCCAACACCACAATCACTTTCAAAAGCACATTCCCTGACCGGGAATCGAACCCGGGCCGCGGCGGTGAGAGCGCCGAATCCTAGCCACTAGACCATCAGGGAGCCAGTGGAAGACAGCCGGTGGACACACCAGTGGATCAAGTCTACCTGTGAAAACAAACCCTTGTTTTAGCAAATGTGGTGAAGTACTTCAGACTTGAGGAAAATCGAGCTAAATTCCAATGAAATCGGCTTTCTTTTTCTATCTGTTTGCAACACTTGTGCACATTACTGTGTCAGCTGAAGATAAAAAAAAGACATGTGCCTGGAAAGTGAATGAGGTCTTCCTGAAACCATGCTAGCTGTTTGCAGCAATTAACAGGTGGATGTTTTTCCCACTTGTGTGTAAGCACTACAGTTGTTTTTGGACTGAGTTACTTTTTCATCTTGAGGCCAAGTCAAGGTCCAAACTCTGAGCCAATGAATAATGAAGAATGACATTGAGGACCTACAGATCATAAAGCTGGGAGACAAACACTATTGGGACTTCCAAGCATTCAATAGATGTTCCCTAACCGGGAATCGAACCCGGGCCGCAGCGGTGAAAGCGCTGAATCCTAGCCACTAGACCATTAGGGAGCCCTATGGTTCTATTTTGGAGGGAACAGAAGTTGTCTGACAAGTCCTTTTTCAGGGGAGTGTTTTAAATGGTGTTTTATGCACGCCAACACCACAATCACTTTCAAAAGCACATTCCCTGACCGGGAATCGAACCCGGGCCGCGGCGGTGAGAGCGCCGAATCCTAGCCACTAGACCATCAGGGAGCCAGTGGAAGACAGCCGGTGGACACACCAGTGGATCAAGTCTACCTGTGAAAACAAACCCTTGTTTTAGCAAATGTGGTGAAGTACTTCAGACTTGAGGAAAATCGAGCTAAATTCCAATGAAATCGGCTTTCTTTTTCTATCTGTTTGCAACACTTGTGCACATTACTGTGTCAGCTGAAGATAAAAAAAAGACATGTGCCTGGAAAGTGAATGAGGTCTTCCTGAAACCATGCTAGCTGTTTGCAGCAATTAACAGGTGGATGTTTTTCCCACTTGTGTGTAAGCACTACAGTTGTTTTTGGACTGAGTTACTTTTTCATCTTGAGGCCAAGTCAAGGTCCAAACTCTGAGCCAATGAATAATGAAGAATGACATTGAGGACCTACAGATCATAAAGCTGGGAGACAAACACTATTGGGACTTCCAAGCATTCAATAGATGTTCCCTAACCAGGAATCGAACCCGGGCCGCAGCGGTGAAAGCGCTGAATCCTAGCCACTAGACCATTAGGGAGCCCTATGGTTCTATTTTGGAGGGAACAGAAGTTGTCTGACAAGTCCTTTTTCAGGGGAGTGTTTTAAATGGTGTTTTATGCACGCCAACACCACAATCACTTTCAAAAGCACATTCCCTGACCGGGAATCGAACCCGGGCCGCGGCGGTGAGAGCGCCGAATCCTAGCCACTAGACCATCAGGGAGCCAGTGGAAGACAGCCGGTGGACACACCAGTGGATCAAGTCTACCTGTGAAAACAAACCCTTGTTTTAGCAAATGTGGTGAAGTACTTCAGACTTGAGGAAAATCGAGCTAAATTCCAATGAAATCTGCCTTCTTTTTCTATCTGTTTGCAACACTTGTGCACATTACTGTGTCAGCTGAAGATAAAAAAAAGACGTGTGCCTGGAAAGTGAATCAGGTCTTCCTGAACACATGCTAGCTGTTCGCAGCAACTAATAGGTGGATGTTTTTCCCACTTGTGTGTAAGCACTACAGTTGTTTTTGGACTGAGTTACTTTTTCATCTTGAGGCCAAGTCAAGGTCCAAACTCTGAGCCAATGAATAATGAAGAATGACTACGGATTACATTGAAGACCTACAGATCATAAAGCTGGGAGACCAACACTATTGGGACTTCCCAGCATTCAATAGATGTTCCCTTGTTTTAACAAATGTAAAGCTGGGAGACAAACACTATTGGGACTTCCCAGCATTCAATAGATGTTCCCTTGTTTTAACAAATGTAAAGCTGGGAGACCAACATTATTGGGACTTACCAGCATTCAATAGATGTTCCCTTGTTTTAACAAATGTAAAGCTGGGAGACAAACACTATTGGGACTTCCCAGCATTCAATAGATGTTCCCTAACCGGGAATCGAACCCGGGCCGCAGCGGTGAAAGCGCTGAATCCTAGCCACTAGACCATTAGGGAGCCCTATGGTTCTACTTTGGAGGGAACAGAAGTTGTCTGACAAGTCCTTTTTCAGGGGAGTGTTTTAACTGGTGTTTTATGCACGCCAACACCACAATCACTTTCAAAAGCACATTCCCTGACCGGGAATCGAACCCTGGCCGCGGCGGTGAGAGCGCCGAATCCTAGCCACTAGACCATCAGGGAGCCAGTGGAAGACAGCCGGTGGACACACCAGTGGATCAAGTCTACCTGTGAAAACAAACCCTTGTTTTAGCAAATGTGGTGAAGTACTTCAGACTTGAGGAAAATCGAGCTAAATTCCAATGAAATCGGCTTTCTTTTTCTATCTGTTTGCAACACTTGTGCACATTACTGTGTCAGCTGAAGATAAAAAAAAGACATGTGCCTGGAAAGTGAATGAGGTCTTCCTGAAACCATGCTAGCTGTTTGCAGCAATTAACAGGTGGATGTTTTTCCCACTTGTGTGTAAGCACTACAGTTGTTTTTGGACTGAGTTACTTTTTCATCTTGAGGCCAAGTCAAGGTCCAAACTCTGAGCCAATGAATAATGAAGAATGACATTGAGGACCTACAGATCATAAAGCTGGTAGACAAACACTATTGGGACTTCCAAGCATTCAATAGATGTTCCCTTGTTTTAACAAATGTAAAGCTGGGAGACCAACATTATTGGGACTTCCCAGCATTCAATAGATGTTCCCTTGTTTTAACAAATGTAAAGCTGGGAGACAAACACTATTGGGACTTCCCAGCATTCAATAGATGTTCCCTAACCGGGAATCGAACCCGGGCCGCAGCGGTGAAAGCGCTGAATCCTAGCCACTAGACCATTAGGGAGCCCTATGGTTCTACTTTGGAGGGAACAGAAGTTGTCTGACAAGTCCTTTTTCAGGGGAGTGTTTTAAATGGTGTTTTATGCACGCCAACACCACAATCACTTTCAAAAGCACATTCCCTGACCGGGAATCGAACCCGGGCCGCGGCGGTGAGAGCGCCGAATCCTAGCCACTAGACCATCAGGGAGCCAGTGGAAGACAGCCGGTGGACACACCAGTGGATCAAGTCTACCTGTGAAAACAAACCCTTGTTTTAGCAAATGTGGTGAAGTACTTCAGACTTGAGGAAAATCGAGCTAAATTCCAATGAAATCGGCTTTCTTTTTCTATCTGTTTGCAACACTTGTGCACATTACTGTGTCAGCTGAAGATAAAAAAAAGACATGTGCCTGGAAAGTGAATGAGGTCTTCCTGAAACCATGCTAGCTGTTTGCAGCAATTAACAGGTGGATGTTTTTCCCACTTGTGTGTAAGCACTACAGTTGTTTTTGGACTGAGTTACTTTTTCATCTTGAGGCCAAGTCAAGGTCCAAACTCTGAGCCAATGAATAATGAAGAATGACATTGAGGACCTACAGATCATAAAGCTGGGAGACAAACACTATTGGGACTTCCAAGCATTCAATAGATGTTCCCTAACCGGGAATCGAACCCGGGCCGCAGCGGTGAAAGCGCTGAATCCTAGCCACTAGACCATTAGGGAGCCCTATGGTTCTATTTTGGAGGGAACAGAAGTTGTCTGACAAGTCCTTTTTCAGGGGAGTGTTTTAAATGGTGTTTTATGCACGCCAACACCACAATCACTTTCAAAAGCACATTCCCTGACCGGGAATCGAACCCGGGCCGCGGCGGTGAGAGCGCCGAATCCTAGCCACTAGACCATCAGGGAGCCAGTGGAAGACAGCCGGTGGACACACCAGTGGATCAAGTCTACCTGTGAAAACAAACCCTTGTTTTAGCAAATGTGGTGAAGTACTTCAGACTTGAGGAAAATCGAGCTAAATTCCAATGAAATCGGCTTTCTTTTTCTATCTGTTTGCAACACTTGTGCACATTACTGTGTCAGCTGAAGATAAAAAAAAGACATGTGCCTGGAAAGTGAATGAGGTCTTCCTGAAACCATGCTAGCTGTTTGCAGCAATTAACAGGTGGATGTTTTTCCCACTTGTGTGTAAGCACTACAGTTGTTTTTGGACTGAGTTACTTTTTCATCTTGAGGCCAAGTCAAGGTCCAAACTCTGAGCCAATGAATAATGAAGAATGACATTGAGGACCTACAGATCATAAAGCTGGGAGACAAACACTATTGGGACTTCCAAGCATTCAATAGATGTTCCCTAACCAGGAATCGAACCCGGGCCGCAGCGGTGAAAGCGCTGAATCCTAGCCACTAGACCATTAGGGAGCCCTATGGTTCTATTTTGGAGGGAACAGAAGTTGTCTGACAAGTCCTTTTTCAGGGGAGTGTTTTAAATGGTGTTTTATGCACGCCAACACCACAATCACTTTCAAAAGCACATTCCCTGACCGGGAATCGAACCCGGGCCGCGGCGGTGAGAGCGCCGAATCCTAGCCACTAGACCATCAGGGAGCCAGTGGAAGACAGCCGGTGGACACACCAGTGGATCAAGTCTACCTGTGAAAACAAACCCTTGTTTTAGCAAATGTGGTGAAGTACTTCAGACTTGAGGAAAATCGAGCTAAATTCCAATGAAATCTGCCTTCTTTTTCTATCTGTTTGCAACACTTGTGCACATTACTGTGTCAGCTGAAGATAAAAAAAAGACGTGTGCCTGGAAAGTGAATCAGGTCTTCCTGAACACATGCTAGCTGTTCGCAGCAACTAATAGGTGGATGTTTTTCCCACTTGTGTGTAAGCACTACAGTTGTTTTTGGACTGAGTTACTTTTTCATCTTGAGGCCAAGTCAAGGTCCAAACTCTGAGCCAATGAATAATGAAGAATGACTACGGATTACATTGAAGACCTACAGATCATAAAGCTGGGAGACCAACACTATTGGGACTTCCCAGCATTCAATAGATGTTCCCTTGTTTTAACAAATGTAAAGCTGGGAGACAAACACTATTGGGACTTCCCAGCATTCAATAGATGTTCCCTTGTTTTAACAAATGTAAAGCTGGGAGACCAACATTATTGGGACTTACCAGCATTCAATAGATGTTCCCTTGTTTTAACAAATGTAAAGCTGGGAGACAAACACTATTGGGACTTCCCAGCATTCAATAGATGTTCCCTAACCGGGAATCGAACCCGGGCCGCAGCGGTGAAAGCGCTGAATCCTAGCCACTAGACCATTAGGGAGCCCTATGGTTCTACTTTGGAGGGAACAGAAGTTGTCTGACAAGTCCTTTTTCAGGGGAGTGTTTTAACTGGTGTTTTATGCACGCCAACACCACAATCACTTTCAAAAGCACATTCCCTGACCGGGAATCGAACCCTGGCCGCGGCGGTGAGAGCGCCGAATCCTAGCCACTAGACCATCAGGGAGCCAGTGGAAGACAGCCGGTGGACACACCAGTGGATCAAGTCTACCTGTGAAAACAAACCCTTGTTTTAGCAAATGTGGTGAAGTACTTCAGACTTGAGGAAAATCGAGCTAAATTCCAATGAAATCGGCTTTCTTTTTCTATCTGTTTGCAACACTTGTGCACATTACTGTGTCAGCTGAAGATAAAAAAAAGACATGTGCCTGGAAAGTGAATGAGGTCTTCCTGAAACCATGCTAGCTGTTTGCAGCAATTAACAGGTGGATGTTTTTCCCACTTGTGTGTAAGCACTACAGTTGTTTTTGGACTGAGTTACTTTTTCATCTTGAGGCCAAGTCAAGGTCCAAACTCTGAGCCAATGAATAATGAAGAATGACATTGAGGACCTACAGATCATAAAGCTGGGAGACAAACACTATTGGGACTTCCAAGCATTCAATAGATGTTCCCTAACCGGGAATCGAACCCGGGCCGCAGCGGTGAAAGCGCTGAATCCTAGCCACTAGACCATTAGGGAGCCCTATGGTTCTATTTTGGAGGGAACAGAAGTTGTCTGACAAGTCCTTTTTCAGGGGAGTGTTTTAAATGGTGTTTTATGCACGCCAACACCACAATCACTTTCAAAAGCACATTCCCTGACCGGGAATCGAACCCGGGCCGCGGCGGTGAGAGCGCCGAATCCTAGCCACTAGACCATCAGGGAGCCAGTGGAAGACAGCCGGTGGACACACCAGTGGATCAAGTCTACCTGTGAAAACAAACCCTTGTTTTAGCAAATGTGGTGAAGTACTTCAGACTTGAGGAAAATCGAGCTAAATTCCAATGAAATCGGCTTTCTTTTTCTATCTGTTTGCAACACTTGTGCACATTACTGTGTCAGCTGAAGATAAAAAAAAGACGTGTGCCTGGAAAGTGAATCAGGTCTTCCTGAACACATGCTAGCTGTTCGCAGCAACTAATAGGTGGATGTTTTTCCCACTTGTGTGTAAGCACTACAGTTGTTTTTGGACTGAGTTACTTTTTCATCTTGAGGCCAAGTCAAGGTCCAAACTCTGAGCCAATGAATAATGAAGAATGACTACGGATTACATTGAAGACCTACAGATCATAAAGCTGGGAGACCAACACTATTGGGACTTCCCAGCATTCAATAGATGTTCCCTTGTTTTAACAAATGTAAAGCTGGGAGACAAACACTATTGGGACTTCCCAGCATTCAATAGATGTTCCCTTGTTTTAACAAATGTAAAGCTGGGAGACCAACATTATTGGGACTTACCAGCATTCAATAGATGTTCCCTTGTTTTAACAAATGTAAAGCTGGGAGACAAACACTATTGGGACTTCCCAGCATTCAATAGATGTTCCCTAACCGGGAATCGAACCCGGGCCGCAGCGGTGAAAGCGCTGAATCCTAGCCACTAGACCATTAGGGAGCCCTATGGTTCTACTTTGGAGGGAACAGAAGTTGTCTGACAAGTCCTTTTTCAGGGGAGTGTTTTAACTGGTGTTTTATGCACGCCAACACCACAATCACTTTCAAAAGCACATTCCCTGACCGGGAATCGAACCCTGGCCGCGGCGGTGAGAGCGCCGAATCCTAGCCACTAGACCATCAGGGAGCCAGTGGAAGACAGCCGGTGGACACACCAGTGGATCAAGTCTACCTGTGAAAACAAACCCTTGTTTTAGCAAATGTGGTGAAGTACTTCAGACTTGAGGAAAATCGAGCTAAATTCCAATGAAATCGGCTTTCTTTTTCTATCTGTTTGCAACACTTGTGCACATTACTGTGTCAGCTGAAGATAAAAAAAAGACATGTGCCTGGAAAGTGAATGAGGTCTTCCTGAAACCATGCTAGCTGTTTGCAGCAATTAACAGGTGGATGTTTTTCCCACTTGTGTGTAAGCACTACAGTTGTTTTTGGACTGAGTTACTTTTTCATCTTGAGGCCAAGTCAAGGTCCAAACTCTGAGCCAATGAATAATGAAGAATGACATTGAGGACCTACAGATCATAAAGCTGGTAGACAAACACTATTGGGACTTCCAAGCATTCAATAGATGTTCCCTTGTTTTAACAAATGTAAAGCTGGGAGACCAACATTATTGGGACTTCCCAGCATTCAATAGATGTTCCCTTGTTTTAACAAATGTAAAGCTGGGAGACAAACACTATTGGGACTTCCCAGCATTCAATAGATGTTCCCTAACCGGGAATCGAACCCGGGCCGCAGCGGTGAAAGCGCTGAATCCTAGCCACTAGACCATTAGGGAGCCCTATGGTTCTACTTTGGAGGGAACAGAAGTTGTCTGACAAGTCCTTTTTCAGGGGAGTGTTTTAAATGGTGTTTTATGCACGCCAACACCACAATCACTTTCAAAAGCACATTCCCTGACCGGGAATCGAACCCGGGCCGCGGCGGTGAGAGCGCCGAATCCTAGCCACTAGACCATCAGGGAGCCAGTGGAAGACAGCCGGTGGACACACCAGTGGATCAAGTCTACCTGTGAAAACAAACCCTTGTTTTAGCAAATGTGGTGAAGTACTTCAGACTTGAGGAAAATCGAGCTAAATTCCAATGAAATAGGCTTTCTTTTTCTATCTGTTTGCAACACTTGTGCACATTACTGTGTCAGCTGAAGATAAAAAAAAGACATGTGCCTGGAAAGTGAATGAGGTCTTCCTGAAACCATGCTAGCTGTTTGCAGCAATTAACAGGTGGATGTTTTTCCCACTTGTGTGTAAGCACTACAGTTGTTTTTGGACTGAGTTACTTTTTCATCTTGAGGCCAAGTCAAGGTCCAAACTCTGAGCCAATGAATAATGAAGAATGACATTGAGGACCTACAGATCATAAAGCTGGGAGACAAACACTATTGGGACTTCCCAGCATTCAATAGATGTTCCCTTGTTTTAACAAATGTAAAGCTGGGAGACCAACATTATTGGGACTTCCCAGCATTCAATAGATGTTCCCTTGTTTTAACAAATGTAAAGCTGGGAGACAAACACTATTGGGACTTCCCAGCATTCAATAGATGTTCCCTAACCGGGAATCGAACCCGGGCCGCAGCGGTGAAAGCGCTGAATCCTAGCCACTAGACCATTAGGGAGCCCTATGGTTCTACTTTGGAGGGAACAGAAGTTGTCTGACAAGTCCTTTTTCAGGGGAGTGTTTTAAATGGTGTTTTATGCACGCCAACACCACAATCACTTTCAAAAGCACATTCCCTGACCGGGAATCGAACCCGGGCCGCGGCGGTGAGAGCGCCGAATCCTAGCCACTAGACCATCAGGGAGCCAGTGGAAGACAGCCGGTGGACACACCAGTGGATCAAGTCTACCTGTGAAAACAAACCCTTGTTTTAGCAAATGTGGTGAAGTACTTCAGACTTGAGGAAAATCGAGCTAAATTCCAATGAAATCGGCTTTCTTTTTCTATCTGTTTGCAACACTTGTGCACATTACTGTGTCAGCTGAAGATAAAAAAAAGACATGTGCCTGGAAAGTGAATGAGGTCTTCCTGAAACCATGCTAGCTGTTTGCAGCAATTAACAGGTGGATGTTTTTCCCACTTGTGTGTAAGCACTACAGTTGTTTTTGGACTGAGTTACTTTTTCATCTTGAGGCCAAGTCAAGGTCCAAACTCTGAGCCAATGAATAATGAAGAATGACATTGAGGACCTACAGATCATAAAGCTGGGAGACAAACACTATTGGGACTTCCAAGCATTCAATAGATGTTCCCTAACCGGGAATCGAACCCGGGCCGCAGCGGTGAAAGCGCTGAATCCTAGCCACTAGACCATTAGGGAGCCCTATGGTTCTATTTTGGAGGGAACAGAAGTTGTCTGACAAGTCCTTTTTCAGGGGAGTGTTTTAAATGGTGTTTTATGCACGCCAACACCACAATCACTTTCAAAAGCACATTCCCTGACCGGGAATCGAACCCGGGCCGCGGCGGTGAGAGCGCCGAATCCTAGCCACTAGACCATCAGGGAGCCAGTGGAAGACAGCCGGTGGACACACCAGTGGATCAAGTCTACCTGTGAAAACAAACCCTTGTTTTAGCAAATGTGGTGAAGTACTTCAGACTTGAGGAAAATCGAGCTAAATTCCAATGAAATCTGCCTTCTTTTTCTATCTGTTTGCAACACTTGTGCACATTACTGTGTCAGCTGAAGATAAAAAAAAGACATGTGCCTGGAAAGTGAATCAGGTCTTCCTGAACACATGCTAGCTTTTCGCAGCAATTAATAGGTGGATGTTTTTCCCACTTGTGTGTAAGCACTACAGTTGTTTTTGGACTGAGTTACTTTTTCATCTTGAGGCCAAGTCAAGGTCCAAACTCTGAGCCAATGAATAATGAAGAATGACTACGGATTACATTGAAGACCTACAGATCATAAAGCTGGGAGACCAACACTATTGGGACTTCCCAGCATTCAATAGATGTTCCCTTGTTTTAACAAATGTAAAGCTGGGAGACCAACATTATTGGGACTTCCCAGCATTCAATAGATGTTCCCTTGTTTTAACAAATGTAAAGCTGGGAGACAAACACTATTGGGACTTCCCAGCATTCAATAGATGTTCCCTAACCGGGAATCGAACCCGGGCCGCAGCGGTGAAAGCGCTGAATCCTAGCCACTAGACCATTAGGGAGCCCTATGGTTCTACTTTGGAGGGAACAGAAGTTGTCTGACAAGTCCTTTTTCAGGGGAGTGTTTTAAATGGTGTTTTATGCACGCCAACACCACAATCACTTTCAAAAGCACATTCCCTGACCGGGAATCGAACCCGGGCCGCGGCGGTGAGAGCGCCGAATCCTAGCCACTAGACCATCAGGGAGCCAGTGGAAGACAGCCGGTGGACACACCAGTGGATCAAGTCTACCTGTGAAAACAAACCCTTGTTTTAGCAAATGTGGTGAAGTACTTCAGACTTGAGGAAAATCGAGCTAAATTCCAATGAAATCGGCTTTCTTTTTCTATGTGTTTGCAACACTTGTGCACATTACTGTGGCAGCTGAAGATAAAAAAAAGACATGTGCCTGGAAAGTGAATGAGGTCTTCCTGAAACCATGCTAGCTGTTTGCAGCAATTAACAGGTGGATGTTTTTCCCACTTGTGTGTAAGCACTACAGTTGTTTTTGGACTGAGTTACTTTTTCATCTTGAGGCCAAGTCAAGGTCCAAACTCTGAGCCAATGAATAATGAAGAATGACATTGAGGACCTACAGATCATAAAGCTGGGAGACAAACACTATTGGGACTTCCCAGCATTCAATAGATGTTCCCTTGTTTTAACAAATGTAAAGCTGGGAGACCAACATTATTGTTACTTCCCAGCATTCAATAGATGTTCCCTTGTTTTAACAAATGTAAAGCTGGGAGACAAACACTATTGGGACTTCCCAGCATTCAATAGATGTTCCCTAACCGGGAATCGAACCCGGCCCGCAGCGGTGAAAGCGCTGAATCCTAGCCACTAGACCATTAGGGAGCCCTATGGTTCTACTTTGGAGGGAACAGAAGTTGTCTGACAAGTCCTTTTTCAGGGGAGTGTTTTAAATGGTGTTTTATGCACGCCAACACCACAATCACTTTCAAAAGCACATTCCCTGACCGGGAATCGAACCCGGGCCGCGGCGGTGAGAGCGCCGAATCCTAGCCACTAGACCATCAGGGAGCCAGTGGAAGACAGCCGGTGGACACACCAGTGGATCAAGTCTACCTGTGAAAACAAACCCTTGTTTTAGCAAATGTGGTGAAGTACTTCAGACTTGAGGAAAATCGAGCTAAATTCCAATGAAATCTGCCTTCTTTTTCTATCTGTTTGCAACACTTGTGCACATTACTGTGTCAGCTGAAGATAAAAAAAAGACATGTGCCTGGAAAGTGAATCAGGTCTTCCTGAACACATGCTAGCTTTTCGCAGCAATTAATAGGTGGATGTTTTTCCCACTTGTGTGTAAGCACTACAGTTGTTTTTGGACTGAGTTACTTTTTCATCTTGAGGCCAAGTCAAGGTCCAAACTCTGAGCCAATGAATAATGAAGAATGACATTGAGGACCTACAGATCATAAAGCTGGGAGACAAACACTATTGGGACTTCCCAGCATTCAATAGATGTTCCCTTGTTTTAACAAATGTAAAGCTGGGAGACCAACATTATTGGGACTTCCCAGCATTCAATAGATGTTCCCTTGTTTTAACAAATGTAAAGCTGGGAGACAAACACTATTGGGACTTCCCAGCATTCAATAGATGTTCCCTAACCGGGAATCGAACCCGGGCCGCAGCGGTGAAAGCGCTGAATCCTAGCCACTAGACCATTAGGGAGCCCTATGGTTCTACTTTGGAGGGAACAGAAGTTGTCTGACAAGTCCTTTTTCAGGGGAGTGTTTTAAATGGTGTTTTATGCACGCCAACACCACAATCACTTTCAAAAGCACATTCCCTGACCGGGAATCGAACCCGGGCCGCGGCGGTGAGAGCGCCGAATCCTAGCCACTAGACCATCAGGGAGCCAGTGGAAGACAGCCGGTGGACACACCAGTGGATCAAGTCTACCTGTGAAAACAAACCCTTGTTTTAGCAAATGTGGTGAAGTACTTCAGACTTGAGGAAAATCGAGCTAAATTCCAATGAAATCGGCTTTCTTTTTCTATCTGTTTGCAACACTTGTGCACATTACTGTGTCAGCTGAAGATAAAAAAAAGACATGTGCCTGGAAAGTGAATGAGGTCTTCCTGAAACCATGCTAGCTGTTTGCAGCAATTAACAGGTGGATGTTTTTCCCACTTGTGTGTAAGCACTACAGTTGTTTTTGGACTGAGTTACTTTTTCATCTTGAGGCCAAGTCAAGGTCCAAACTCTGAGCCAATGAATAATGAAGAATGACATTGAGGACCTACAGATCATAAAGCTGGGAGACAAACACTATTGGGACTTCCCAGCATTCAATAGATGTTCCCTTGTTTTAACAAATGTAAAGCTGGGAGACCAACATTATTGGGACTTCCCAGCATTCAATAGATGTTCCCTTGTTTTAACAAATGTAAAGCTTGGAGACAAACACTATTGGGACTTCCCAGCATTCAATAGATGTTCCCTAACCGGGAATCGAACCCGGGCCGCAGCGGTGAAAGCGCTGAATCCTAGCCACTAGACCATTAGGGAGCCCTATGGTTCTACTTTGGAGGGAACAGAAGTTGTCTGACAAGTCCTTTTTCAGGGGAGTGTTTTAAATGGTGTTTTATGCACGCCAACACCACAATCACTTTCAAAAGCACATTCCCTGACCGGGAATCGAACCCGGGCCGCGGCGGTGAGAGCGCCGAATCCTAGCCACTAGACCATCAGGGAGCCAGTGGAAGACAGCCGGTGGACACACCAGTGGATCAAGTCTACCTGTGAAAACAAACCCTTGTTTTAGCAAATGTGGTGAAGTACTTCAGACTTGAGGAAAATCGAGCTAAATTCCAATGAAATCGGCTTTCTTTTTCTATCTGTTTGCAACACTTGTGCACATTACTGTGTCAGCTGAAGATAAAAAAAAGACATGTGCCTGGAAAGTGAATGAGGTCTTCCTGAAACCATGCTAGCTGTTTGCAGCAATTAACAGGTGGATGTTTTTCCCACTTGTGTGTAAGCACTACAGTTGTTTTTGGACTGAGTTACTTTTTCATCTTGAGGCCAAGTCAAGGTCCAAACTCTGAGCCAATGAATAATGAAGAATGACATTGAGGACCTACAGATCATAAAGCTGGGAGACAAACACTATTGGGACTTCCAAGCATTCAATAGATGTTCCCTAACCGGGAATCGAACCCGGGCCGCAGCGGTGAAAGCGCTGAATCCTAGCCACTAGACCATTAGGGAGCCCTATGGTTCTATTTTGGAGGGAACAGAAGTTGTCTGACAAGTCCTTTTTCAGGGGAGTGTTTTAAATGGTGTTTTATGCACGCCAACACCACAATCACTTTCAAAAGCACATTCCCTGACCGGGAATCGAACCCGGGCCGCGGCGGTGAGAGCGCCGAATCCTAGCCACTAGACCATCAGGGAGCCAGTGGAAGACAGCCGGTGGACACACCAGTGGATCAAGTCTACCTGTGAAAACAAACCCTTGTTTTAGCAAATGTGGTGAAGTACTTCAGACTTGAGGAAAATCGAGCTAAATTCCAATGAAATCTGCCTTCTTTTTCTATCTGTTTGCAACACTTGTGCACATTACTGTGTCAGCTGAAGATAAAAAAAAGACATGTGCCTGGAAAGTGAATCAGGTCTTCCTGAACACATGCTAGCTTTTCGCAGCAATTAATAGGTGGATGTTTTTCCCACTTGTGTGTAAGCACTACAGTTGTTTTTGGACTGAGTTACTTTTTCATCTTGAGGCCAAGTCAAGGTCCAAACTCTGAGCCAATGAATAATGAAGAATGACTACGGATTACATTGAAGACCTACAGATCATAAAGCTGGGAGACCAACACTATTGGGACTTCCCAGCATTCAATAGATGTTCCCTTGTTTTAACAAATGTAAAGCTGGGAGACCAACATTATTGGGACTTCCCAGCATTCAATAGATGTTCCCTTGTTTTAACAAATGTAAAGCTGGGAGACAAACACTATTGGGACTTCCCAGCATTCAATAGATGTTCCCTAACCGGGAATCGAACCCGGGCCGCAGCGGTGAAAGCGCTGAATCCTAGCCACTAGACCATTAGGGAGCCCTATGGTTCTACTTTGGAGGGAACAGAAGTTGTCTGACAAGTCCTTTTTCAGGGGAGTGTTTTAAATGGTGTTTTATGCACGCCAACACCACAATCACTTTCAAAAGCACATTCCCTGACCGGGAATCGAACCCGGGCCGCGGCGGTGAGAGCGCCGAATCCTAGCCACTAGACCATCAGGGAGCCAGTGGAAGACAGCCGGTGGACACACCAGTGGATCAAGTCTACCTGTGAAAACAAACCCTTGTTTTAGCAAATGTGGTGAAGTACTTCAGACTTGAGGAAAATCGAGCTAAATTCCAATGAAATCGGCTTTCTTTTTCTATGTGTTTGCAACACTTGTGCACATTACTGTGGCAGCTGAAGATAAAAAAAAGACATGTGCCTGGAAAGTGAATCAGGTCTTCCTGAACACATGCTAGCTTTTCGCAGCAATTAACAGGTGGATGTTTTTCCCACTTGTGTGTAAGCACTACAGTTGTTTTTGGACTGAGTTACTTTTTCATCTTGAGGCCAAGTCAAGGTCCAAACTCTGAGCCAATGAATAATGAAGAATGACATTGAGGACCTACAGATCATAAAGCTGGGAGACAAACACTATTGGGACTTCCCAGCATTCAATAGATGTTCCCTTGTTTTAACAAATGTAAAGCTGGGAGACCAACATTATTGGGACTTCCCAGCATTCAATAGATGTTCCCTTGTTTTAACAAATGTAAAGCTGGGAGACAAACACTATTGGGACTTCCCAGCATTCAATAGATGTTCCCTAACCGGGAATCGAACCCGGGCCGCAGCGGTGAAAGCGCTGAATCCTAGCCACTAGACCATTAGGGAGCCCTATGGTTCTACTTTGGAGGGAACAGAAGTTGTCTGACAAGTCCTTTTTCAGGGGAGTGTTTTAAATGGTGTTTTATGCACGCCAACACCACAATCACTTTCAAAAGCACATTCCCTGACCGGGAATCGAACCCGGGCCGCGGCGGTGAGAGCGCCGAATCCTAGCCACTAGACCATCAGGGAGCCAGTGGAAGACAGCCGGTGGACACACCAGTGGATCAAGTCTACCTGTGAAAACAAACCCTTGTTTTAGCAAATGTGGTGAAGTACTTCAGACTTGAGGAAAATCGAGCTAAATTCCAATGAAATCGGCTTTCTTTTTCTATCTGTTTGCAACACTTGTGCACATTACTGTGTCAGCTGAAGATAAAAAAAAGACATGTGCCTGGAAAGTGAATGAGGTCTTCCTGAAACCATGCTAGCTGTTTGCAGCAATTAACAGGTGGATGTTTTTCCCACTTGTGTGTAAGCACTACAGTTGTTTTTGGACTGAGTTACTTTTTCATCTTGAGGCCAAGTCAAGGTCCAAACTCTGAGCCAATGAATAATGAAGAATGACATTGAGGACCTACAGATCATAAAGCTGGGAGACAAACACTATTGGGACTTCCCAGCATTCAATAGATGTTCCCTTGTTTTAACAAATGTAAAGCTGGGAGACCAACATTATTGGGACTTCCCAGCATTCAATAGATGTTCCCTTGTTTTAACAAATGTAAAGCTGGGAGACAAACACTATTGGGACTTCCCAGCATTCAATAGATGTTCCCTAACCGGGAATCGAACCCGGGCCGCAGCGGTGAAAGCGCTGAATCCTAGCCACTAGACCATTAGGGAGCCCTATGGTTCTACTTTGGAGGGAACAGAAGTTGTCTGACAAGTCCTTTTTCAGGGGAGTGTTTTAAATGGTGTTTTATGCACGCCAACACCACAATCACTTTCAAAAGCACATTCCCTGACCGGGAATCGAACCCGGGCCGCGGCGGTGAGAGCGCCGAATCCTAGCCACTAGACCATCAGGGAGCCAGTGGAAGACAGCCGGTGGACACACCAGTGGATCAAGTCTACCTGTGAAAACAAACCCTTGTTTTAGCAAATGTGGTGAAGTACTTCAGACTTGAGGAAAATCGAGCTAAATTCCAATGAAATCGGCTTTCTTTTTCTATCTGTTTGCAACACTTGTGCACATTACTGTGTCAGCTGAAGATAAAAAAAAGACATGTGCCTGGAAAGTGAATGAGGTCTTCCTGAAACCATGCTAGCTGTTTGCAGCAATTAACAGGTGGATGTTTTTCCCACTTGTGTGTAAGCACTACAGTTGTTTTTGGACTGAGTTACTTTTTCATCTTGAGGCCAAGTCAAGGTCCAAACTCTGAGCCAATGAATAATGAAGAATGACATTGAGGACCTACAGATCATAAAGCTGGGAGACAAACACTATTGGGACTTCCCAGCATTCAATAGATGTTCCCTTGTTTTAACAAATGTAAAGCTGGGAGACCAACATTATTGGGACTTCCCAGCATTCAATAGATGTTCCCTTGTTTTAACAAATGTAAAGCTGGGAGACAAACACTATTGGGACTTCCCAGCATTCAATAGATGTTCCCTAACCGGGAATCGAACCCGGGCCGCAGCGGTGAAAGCGCTGAATCCTAGCCACTAGACCATTAGGGAGCCCTATGGTTCTACTTTGGAGGGAACAGAAGTTGTCTGACAAGTCCTTTTTCAGGGGAGTGTTTTAAATGGTGTTTTATGCACGCCAACACCACAATCACTTTCAAAAGCACATTCCCTGACCGGGAATCGAACCCGGGCCGCGGCGGTGAGAGCGCCGAATCCTAGCCACTAGACCATCAGGGAGCCAGTGGAAGACAGCCGGTGGACACACCAGTGGATCAAGTCTACCTGTGAAAACAAACCCTTGTTTTAGCAAATGTGGTGAAGTACTTCAGACTTGAGGAAAATCGAGCTAAATTCCAATGAAATCGGCTTTCTTTTTCTATCTGTTTGCAACACTTGTGCACATTACTGTGTCAGCTGAAGATAAAAAAAAGACATGTGCCTGGAAAGTGAATGAGGTCTTCCTGAAACCATGCTAGCTGTTTGCAGCAATTAACAGGTGGATGTTTTTCCCACTTGTGTGTAAGCACTACAGTTGTTTTTGGACTGAGTTACTTTTTCATCTTGAGGCCAAGTCAAGGTCCAAACTCTGAGCCAATGAATAATGAAGAATGACATTGAGGACCTACAGATCATAAAGCTGGGAGACAAACACTATTGGGACTTCCCAGCATTCAATAGATGTTCCCTTGTTTTAACAAATGTAAAGCTGGGAGACCAACATTATTGGGACTTCCCAGCATTCAATAGATGTTCCCTTGTTTTAACAAATGTAAAGCTTGGAGACAAACACTATTGGGACTTCCCAGCATTCAATAGATGTTCCCTAACCGGGAATCGAACCCGGGCCGCAGCGGTGAAAGCGCTGAATCCTAGCCACTAGACCATTAGGGAGCCCTATGGTTCTACTTTGGAGGGAACAGAAGTTGTCTGACAAGTCCTTTTTCAGGGGAGTGTTTTAAATGGTGTTTTATGCACGCCAACACCACAATCACTTTCAAAAGCACATTCCCTGACCGGGAATCGAACCCGGGCCGCGGCGGTGAGAGCGCCGAATCCTAGCCACTAGACCATCAGGGAGCCAGTGGAAGACAGCCGGTGGACACACCAGTGGATCAAGTCTACCTGTGAAAACAAACCCTTGTTTTAGCAAATGTGGTGAAGTACTTCAGACTTGAGGAAAATTGAGCTAAATTCCAATGAAATCGGCTTTCTTTTTCTATCTGTTTGCAACACTTGTGCACATTACTGTGTCAGCTGAAGATAAAAAAAAGACATGTGCCTGGAAAGTGAATGAGGTCTTCCTGAAACCATGCTAGCTGTTTGCAGCAATTAACAGGTGGATGTTTTTCCCACTTGTGTGTAAGCACTACAGTTGTTTTTGGACTGAGTTACTTTTTCATCTTGAGGCCAAGTCAAGGTCCAAACTCTGAGCCAATGAATAATGAAGAATGACATTGAGGACCTACAGATCATAAAGCTGGGAGACAAACACTATTGGGACTTCCAAGCATTCAATAGATGTTCCCTAACCGGGAATCGAACCCGGGCCGCAGCGGTGAAAGCGCTGAATCCTAGCCACTAGACCATTAGGGAGCCCTATGGTTCTATTTTGGAGGGAACAGAAGTTGTCTGACAAGTCCTTTTTCAGGGGAGTGTTTTAAATGGTGTTTTATGCACGCCAACACCACAATCACTTTCAAAAGCACATTCCCTGACCGGGAATCGAACCCGGGCCGCGGCGGTGAGAGCGCCGAATCCTAGCCACTAGACCATCAGGGAGCCAGTGGAAGACAGCCGGTGGACACACCAGTGGATCAAGTCTACCTGTGAAAACAAACCCTTGTTTTAGCAAATGTGGTGAAGTACTTCAGACTTGAGGAAAATCGAGCTAAATTCCAATGAAATCTGCCTTCTTTTTCTATCTGTTTGCAACACTTGTGCACATTACTGTGTCAGCTGAAGATAAAAAAAAGACATGTGCCTGGAAAGTGAATCAGGTCTTCCTGAACACATGCTAGCTTTTCGCAGCAATTAATAGGTGGATGTTTTTCCCACTTGTGTGTAAGCACTACAGTTGTTTTTGGACTGAGTTACTTTTTCATCTTGAGGCCAAGTCAAGGTCCAAACTCTGAGCCAATGAATAATGAAGAATGACTACGGATTACATTGAAGACCTACAGATCATAAAGCTGGGAGACCAACACTATTGGGACTTCCCAGCATTCAATAGATGTTCCCTTGTTTTAACAAATGTAAAGCTGGGAGACCAACATTATTGGGACTTCCCAGCATTCAATAGATGTTCCCTTGTTTTAACAAATGTAAAGCTGGGAGACAAACACTATTGGGACTTCCCAGCATTCAATAGATGTTCCCTAACCGGGAATCGAACCCGGGCCGCAGCGGTGAAAGCGCTGAATCCTAGCCACTAGACCATTAGGGAGCCCTATGGTTCTACTTTGGAGGGAACAGAAGTTGTCTGACAAGTCCTTTTTCAGGGGAGTGTTTTAAATGGTGTTTTATGCACGCCAACACCACAATCACTTTCAAAAGCACATTCCCTGACCGGGAATCGAACCCGGGCCGCGGCGGTGAGAGCGCCGAATCCTAGCCACTAGACCATCAGGGAGCCAGTGGAAGACAGCCGGTGGACACACCAGTGGATCAAGTCTACCTGTGAAAACAAACCCTTGTTTTAGCAAATGTGGTGAAGTACTTCAGACTTGAGGAAAATCGAGCTAAATTCCAATGAAATCGGCTTTCTTTTTCTATCTGTTTGCAACACTTGTGCACATTACTGTGTCAGCTGAAGATAAAAAAAAGACATGTGCCTGGAAAGTGAATGAGGTCTTCCTGAAACCATGCTAGCTGTTTGCAGCAATTAACAGGTGGATGTTTTTCCCACTTGTGTGTAAGCACTACAGTTGTTTTTGGACTGAGTTACTTTTTCATCTTGAGGCCAAGTCAAGGTCCAACCTCTGAGCCAATGAATAATGAAGAATGACATTGAGGACCTACAGATCATAAAGCTGGGAGACAAACACTATTGGGACTTCCAAGCATTCAATAGATGTTCCCTAACCGGGAATCGAACCCGGGCCGCAGCGGTGAAAGCGCTGAATCCTAGCCACTAGACCATTAGGGAGCCCTATGGTTCTATTTTGGAGGGAACAGAAGTTGTCTGACAAGTCCTTTTTCAGGGGAGTGTTTTAAATGGTGTTTTATGCACGCCAACACCACAATCACTTTCAAAAGCACATTCCCTGACCGGGAATCGAACCCGGGCCGCGGCGGTGAGAGCGCCGAATCCTAGCCACTAGACCATCAGGGAGCCAGTGGAAGACAGCCGGTGGACACACCAGTGGATCAAGTCTACCTGTGAAAACAAACCCTTGTTTTAGCAAATGTGGTGAAGTACTTCAGACTTGAGGAAAATCGAGCTAAATTCCAATGAAATCGGCTTTCTTTTTCTATCTGTTTGCAACACTTGTGCACATTACTGTGTCAGCTGAAGATAAAAAAAAGACATGTGCCTGGAAAGTGAATGAGGTCTTCCTGAAACCATGCTAGCTGTTTGCAGCAATTAACAGGTGGATGTTTTTCCCACTTGTGTGTAAGCACTACAGTTGTTTTTGGACTGAGTTACTTTTTCATCTTGAGGCCAAGTCAAGGTCCAAACTCTGAGCCAATGAATAATGAAGAATGACATTGAGGACCTACAGATCATAAAGCTGGGAGACAAACACTATTGGGACTTCCAAGCATTCAATAGATGTTCCCTAACCAGGAATCGAACCCGGGCCGCAGCGGTGAAAGCGCTGAATCCTAGCCTCTAGACCATCAGGGAGCCAGTGGAAGACAGCCGGTGGACACACCAGTGGATCAAGTCTACCTGTGAAAACAAACCCTTGTTTTAGCAAATGTGGTGAAGTACTTCAGACTTGAGGAAAATCGAGCTAAATTCCAATGAAATCGGCTTTCTTTTTCTATCTGTTTGCAACACTTGTGCACATTACTGTGTCAGCTGAAGATAAAAAAAAGACATGTGCCTGGAAAGTGAATGAGGTCTTCCTGAAACCATGCTAGCTGTTTGCAGCAATTAACAGGTGGATGTTTTTCCCACTTGTGTGTAAGCACTACAGTTGTTTTTGGACTGAGTTACTTTTTCATCTTGAGGCCAAGTCAAGGTCCAAACTCTGAGCCAATGAATAATGAAGAATGACATTGAGGACCTACAGATCATAAAGCTGGGAGACAAACACTATTGGGACTTCCCAGCATTCAATAGATGTTCCCTTGTTTTAACAAATGTAAAGCTGGGAGACCAACATTATTGGGACTTCCCAGCATTCAATAGATGTTCCCTTGTTTTAACAAATGTAAAGCTGGGAGACAAACACTATTGGGACTTCCCAGCATTCAATAGATGTTCCCTAACCGGGAATCGAACCCGGGCCGCAGCGGTGAAAGCGCTGAATCCTAGCCACTAGACCATTAGGGAGCCCTATGGTTCTACTTTGGAGGGAACAGAAGTTGTCTGACAAGTCCTTTTTCAGGGGAGTGTTTTAAATGGTGTTTTATGCACGCCAACACCACAATCACTTTCAAAAGCACATTCCCTGACCGGGAATCGAACCCGGGCCGCGGCGGTGAGAGCGCCGAATCCTAGCCACTAGACCATCAGGGAGCCAGTGGAAGACAGCCGGTGGACACACCAGTGGATCAAGTCTACCTGTGAAAACAAACCCTTGTTTTAGCAAATGTGGTGAAGTACTTCAGACTTGAGGAAAATCGAGCTAAATTCCAATGAAATCGGCTTTCTTTTTCTATCTGTTTGCAACACTTGTGCACATTACTGTGTCAGCTGAAGATAAAAAAAAGACATGTGCCTGGAAAGTGAATGAGGTCTTCCTGAAACCATGCTAGCTGTTTGCAGCAATTAACAGGTGGATGTTTTTCCCACTTGTGTGTAAGCACTACAGTTGTTTTTGGACTGAGTTACTTTTTCATCTTGAGGCCAAGTCAAGGTCCAAACTCTGAGCCAATGAATAATGAAGAATGACTAAGGATTACATTGAAGACCTACAGATCATAAAGCTGGGAGACAAACACTATTGGGACTTCCAAGCATTCAATAGATGTTCCCTAACCGGGAATCGAACCCGGGCCGCAGCGGTGAAAGCGCTGAATCCTAGCCACTAGACCATTAGGGAGCCCTATGGTTCTACTTTGGAGGGAACAGAAGTTGTCTGACAAGTCCTTTTTCAGGGGAGTGCTTTAAATCATGTTTTATGCACGCTAACACCACAATCACTTTCAAAAGCACATTCCCTGACCGGGAATCGAATGCCGCCCCACCATTCTTTGCCACCGCAACTTTGAAAACGACTCACACGTCCGAACTTTAACAAAAAAGGAGGAGAAATGCGTAGACAATTTGCAGTTGGTTTACGTATTGATTTCGATGGTTATTTTAATTATTTTTATTGTGTGTGTGTGTGTGTGTGTGTGTGTGTGTGTGTGTGTGTGTGTGTTAGTGTGTGTGTGTGTGTGTGTGTGTGTGTGTGTGTGTGTGTGTGTGTGTGTGTGTGTGTGAAATTGGTGAACTTTGCTTTTAGACATTCTGGTGTCATGTTTTTTTGAGGTGCTTGGCTGTTACTTGATGTTGATTTCATACGTGAAATCTTAATAGGAACTATAAAACATTTTTCATAAATAAAGAAAAGAGACACCAATCGCGAAGTTCGCACTGTGATAATTTGCCTTCAACAACTTTGAACGATTTTAAACCCAGAGGTGAACTATAAATGTGATGCTGTAAATGATGATGTTTTTATTGTGACCGAGGGACTGCAGATGTTAACTAGCTCTGAGATAACTCTGGTGCAACTTTTATGTTCAATATTGTACATGGTCCCTATACAAATAAAAGTTAAATTATTAATTAAGTAATAGTAAAACCCTCAAAGTGAAGGATCCTGGTCTCTTATTTAGCCTTCCTTATGTATTCATTCACACATCGTGGTTATTAGGATTTAATTTCAGGAAGGCACAGGGGAAACGTTTATAAAAAAGCTTTTTCTGAAAACTGCAGTTTCACAACGGCAGACCGACGTCACTGACCTCCGCTGCTGTCTCATTATGTGATGTCGCCTAGTGGAAGGCGATCACCTTTTCCTTTGACCTATGGCTCAATCTCATGTCCCTTGTTTGCACCGAGTGTCCTCCGAGTTGTCTCCTCCACTTGCGTGTTAGTCCCGCCCACCAGAGATGCACGGAGGAAACGAAGCCGAGGAGAGAGGACCGAGGAAATCAGCTTTAAGACACATGAGACGTCGTTTCCTCGACAGCGTCACATGACGCGACATCAGCTGATCACGTTCAGCTGTCAATCAACCGAACAGCTGTTTATGTCCACACACACACACACACACACTGTATTATTTCTAATCAAACACACACACTGTATTATTACTAATCAAACACACACACTGTATTATTACTAATCAAACACACACACACACACACACACACACACACACTGTATTATTTCTAATCAAACACACACACTGTATTATTACTAATCAAACACACACACTGTATTATTACTAATCAAACACACACACACACACACACACACACACTGTATTATTTCTAATCAAACACACACTGTATTATTATTAATCAAACACACACACACTGTATTATTATTAATCAAACACACACACTGTATTATTACTAATCACACACACACACTGTATTATTACTAATCACACACACACTGTATTATTACTAATCACACACACACACTGTATTATTACTAATCAAACACACGCACTGTATTATTACTAATCAAACACACACACACGCACTGTATTATTTCTAATCAAACACACACACTGTATTATTTCTAATCAAACACACACACTGTATTATTTCTAATCAAACACACACACTGTATTATTACTAATCAAACACACACTGTATTATTTCTAATCAAACACACACACTGTATTATTACTAATCAAACACACACACTGTATTATTACTAATCACACACACACACTGTATTATTACTAATCACACACACACTGTATTATTACTAATCAAACACACACACTGTATTATTTCTAATCAAACACACACACTGTATTATTACTAATCAAACACACACACTGTATTATTTCTAATCAAACACACACACTGTATTATTACTAATCAAACACACACACACGCACTGTATTATTTCTAATCAAACACACACACTGTATTATTTCTAATCACACACACACACTGTATTATTACTAATCACACACACGCACTGTATTATTTCTAATCAAACACACACACTGTATTATTTCTAATCAAACACACACACTGTATTATTTCTAATCAAACACACACACTGTATTATTTCTAATCACACACACACACTGTATTATTACTAATCAAACACACACACTGTATTATTTCTAATCAAACACAGTTACAGTGTCTCTTGATAACAAACACCTGAAGAACAACCTGCAGTCTGTTTCAAACCAAAAGGACAGTTTCTACTGACTCAAAGATTTCATTTTGAATTGTCTATAATTATTGATTATTATTAATCAGTTTGGACTGAACCTAGCCTGTATTTAGACAACCAACTCTGTATTTTATAAACACAGATATTTATGTGTCAGGATACTGAAAATGATTGATTAGAATCTAAATGATGAAACTTTGTGAAGATCAATAAGTGAGAATATAAAACGGACTCCTCTTCGTCAGACTCTTTTTAATCCCAGCTCATCACAGAGCGACTCTTTACAAACTCACTGATGTTCATCATCTGTTTAAATGTCCCACGCTCCGTTTAGCCTCTTTTTAATCTCCCTCTTTTCTCCCCTATTAAACTCTGTTTCACTGAAGTCTGATCCTGTGCAGTGTCCAATCAGTGACTGATATACGAGAAGGGGGCGTGTCTGTCAGTGAAAAGACTTCCGTGAAGTCAGCTCTCGAGTCTCCTCGGTCATCGCTCCTCGGATCAGCCTCCTCTCTCCTTGATCCTCTCTCCTCCGTTCGCTATTAGAGCTTTGGGACGATCCTCAACATGGCGGCTTTGGAACTACTTCCGGTTCGGCTGAGGACCGAGGAGACTGCAAATAAGGGACTTGGGATTGAGCCTATGTATTCTCCTAACACCTTTCCCAAGTCCTTTATGAAGTCTCCTAACACCCTTCCTTTCCCTTTTAACGCTGTGAAAACGTCACTGGGTTAAGGTGAAGAGAATAGTGAACGGAGATAGGAGGGACAATCCGAACGCAACCGTAATATTTCTCGTGCAGCCTTGACTCTGCAGCTTTAATCATAGGGTCTTTTTCAAACTGTCGACTACACCCTAGCCCTACCCACCATACCCTCCGTTTGCACGTCCACGCGGAGGGCCCGCCATATTAAGTCCGCCTCAAACCACTTAGCAGGGAGTGGTAGTGGGCCATAAAACCCTCCGCCAGCAAGTCTGCACCGATGCAGACTTGATGATCACGTGTAACGCCTATTGTGTCCGGTAGTCACGGAAGGAATGACCTGTACTAAAGTAAGTTCTGTGTGTTCGTGTTTGAACAAACCAAAACACTGCTCCAACTAAGACGGACATTTAATATGATCATACAGACGTGAACAACTTCACCTGTTTATTGTTTTAAAGGTTCAAATAAAAGCCTCCTCTTCCTCTCTTCCTTCTGTTCACCTGTTTATTTCATTGTGTTTCATATTTAAAGGGACTGTTGCAAAAACTAAAGAATATTAAATCATGTTACTGACAACTTCTCACTCTTATTTATTTATCATTGTTCTACTTTTGATTTCGTTGTAAAACTTTATTTCGGCTACAAAAAAAAATAGAAAAATAAACGTCTTGCAGCTGTGATGTTCATTTATAGTCTCCTTGTCTGCTTTCATTGAAGACAACCTGTTCTTTGATATTATAATAAATTAAACATTATAAATGACAATAAAGAATGTGGGCTCCATCTGATCGTTTTGTTATAAGTCTACACTAATATAAATTTACTAGAGAAAAATAATCTACATAAAGACTTTTACAGACTGTATTACGTACATTAATAATAAGCCGTTCCCTCAGGATGCCGCTGAGTAACCATGGTAACACACACTTCCTGTTTCCACCTGAGAGAGTGAAGTTTGTCCCAAAGCCTGCTGCTGTATTTCTACCCTCCACCTGGATGGAGGGGACTTCATTCAGCTGAGTGTGTGACGTCACGGGGGGGGGGGGGGGGGGGGGGGGTTGTAGGGGTCGGTTTGAAAAAAAGGCCCATAGTTATCAAACCTACGTCATCAAACGTTGACGGAACAACTACGGTCACGTGCCGTAGAAAGCTCGAGATCAACATGGCCGCCTGCATGAAGATGTTCGGAGCAGCGAGACATCTGCAGAGTAAAGCGGGTCTTTTAAAACTCAGCCGGCCTGGGCTCTTCAGGACCGGGAGCTGCCCCCCCTCTCTGACTGACACACCGGCACTGAGCCGGTTTCAGCCCCCCCGGGTCTACAGCAGCACCCTGAGCTCCTCTGCCCCTCCATTCACAGCACTGACAGCTGGCTGCAGGCTGCCCACCAGGTCTCAGCGGTGGATGCGGGTCGGGGTCTGCGGACAAGCAGATCTCCTCACACCGTACTCAAGACCCTGCTGGATCCAGGACCGGAGGTTCGGGAACCGGGCCAGCGGGGCCGGCTTCTCAGGGGAGGACAGCGGGGACAGTGCCGGTTCTGGGGGAGAGGAGTCTGGGGGAGATGGGGGAGCGCCGTACAACGGACCCCAGATGACGGCTCTCACCACCATGCTGGTCCCCGAGGTCTTCCCCAACGTGCCCCTGGTCGCCGTGAGCAGGAACCCGGTGTTTCCCCGCTTCATTAAGATCATAGAGGTGAGGATGACGCAACGTTACGTGACCAGTCCACTGTCATCACAGGCTCAAGGACACGAGATGATGTAATCACGTGACACTCTGAATGTACAGGGGGGGGGGGGTTCTCTCTCTGGTTCTAATAGACTATTTTAAACACACTTTAAAATAATGAATGACATCTATCCATGTAATGAGTTCCTCAGAGAAAGATTCAATATTGAAAGAAATAACTGTGTGTTTTGTGATGTTGAAATTGAAACCCAACAACATCTATCTTATGATTTTAATTTTACAAAAGTTCGTTTAGAAATTGGATTTCTACAAAAGAACTAAATTTTCCAACTTTAGAATATAACAAAATAAAATTGGGTATTTTAATGGAAGAAAAAAAGAAGAGGAGGTTGTATAATGCAGTCATTATCTTGGCCAAACAATACATTCATAAATGCAGATTTCTAAAAGTCAAACCACTTTTTCTCATTTTCATGAATGAATTAACAAATTTACAAAAATCAATTATAAAGATTAGAACTAAACGAGCTGCTGAACTAACTCAAAGTTTAAAGTCATTGCTTCCAACTTCAGATATTTGTGTTTTATGTTCTATTGTTCTATTTGTTCATGGTTCTTGTTTTTGTTTGTTTGTTTGTTTGTTTGTGTATTAAGTCTCGTTAAGTCAAGCTCGGTCTGTAACTTTCGACGTAAACTGTGATTTTTGTAATAGTCAGATTTTGATTTATAAATAAAGTGGAGAAAAAAGAAAAAAAAACTAGGGATGTCCCGATACAACTTTTTCACTTTTGATATGATACAGATATCGCAGCCTTGTTTATTGGCCAATAAGATGTCTGATGCAAAATCAGCACGAATCATAAAAACTTTAATTTTTTTATAATGACTTTGTCGTGTTGAATGTTAAAAATAAGGCTTTATTAAGTGTTGTTACTCAAACAGAGAACAACAATAGAGTTGCATGAATTTTAACCTTCAATGTAATATCTGCAGTATTGTACAAGTAAATAATAATGAATACAAAATAAATGAGAAGAGCCTGAAATGTAGCCTAAAAATAAGTTGTACTTTTAAAGTCTGTTAAATGGTCTCTGCTTATCGAAGCGCTTATATCAGAGATTTTAGACGCAGTCTGATAAAATCTGATCTTTGTTTTCTGGCTGATATCGGACCGATATAAATATCAGATGTTCTTAAAGTGTGCTTGTTGTCGTCTGACTTCCTGTCAGGTGAAGAATAAAGAGCTGATGGAGCTGCTGAGGAGGAAGGTTCGTCTGGCTCAGCCGTACGCCGGGGTCTTCCTGAAGAGAGACGATAAGTAAGTCACTCCATCTCCATGACTCAGCGATTTTTATCACATCTGGATCGCACACGTGTCCAACTTAAACACTCTGAAAACATGCTACACATGAAAAGATATGATGATAATTATAAATGAATACACATGAATAAAGAATGTTTTTTAGGTGTCTGAAACACTTTCACCACCACACTTGTGGAGGAAACGTGTGCAACATGGCGTGCAGCACAAACTGGTCGTTTAATCTCGATGCTCTCGTTTCGAGGAGACTAAACCGTGAGGAAATCATAACTTGACCTGCACTCGTTTACAGTCTGCATCAGAGGTCGGCGTGTCCTGTAACTATCAAGCTGCTGAAATAAACAAAGACAGAGTTCAACGCTAACGGTTAGCTCGTTAGTTAGCTCTCTGACTAGTATAAGCAGCTTAGCATTGTAGCATCATATAATGCTGGACTCATTATGACATCACATGTCAAATAATTTCCACAGTGATATTTATGAACTCACAGCTGCTTTTTAATTATCCAACAGTCACATGACCTATGAAACATCACGTTAGCAGGAGCGTTAGCTTCATCACCTTTAAAGCTTTCTACTGGCTGACATTTAAAATAAAAAAAAAACAACAAATACAGACGTACAGGTTGTTTGTTTTAGCCGTCTGGCTCGTGAAGCTGTTCGGGATCTGTTGCATGGTTGTGGGTGAATTCTGAAGTCGTCATTAAACTGTCCTGAGGACTTGACACGCGGCTCCCTGCTGTCCTCGTCTCTGAGTGTTTCTGTCTCTTGCAGTAATGAGTCTGACGTGGTCGAGTCTCTGGACGCCGTCTACTCCACGGGGACCTTTGTTCAGATTCATGAGATGCAGGACCTGGGAGACAAGCTGAGGATGATCGTCATGGGACATCGCAGGTATATGGAACACCGTGTTTAGGATTAGATGCATGGCTGAACACTTTAGAGTGAAGCGGCTGTGGCTCAGTGGTGGAGTCGTAAGGTGCAGCCCATGCAAACCTCTGCTGTGTGTGTGTGTGTGTGTGTGTGTGTGTGCTCTGCCCTCTCAAGAATCCGGATCACCAAACAGCTTGAGGTGGAGGCCGAGGAGGAGGCAGCAGCGTCCCCCGTGTTTTCAGAGTCGGAGGCGGAGTCCCAGCCCAAACCTTCACCCAGACGCAAAGCCAAACGCAGCCGCAAGGACCAACCGGGTGCTCCGACAGAGACGCTGGAGGAGAAGGTCAGTGACTGCACGTCAGTGTAAGCTGTCAATCAGACAGCATGAATTAACAGTATCTCCTCCTTCGTTAAGAACTGCATAACCCATGCTGGAAAATACTGTGAGGCTGTGAGGTTATTTTCCTGTGTTTACAGTTTGACCAGTTCCTTGTTTAGTTGTTGGTGAGCAGCAACACAGGGAATAAGTAAAATTGTGCAGAACCCCTCAGAAATGCAGATTTTTGCCCCTTTCGTGATGCTAATTGGAGGTTTATTTTATATCGTGAGTGATCTTGATTTTTGTGTCTCAGATTTCCGAAGCAGATCTGACTCCAGAACTTCAGCCTCTGCCCTCGTCCAACATTCTGATGGTGGAGGTGGACAACGTTCAGCATGAGCAGTTCACCGTCACCGAGGAGGTCAAGGTACCAAACATGCGTTTCATCATGAGCTCCCTGACTCACCGTCCGATTTTATCGGAGCAGATCTCATTAGAACAAACGCTCTCACTAAACGCACAAACTGGATCTGTGTGTTCTTCAGGCGCTGACGGCCGAGATCGTGAAAACCATCCGTGACATCATCGCACTCAACCCCCTCTACAGGTGTGTTCTCAGCCTGTCTGACCACACGCCTTATTTCACTCTGAGCCCGCATTAAATCTGTGTGTGTGTGTGTGTGTGCGTGTCAGAGAGTCCGTCCTCCAGATGATGCAGGCTGGTCAGAGAGTCGTTGATAATCCCATCTACCTCAGTGACATGGGGGCAGCGCTGACGGGAGCAGAGTCACATGAGCTTCAGGACGTCTTGGAAGAAATCAATGTGAGCTTTCTGCATGCTTAGGGGGAGGAGGCGGGATGTTGTGTGCTCAACCTCATCGACACCCACAATAACATCAAACATGTTGTGTCTCTGCAGATCCCAAAGCGTCTCTACAAGGCTCTGTCTCTGCTGAAGAAGGAGTATGAGCTGAGCAAACTGCAGCAGAGGCTGGGTCGAGAGGTCAGAGGTCATCACCAAACATGTAATAGCTTTTAACCGTTCACCGCTTTGCTCATCCGTCTGCCTGCTGTGATCACAGGTGGAGGAGAAGATCAAGCAGACTCACAGGAAGTACCTGCTGCAGGAGCAGCTGAAGATCATTAAGAAGGTAAAATTATTAAATTAGTCCGTCCTCTCCGTCTTCTGCCTGCTCCACTTTTCCGAAAATGTGTTCAAACAGGCCAATTTAGAGATTTTCCCTTCATGACATCACAAAGGGCAGTAGCCCCTCCCCCAGGTGGGTGACACTCCCACAGCTAGGTGTTTGTTCTGCCCTCTGAGTCTGCCTTCTCACCGTAAACAATAGGACATGGAGCCAGAAAGCAGCGAGTACACCCGAGCCCTTCCAGAGAGGGGGCGTGGTCAGACACAGCTCATTTACATATTTAAAGCTACAGACACAGAAACAGCCTGTTCTGAGCAGGGCTGAAATAGAGGGGTTTATAGACATGATCAAATACAGGATCAGAGTGGATTTACAACAACACACTTCACACACATGATGAAGAGGAGCGAGGACACTGAGTTCACCTGAAGAAGAGGAGGTCATGTGACCTTAAAGGTGTAAAACACCATCAAGGTGTTAATCTTACATCTTCCTTTTTTCTTGCGTACACATCAGGGAGGAAGTGTGTCAGTGAAGCACAGTCAACAGTTTGACGCCTCCATCGCACCATGTGTCGGTCCTAACATCGTCTGTCTGTAAAAAAAATGGACCAATTAAAACGGTGCATGTTTGTCTGTGTTTTCAGGAGCTGGGTTTGGAAAAAGAGGACAAAGAAGCTATCGAGGAAAAGTTCAGAGAAAGACTCAAAGACCGGACTGTCCCTCAGCACATAATGGACGTCATCAACGAAGAACTCAACAAACTGGGACTGCTGGACAACCACTCGTCAGAGTTCAAGTTAGTGTCATTCTCTTTCTCTTTGTCCAGGAGCGCCTGAAGGTCACATATATACAAAATATTGTATTCTATAAAAGAGTGGCATCACACGTATGTTCAGTTTAAAGAACTTTAATGATTCCTGAAATCATGAGGGTCACACACACACACACACACACACACACAGAAAATAATTTTCCATTTTTTTTGTGTGAAATTAAACGGTAAAAACAGGAAATAGTCCGATGACCGTCCTCTGCTGTCATGAATTCTTTAACGGGCAGATCTGAAGCTGCTGCACGTCGATGAGTTCCAGTCTGGCTTCAGGGACGTCTTTGTGTTCGTCTCTCTCGTCTGACTGAACAAACCGTCGAGTAGCGTGTGGAGTTAATTCAAGGCGTCGTCAGTAGAAATGTGAGCGTGGCCCCTCCCCCTGCAGGACGGTTACCGTTTGTACCTTCACATGTTAGCACACAAGCTAACCGTCAGTGTTTCTTTTTAACCTGGAAGCAAACAGATAGATATCCCAACACAGATAAAAAAGCACGTCTCAAAGAACCCATGAATCAGAACACCAACACGTCCGCCTGGTGACAAACGCAGACCTTACACACTGATCACTAATCACTGGACTCCACTCACTGTGTTGCAGTGTCACCCGTAACTACCTGGACTGGCTGACCAGCATGCCCTGGGGCACCAACAGCGAGGAGAACTTACTGCTGGACACGGCCAAAGAGGTTTTAGAAGAAGATCACTACGGAATGGATGACGTGAAGAAACGCATATTGGTCAGTGAGCCAGATGTGTGCAGATGCAAAATGCATAGAGCTGTTCACCCAATCAGATGGGGGTGTCTGACTTCCTGTCTGTCCCCGTGCAGGAGTTCATCGCCGTGAGTCAGCTGCGTGGCTCCACCCAGGGGAAGATCCTGTGTTTCTACGGCCCCCCGGGGGTCGGGAAGACCTCCATCGCCCGCTCCATCGCCAGAGCCCTCAACAGGCAGTACTTCAGGTTCAGCGTGGGAGGGATGACCGACGTGGCCGAGATTAAAGGACACAGGTGAGGGAGTCTGAACAGCCTTTACTGACGCAGGACATTTTTTAACTTTAATAATCAGGAGAGGTGGAAGTGTGAGGACAGCTGAGACTTCACCTGCACCATGTGGAGGTTGACATTAAAACAAGTGTGAGGGCAAGTGATGCTTTTTATTCAGTCTAATAAACTTACTAATAATGTCACAAATCCACATGCAGATAAATCCAGTTAATGTGAAAGAATTTACAGTCTGACTGGAGTGGTAAAGATGATGTAGAGTAACATCAGCATGTGGAGGCGACGCCGAGGTAACTGCTCCTCCATCTCACACTTACAGTTTCTGTTTACAACTTTCTTTTAAGCGTTTTTCCCTCCCTCACAGGGATCGACCAACAAACCTCCAACAATAAGAAAAAATAAATAAATAATACATTTAAAAAGAACAAAACAATAATAAATACATTTAAAAAAAATTAAGTAATAAATAATACATTTAAAAAGAACAAAACAATAATAAATACATTTTAAAAAATTTAAATAATAAATAATACATTTAAAAAGAACAAAACAATAATAAATACCTTTAAAAAGAACAAAACAATAATAAATACATTTAAAAAAATAAAATAATAAATAATACATTTAAAAAGAACAAAACAATAATAAATGCATTTAAAAAAATAAAATAATAAATAATACATTTAAAAAGAACAAAACAATAATAAATGCATTTAAAAAAATTAAAATAATAAATAATACATTTAAAAAGAACAAAACAATAATAAATACATTTTAAAAAATAAAATAATAAATAATACATTTAAAAAGAACAAAACAATAATAAATACATTTAAAAAAATAGAATAATAAATAATACATTTAAAAAGAACAAAAGAATAATAAATACATTTAAAAAAATTAAATAATAATAATTAAAGATAACTTACGTACACGTATACATGGGGCATGAATGTACACAATGTATTAGTCTAAATAAGAATAATGATGTTTGTGTTATACCTGAAAGTAAAGGGCACGAACAGTCTTTAAAAAGACGACCGCGCTTGTTTCTCCAATGTCAGTTTTTCTAACGGTGAGAATGAAGACGGTTGTTGGAGGAAGGTCTTAAAGTCTCAGAACCAGGTCTAACCGGGTCCACAAAGCTCTGCATCCTCAGATGTTATTACAGGCGTGTGTTGTCAGTCTTATGATAACTTGTGTGTGCGTGGTGATGTGGTGACCTCGGTCTAAACTGTGTGTGATGGCGTGTTGTAGGAGAACTTATGTTGGAGCGATGCCGGGGAAGATCATCCAGTGCCTGAAGAAGACCAAGACCGAGAATCCTCTGGTGCTCATAGACGAGGTCAGTGTGTGTGTGCGTGTGTGCGTGTGTGGGTGTGTGTGTGTGTGTGTGTGTGTGTGTGTGTCACAATGTTTGCTGAAACTCTGCCATGCAAAGACGAGGCTCGTGTAGAAATCAGATAAGCAGTCGAGGCCGTGTGGTCACATGTGACTTCCTGTTTGTTCGGCTGAAGAGGCGCCCAGATCTGTGATGTCACAGGGTTGCATCAGCGCACACGCCGGTGAAGCCAAATAAACAAACGTTATTATTCAGGGAAGGTCCGGCTTATTCAGCACGACGTTCTGCAGGTCGTCACAGCAGCGTGACCTTCCTGCACTCCTGGCTCCGCCCCCCTGTTCTTATAAAGCGTGAACGGTTGGACCGCTGAAATCATGGCAAGAATGGGAAATCATTTTATTTTCAAAATAAGACAAAGTGGTCTCGTCTGTCCCCAGACGTGTTGTTCAAAGACAAAGTCACAACTTCTCCGTGGCGTGCTGCTGGCGTCCAAGTCAAAATGGACGCATCATTTAGCCTAAACCAACAGCAGAGTTCCTCAATTTAAATATTTGACATGTTGTCTTTGGTCAGATTTCAGTTATCAAATCTTCACCGTCTGTTTTCATTCACATTTTACTCAAAGCCCCGCCCCCTTTGAGGAAGTGATGTTTGTACATTCAGGACGATGACGATTCTTTCTGAGCAGGTGGATAAGATTGGCCGTGGTTACCAAGGCGATCCGTCCTCTGCGCTGCTGGAACTTCTGGATCCTGAACAGAACGCCAACTTCCTTGACCACTACCTCGACGTTCCCGTAGATCTGTCAAAGGTAACAAACGGTTCTTCTCACCTGGTCGGGCTCAACGGTCCAAAGGCAGACTCATATTTGAACCTGTCCTCCTCCCCTGCTCAGGTTTTGTTTATCTGCACGGCGAACGTGCTGGACACCATCCCGGAGCCGCTCAGAGACAGGATGGAGATGATCAACGTGTCGGGGTACGTGGCCCAGGAGAAGCTGGCCATCGCCGAGGTAACAGCAGCTCATCAGACTGCGTGCAGTCAGATCACTCCTGAACTCCACCAACATGTTCAGTGTGAAGAATAGAAATATGCCGGATTCTGTTTTTATTGTTATTTACACTGTTATTGGGAAGCGTTTGAGTCGACGAAGCACCGCGTTCCAGTTTGTCCACCTTTCAAAATAAAAGCACCAGAGAAGTGTGGACGGCCAGCGTGTGATCTGACGCTGATGAGACGGTGTGTGTGTCTGTGTGTGTGTGTGTGTGTGTGTGTGTGTTCAGCGTTACCTGGTCCCTCAGCTCCGCTCTCTCTGCGGTCTCACCGAGGAGAAAGCCTCCATCTCATCCGAAGCGCTCGGCCTGCTCATCAGGCAGTACTGCAGAGAGTCCGGAGTCCGGAACCTTCAGAAACAAGTGGAGAAGGTAAAAACATCAGCTGCTCCTTTACAACACAAAGGTCCTGCTAATCATGACTCAGCAGATCTCTGACATCACAGCGTCGCTCACCCTCTCTCTCTCTCTCTCTCTCTCTCTCTCTCTCTCTCTCTCTCTCTCTCTTTCCTCTCTCTCTCTTTCCTCTCTCTCTCTCTCTGTGTCTCTCTCTCTTTCCTCTCTCTCTCTCTCTCTCTCTTTCCTCTCTCTCTCTCTCTCTCTCTCCCTCTCTCTGTCTCTCTGTCTCTCTCTCTCCCTCTCTCTGTCTCTCTCTCTCTCTCTCTCTTTCCTCTCTCTCTCTCTCTCTCTCTCTTTCCTCTCTCTCTCTCTCTCTGTCTCTCTCTCTCTCCCTCTCTCTCTCTCTCTCCCCCCTCCCCCCCCCCCCCCCCCCCTCTCTCTCTCTCTCCCCCCCCTCTCTCTCTCTCTCAGGTTTTCCGTAAAGTGGCCTTCAGTATCGTCAGCGGGGAGCAGAGCGCGGTGACGGTCACGCCTGACAACCTGCAGGAGTTTGTGGGTAAACCTGTGTTCACCGTGGACCGGATGTACACCGTCACCCCTCCAGGAGTGGTGATGGGCCTGGCGTGGACCGCCCTCGGTGAGACACGGAGATTCACAGACACACCGGCCGACCCGGCTCTGACACAGACCTGGATTCACTGACACAGAGCTGGACTCTCTGACACAGACCAGGACTCACTGACACAGACCAGGACTCACTGACACAGAGACCAGGACTCTCTGACACAGACCTGGATTCACTGACACAGAGCTGGACTCACTGACACAGACCAGGACTCACTGACACAGACCTGGATTCACTGACACAGAGCTGAACTCACTGACACAGACCAGGACTCACTGACACAGAGCTGGACTCTCTGACACAGACCAGGACTCACTGACACAGAGCTGGACTCTCTGACACAGACCTGGATTCACTGACACAGACCTGGACTCACTGACACAGACCTGGACTCACTGACACAGAGCTGGACTCTCTGACACAGACCAGGACTCTCTGACTGACACAGACCAGGACTCATTGACACAGACCTGGACTCTCTGACACAGACCTGGACTCACTGACACACAGACCAGGACTCTCTGACACAGAGACCAGGACTCTCTGACACAGAGACCAGGACTCTCTGACACAGAGACCTGGACTCACTGACACAGACCTGGACTCACTGACACAGACCTGGACTCACTGACAGACCAGGACTCTCTGACACAGAGACCAGGACTCACTGAAGGAGTCACTGTGTTTCGTCCTTTTAGGAGGGACCACGCTGTTCATCGAGACGTCTCTGCGTCGTCCCAGCGGAGGAGCGGACTCCAAAGGAGACGGGTCACTGGAGGTCACAGGTGAGTCCTGAAGAAGAGGAGGAGGAGGAGGGTAATCCAACGCTGTGAAGCTCCTGGTCTTCATTTAGATTTGAACCTCTGCAGGTCAGCTGGGTGACGTCATGAAGGAAAGTGCAAAGATCGCTTCGACCTACGCCCGAGCCTTCCTCATGAGCAAGGATCCAGAAAATCACTTCCTGGTCAACTCGCACCTGCACCTGCACGTTCCTGAGGTCAGCGTTCACGTATGAACGAGACACACGCGTCTCTCTTTAAAGCAGTAAACGTTCACACCGTGTGTCTCTTGTTTCCAGGGGGCGACTCCAAAGGACGGACCGAGCGCCGGGTGCACAATCGTTACAGCTCTTCTGTCCTTGGCGACCAACAAGCCGGTGCGTCAAAACGTCGCCATGACCGGCGAAGTGTCTCTGACGGGCAAAATCCTGCCAGTCGGTGGGATCAAAGAGAAAACCATCGCTGTAAGTACGAGACGTGAAGGAGTCTGTAGACGTGTTTGTTGCAACTTGTAAAGTCCACGTTCAAACGTGGCCCCGCCTCCTGCAGGCGCACGCTGCTCGCTCCGCTCGTCCATCTGAGAGCAGGCGAGGCGAACGCCACTCTCTGCTCGTTTAAATCTTCAAACCGCTAATAAATCGACCTCACTGATCTTTACGGCCACGACACAGTGAGCTGCTGTATGTCAGAGAGAGAGTCACAGCGTGAACACAGATCCTCTGCTCTGATTGGCTGTCTCACATCATGTGAGACGTGTAGCAAAGATGCAAACATGACCCAACAGCGCGCTTGGATCTGGATTCAGCGTGTTTCAGTTGGACCTCATGAAAAGGTGGGACCCTGCAGATGCTGTTCTCCAGCCCACTTCATGAAGAGGCCTCTTTGCATCATGGTCCAAACAGTCCGACACAAAGAAGTCTAAAGCTTCCTCATCGTGATGCTGCGGCGTGCTGCGGCGTGCTGCGGCGGGCGGCAGGTTGGATCGCTGTCCTTAAAGTGAAAAATATTAAATCATGCTTGTGTGAGTAATGAAAGGTCTTTAGTGTTTTTTACTTGTCACTGGCCAGCTTTATTTTATTATTATTTATTTTTATTTTTTTAATATATATATATATATATTTTGATGTGTTTGTGTTTTTTCTTGTGTTTGAAAAGTGAATAAAAAAAGTATAAAAAAAAAAAAAAAAAAAAAAACTAATGACAGGTCTCATAATGACGCCTGTCCCGGTTAAAGGCGCAGTGCTCTCGTAGCTTGACGGGAGGTCAGAGGTCAGAGGTCGGGTCCGGTATTTAAAGGTAAACATTTTCTCCTCCTCCCATAGGCTCGTCGAGCTGGTGTGACCTGCATCCTCCTCCCAGCTGAGAACAGGAAGGACTTCTCCGACCTTCCAGACTACATCACCCAGGGCATCGAGGTCCACTTTGTGGATCACTACAGCCAAATCTACCCCATCGTGTTCCAACAGGACGAGTCGTAACAGGAGCAGAACTTCTTCTCATCTCCCGTCATTAAAAACCTCAAAGCATCGATGGTGATTGTGGGAGCAGTGAGGGATCCAGCTCCTGCTTTCTGACTCTTGAAGTCTGGCTGGTGACCTGATGTTTCCTGAACTGATCCAGAGGCCATGTGTGTGGATTCATTATACATATATATATTTGATTATATATCTTTTTGGTTTCAGGACCCCCCCCCCGAAGGTCGGGGGTCTTGAACCATGCAGCACCCTGTGCCATAGAAGATGATGAACACTTGGCCGGTCATCGACTGTGACGTCTTTGGAAGGAGAGAACTCTCTGCACGGAGCTGTGAAAGGACTCTTTCACAGATTTTTCTATTATTTTATATTATTGTGGGCCAAATGTGATGAAGATGATGTACAAATAAATTAAATAAACAGTGCTTGCTGATTTAGAGCGATAATACTTTTATTTTTAACTGAGCCTCGTTTTTTCGTCTGACATGACCGGAGCGATGGAAAAGAAGGAGAGAGAGAGTTTGTGTTTCTGTGAACCCTCAGGGGCCCCCCTCTGGTCTGGGGCCCCCTGCTGGTCTGGGGCCCCAAGCTGTTGTCTGGCTTGCATGTTGACAAGCTGCGTTTATGCAATAAACCATTGGTTCTCAACTAGTGGGTCGTGGACCAGAGAAGAGTCGTGGAGCCATGTGAGACTGGAAGGAAGTCCAAACTTTCCAGTTTTTACATTTGATTGGTTGATGATATCAGGACGTTAGTTTGTGGTGGATCCTCGATGATCCACTGTGATGTGCTAGAAGCTACCAAAATTATTTTTTTATCCAGAAGGAGTCTAATTAATTAAATTATTGCTTTTATTAAAATACATTTGACCAAACAGGATAAAGTGATGAAGCTTTTATTCTGAACATGTGGCGGAAGTGGTTTTCTGGTCTCCGCTGGAGAATGACGTGGACTTGACGGTGGTCCTTACGCGCAGCAGCAGCAGCAGCAGCGTGGGATGATAATTGGATGAGAGGATGCACCGGGAGAGGGGGGGGTGAGTGAACAGCTGGGTGATGGGATTTAACACAGACACCTAATTTCACCACGGTCCTCAGGATCCAGCGTCCAGTCTGCTGCTGCTGTTTGGCGTCACACCTGATGTGCTGTGCGCGCTGCTGCTTCATCCCCCCTCCTGTGTGCAGCGCTCCTCCTACGTTCAGCGGGCCCTCGGTGCTCTGCGCACAGACGCACCATCCATCAGCTCCGCTCTCACATGTCGGGAGCTTCATTTCCAAACCTGAAGATTCATTTGAATCCTGAGGTTTCCTAAGCAAGAGGAGGGAGGGCGGCGTCGCGCAGAGCAAACATCACCGTCTCATCCAGCTCTCACAAGCCAGGTAACAACAACACCATCCTCCTTCTTATTCATCGGTGATGAACGTGTTGGCTCTGCTGCAGCGGGGTCATACAGTGGGTACTGATGGACTGAGAGTGCATCGGTCTCATAGGCTATTGTTTACTGTTATTGTGTGTGGTGGGCTCAAGTCTGAGGTGCGACGGCCTGCAGCAGCACCGCTGGATATTTAACCACTTCACATATCACGACAACAAGTGAAGCAGCTTTAAAACGAAATGAAAAGGGACGTGGCTTTAGTCAAGTGTGTTTATGTCCAGCAGGTTTGCATTGAACATGCTCTCCCATCAGGGCTACACCCAGTCCACCCAGTCCACCCAGTCCTGGACCTGACACAGCGAGACACTAATGAGTTGTAATTCCTTCTGTAAATGGGCAGATGATCTCATTTGTCAGAGATTAAATTATTAGTCATGTTTCTGCAAGACACTGAAGCTATGAATGTACCAGACACACACACACACACACAACGTCCCTGTAGTGTTATTGTGCAGAGTGCTCTCTAATCATGTTCTATTGTTTGTCCTTCCTGATAACAAACATTCTGCTTTAAGACGTCACGAACACATTTAAAACAACGTGTTCTCATTCAACAGCAACGATGAAACCAACAACAACAAACACAACAACCTGTCACTGTGTAAAAAACAAATCCTCAACAGCAGTACAGTTGGGTTGAGGTGAAAAGCACAGGTTTACCTGTAAACCCAACACAGAGTTTATTCTACATGCAGATAAATAGTTAACATCAGTTTGAATAAATAAATAGTTCCTCTCTTTTATCCTTCTTATCTGATGATGTGTTCTGCACGTGGACTCTGGATTTGTCTAATAACTCCATGTTTTCCTTTTCTAAGGACAGGAGGAGCACGTTGTCCTCCAAATACGAGATTAGTTCAGCCCCTGCAGTCTACATGCCAAAGTGTCCTTGAGCAAGACACAGAACACAGAAGTGCCTCGGCAAGCATCTCGATCACCTTATTAATGTGTGTGAATGTGTTCGGATCGATACTGTCAGGCAGACTGCCACCTTGCATCGCAGCTCTGCTCTCAGAATGTGACATGTCCTTCTCCTCACGTCCCTGTTTCCATGTCGCCTGATCTTCAGGTCAAACCTCAAAAGATACGTGACCCTGTTTAAACGTTTGATAATGCTGTGTCATGTTCCCGTTGTTGTCGTCTCTAAAGGCTGAATCCTGCTCAGTTTAAAGTTTATGTTCGTGAAAGTATTACAAGTCTCTGCTTTGTTGAAGAATTCCTCCCATAATCCACCACAGCAGCTCGTGAGAGGAGTGCAGAGAAAAGTCCTTGATGATAAATGATCATGGTTTAGTTTGTCCCTCGTAGCTGTTTCCAACGGTTACAGTCAAAGTCTTAAATTCATGGAAAATACTCTTCAATATTTCTTTTATAGTCTTTTGACAACTCAAATCACTTTTACACAGCAGGTCACACCTAGATGGTAGAGGCTGCAGCAGAGTGAAGAGTCCATCAGTATTAACTCATCCATTCATACACATTCACACACTGATGGTAGAGGCTGCTGCAGAGTGAAGAGTCCATCAGTATTAACTCATCCATTCATACACACTCACACACTGATGGTAGAGGCTGCTGCAGAGTAAAGAGTCCATCAGTATGAACTCATCCATTCATACACATTCACACACTGATGGTAGAGGCTGCTGCAGAGTAAAGAGTCCATCAGTATGAACTCATCCATTCATACACATTCACACACTGATGGTAGAGGCTGCTGCAGAGTAAAGAGTCCATCAGTATGAACTCATCCATTCATACACACTCACACACTGATGGTAGAGGCTGCTGCAGACTCCATCAATATTAACTCATCCATTCATACACATTCACACACTGATGGTAGAGGCTGCTGCAGAGTCCATTAGTATGAACTCATCCATTCATACACATTCACACACTGATGGTAGAGGCTGCTGTAGAGTGAAGAGTCCATCAGTATGAACTCATCCATTCAGACACACAGGTAATACTGACAGACAGTTTTCTGTGAGCTGGTGTCGTCGTGGTGATAACATGCGGTCTCCTTTGTTGGTTGTCGGTCTGTAATGTCTCTGTCCTGCTCTCTTCTCGCTCGCAGTCCCGTCCCGTCGATATGATGGCTGTGTCGTTGGTGCGTCTTCTCTCTGTGATCGTCCTCTCCGTCCACACTCCTGCTCGAGCGTCTCCTTCCTGCCCCGTGAGCTGTCGATGCTACAGCCTCACCGTGGAGTGTGGCTCCACCGGCCTGAAAGACATCCCCAAACACGTCCACCCGTCCACGCAGGTAGGCTCAAAGAGGACAGTCACTGACTCATGCTAAACACTGACCCGTCTGAACCTCGTCCTTCTTTCTTCCTATCCAGACCGTTTTCCTCCAGGATAATGTGATTGGTCAGATCCGTCGACAGGACCTCACTCTGCTGAGGCACCTGCACTACTTGTACCTGCAGGTAAAGAATGAACACCTGAAGTGAAGGGTTATGGCTCTGCATAAGATTCAATGATCTATTGTTTAGTTTCTTTAATTAGGATAGGATATAACTTTCTTGATCTAATGTTGGAATTCGTTATAGCAGCAGCAGTTTAAAAAAAAAGTCAAAAACCAAATAAAATAGTAACATAAACATAAATACAATTCCAAGTAGTAAGATGGGATAAATACAGAGGACTATAATGTGTTGGATTCAACAGGACAATGGAATAATAATAATAATGTTATGGTTTGTTAAAGTGACATGTGATCAGAGGGTTATGTAAACAGTACTGACAGGTATAAAGGATTATAAATATAGTGCAGTTTTGACTGGAGTATATAAATATAGGTATAAGAATATAATTTAATATAATACATAATATAATATAAATCAGTATAAATCAATATAGATATAATATAATAAAATGGAATAACATTGTAATAATATTATATACTATGGTGCAATGAAGAGTGTAAATATAAAGAGTATGATGGGTCACATGGTTGGTGGTTAAAGAACAGTCGTGATGTCATTCTGCCCCCTAAATGTTTGATGAACCAAAGAATTGAATCATTTTCAGATTCTAATCCTGACACGGATCAATGTGAGCGTCTATCACAGAGTGAGACGCTAAAAGCCTTATTCAAATCACTGTTTGTATAGTGCCATTTCATCACCTGCAGAAGCTTTACAAACGAGCATCATGGGATAATGTGCAGGAAGGATTTCTACTTTGTGATTTCCTGCCAAACAAGAACCTGCAGGTCCTGAGCAATCGTTGTCATTTTCACTCCTTCCCCGTGTTCCCTCTTCTCCAGAACAACACCATCTCCGCGGTGGAGCCGGGCTCTTTCCAGAACCAGGCTCACTTGTTGGAGCTGGCTCTGAACGGGAATCGGATCCATCTGGTGAAAGCGGACATGTTTCAGGGACTTGAACATCTCCGCATTCTTTACCTGGCAGGAAATGACATCACACGCCTGCTTGACTACACCTTCCGTGGCTTACAGGTAAGACGTGACGATGTCAACAAAAACGCTTACAGGAAGTATTTTATAGCAGCAGCTGGAGCACTGCTGAACAACGTTAGCATAAGAGGATGCTCTTTAAGCATGTCGGGACATTTTCAGCTTGTTGAACAGATGTATCTGTATCTGTCTCTGGAAAGCTGAATGCTTGTCGACACAACACATTCACCTCTGGGTGCTAATAAAGAACCCTTGACCCTTGAACCCTTGAATACGTTTGAATCGAACCCCTGCCTTCATGTCTCTGCAGCGTCTGCAGGAGCTCCATTTACAGCACAACAGTATCGAGATGTTGGCAGACCAGGCCCTCATTGGTCTGAGCTCTCTGGCTCTGCTCGACCTGAGCAGGAATAATCTTCACACTATTGGCCCTGCGACTCTGCGGCCTCTGGTCAGCCTGCAGGTGCTGCGCATCACAGGTGAGCCTGGATTACCCTGATCGGATTTAATATCAGATTCTTCCAGAAGGCTTTTTTTATAGTCAATATTATCTCTCTCTCTTCTAATGTGATAACCTTAAAGGCAGGGTTGGTAATTTCCTCCAGATCCACTTTCTCAGATTCTGGTTGAAGTTGTCTTTAGGTCCTGACCGAAATTAATAACCCACGCTCTCTGAAAAAGGAACAACTAAAATCGGAGTTTATACTGAGAGTTTACTTAGCGCTGAGACGACAAAGTTTCCACACAATGATGAGATGAGCTGAGATCACCTTCTGGAGGAACGGTGCTCCGGCATGTAAGTGAGGGGGGCGTGGCTTCAGAGCGAGCACAGGGGGGAGGGGGCGGGTGCAGAAGGAGCACTGAGGGAATGCTAGTTTTAAAAAATGACCAGCTCTGTCTTTAAATACTGTCACATCAGTTCTCTGTCTGCAGTGTTGTGAATGTCTTGATTCGGCCTCTGACCCCCCGTCCTCTGCTGTAGACAACCCGTGGCGCTGCGACTGTGCTCTCCACTGGCTGAGAAGCTGGATTGATGAGGAGGGCCAGAGGCTGCTCAGCTCTGCAGAACGTCGGCTGGTCTGCACCGAGCCACCACGCCTCTCCCACCTCAGCCTGGTGGAGGTCCCTCTCAACAGCCTGGTATGCATCCCTCCACTGGTGCAGCTGGAGCCCAGGAGGTTAGCTGTGCGCCTGGGGGAGAGCCTCAGGGTGTCCTGCCATGCCTCTGGATACCCTCGGCCACATGTAAGGATAGTTAGCATATCATCAACTCAGGGTATCTCTGTCTTTATGGATTTTCAAATGTCAGGGCTGTGAGAGAAATTCTGATGTGAGTAACAGAAGCTGCTGTGGCTTCATTAATGGTGAGAAAAAAAGATGGATAGCTGGGTGTCAGGCAAAATAAAAATTTAGCATAAAAAGCAGTAAAGACAAAAAGATTTAAGATGACAAATCTGGATTACCATTCACATCAACACCAGACTTGTTTAAAGAGAGAGTTTAAAATAGGAACTTCTCCTCTGACCTTTGAACCTATGAAGTAACACATGATGAGTTGCACTCACAGGCGTGTCGAGCTACTTTAAAAGATCTAACTTTTACAATAATAAGCAACAGTTATATTCTAAATCTCGGTTTTAAGATGAGTCCAATTTTTATTATTTACGTGATAATCTCAAGGCCGCTGAGCATATAATCTGTAATATCCCTGCAGGTGAGCTGGAAGAAGGCGTCGCAGGGTAAAGTGGTGCTCTCTCCTCGAGGCCTGGTTCAGGAGCTGGGTGCGGGGGGAGCTGGAGGAGGCAGAGCCGAGGAGCCTTCTGAGGAGGCCAGAGTGAGTCTCCAGAAGACCGAGGGCGAGCGCTTCGACCCCGACACCGGCAGTGGAATGCTCTTTCTCAGTAATGTGACTGTGGCTCACGCGGGTTTCTACGAATGTGAAGCCTGGAATGCAGGGGGCGTGGCCAGGGTGACCTTCCAGCTCGCCATCAACTCATCCACATCCTCTTCCTCTTCCTCCTCCATCTGGGCGTCGTGGTCTCAGGTGTCCTCGGCTTACTCCCCAGCCTGGCCCAGGTTAAGGAGCCACGGTCCTGCTACAGGCTCAGACGTGAGCCGGGAGCCGCTGTACGCTCTGGGCAGCATGGCCTTCAGCGCTTTGGGAGCCGCCACTCAGACTGCTATAGCTGTGGGCATCTCCCTGCTGTCACTGACAGCTCTGCTGTTAGTCGCCATGATTTACAGCCGACATCACCAACGAGACAAGGAAGCGGATCAAGCTGAGAAGGTGTGTATGTCTGATGGATATACTAATTTGCATTCATTTATAAGAGATGAAAAAGAAAAACAAGCAAAGCAAAATAAATTCAACACAATCTACAAACCCTTTAGGAGATGCGAAACTCGTGATGCAGAGAGAAAGCTTCAGCGTGAGTCACACTGCAAAGTGATTAGCACAAGCGTGGATTGATGATTGTTATAAAACAGTAATATAGAACAAAATGAGCCATTCAGCGTAACAACATTTTACTCATTGTGAAGCAATATATGAATGCTTAAATCATTAATGGCCTGTTGCTACACCAACAGGGTTTAGTGTGCACGACTTTAACTTGTTGCACTAAATCTCTAAACAGTCTACTCATTAATAATAATAATAATAATAATAATATAGGCTACATAAAGATAATTTACAGCTACTATTGTTTTGCTATACAGTATTTACATTTAATATGTTGCTGATTGTATTATTAAAATCATATGGATGAATATTGTACTGAAAGTGATTGCACAAGATAAAAAAGTGATTGCTCCGCTAAATGTACGTATACACAAACACGTATGTACAGTATGGTTTATCTGTCAGGTAAAATACATGTAGGCAGCATTTATATGAAGTTTAAAGAGTTACTGCAGCCCAGAGAAGTAAAAAGCTAACGTCATGCTACAAGCTAACTAAACCGCGGTCAGTTTTTGACGTAGCGATCGTTATGCTTCATCGATCTAATCAGCCGTTTGGACAAGCTAGCTAAACGTTAGCTTGATAACCTAATATTTACAAGAGCTCTGAAAAACATGACTAGAGGCTGTAAGGAGGATTAGTGAGAGAGTTCCCGGTGTTATGACGTTTAATATCTCCATGACAACCACTGTTGTCTCATTTAGCCACTTCTTAGCAACCGCCGTAACTTCGCGTAAAACTTACAAGTGGGGGTCTTAGCTAACGTAGTTTATCTCGTCTGACAAAACGTCAACATCTCTTCAGCTTGTGTTAACATCAGAACTTATTTCAGGCGTCTAAAAACAAACACATTCAAAATCCACATTTAGACTTTTAGAGGTCAGAACCCATGGAGCTAACATGCTAACTCACTTCCTGGTTTTAGGACTCGTTCCTGTGCCGGTCTACTGTTACATCTAAATAAGGTGCAACAGATGGTAAACGGTCTTTTTTTCCAGCCTTTTGACTACACCTACAAACAAGTAACCATCAACAGTAACTAATCCTACTTATAAACATTCATACGCCACTGTTGCCCAAGGACACATCGGACATGTGGCTGCAGGAGCTGGGGATCGGAGCCCCAACCTTTGCATTTCAGGGCCAACCGACTCTACCACTAAGCCACAGCTGGGTTTTTATGAAATATCAGTAAAGCAGAGACAGGAAATGTTCCCTCTTACTTTGTGAGTAGGAGCAACTCAAATTGTCGTTGTGATTCTTGTGCCATTCTGAACAGTTTTAAATCATTGAAAATATGTTGTTATTGTATTGTGGAGAACTGTTCCCTGTAATTGATGAAGGTGATTTTTTAACGGCAGGAGGAGAGCATCCTGTACGTGAATGACTACTCTGATGGCCCCACCACCTTTGCCCAGCTGGAGGAGTACCGTGACGAGCGGGGCCATGAGATGTACGTTCTCAACAGGGCCAAGCCCGTGCTGCCTCCGGCTCCGCCCACAGCTGTCTCCACCACTAACCTCGGTTGCCCCGCTCCATCTGACACCTCCAGCCACACCCTGTCCTCGGGGGCAGGCCAGACCATGAGTCCCACCCTCGCCCCCAACAAACAGCAGCAGCAGGAAGGAGACATACGGACCATGAGGCGAATGGCGGGAGAGGGAGGGGAGGCGGAGCCTGTGATCACTTCAGAAGCTGAAGGGATGTTTCTCAATCACACAGGCTTGTTTATGGACTCTCAGATTGCTTATGAAATTCACTGCTGAAATGGGAAGGTAACCCACTGCGACATAGAGGTGTGTAAAACAGTAGTTTACAGGAAAGCCTGATACATTTTACCAAAGGACAGTCGGCGTGCCGCTGCAGGAGTCTACCAGTAACTGACTAATGGCTTGTCCACTCTTATTGGAGAAGGTCTGCACACCTTAAAGAAAGAGCACCATGGTTTGTTCAAACACCAGCTCTGGAACTTTCAATGATGGTGACAATGTGACCACATGTCAGTGGTGTGTAGACGATGGTGGGTTGATACACTCAAAGGTTTTAGTTGGACTCAGGTATACAGAGCTGCACATAATTTAACTTCCTTGTACATTAACATCTGGATCAGCATTTACCTGTACTATTTGAATCCACAACCCTTCCACCATCGTCACTGTACAAGGGTATACACAAAGACCAGACTCACAAAAAGATTGATGGTTATTTGCGGGGATGAAATAATGGAATCATCTCGATCACGAGCATGAGAGGACCTTTGTGTGTTTTATAACTGTTATTTATAGCTTGACTTGTTTTCATTTAATCTCAGACTCTGCAGGCCGTTTTTCTTGACCTGTTTGTTTCTATGTTCGTGAGCATGTTCGGCATCACAAAGGATTTTTGTTCTCTCCAATTTGATTCTGAACTTTTCTGAACAACATCCTGTCGGGTTACAGAATCACACACATACGCACACACTCGGTCTCTTTGGGGTTCAGCTGGTTCTCTCGGAGCCTGACGTCAGTTTCCTGCTTTCATAGAGCTGGTGGGCTCAACCACCGACTGCACACGTCTCTTTAAACCCAGATGTGAGACAGAAACGGGCAGTAAAGACTTTTGAGGTCACATAGAGTGAGATTAACAAAATAAGCTCTGTTCACTCCAAGTGAAAAGAAAAGGAAGTAGCAATTATTATAATCAGCGTAAGGCCAATATAAATTATTAGGATCACTATATTGGCCTAACAGCAGCATCATCTTTATTGTTGTGTCAATATGAGTAAACTATAATAAACAAGAAATTAATATCAAATACAAGCTCGAGCCAACGCAACAAAGAAAATAAAGACTTAGTGGAAGACGGTCCAATCAGTTATTACCAGGGGCATACCCCCCCCCCCCCCCCCCCCCCCATTGAAATATGATTGGTCACCTCAGGTGCCAACCAAGGAAAAACGTGTGCACACTGTCAAACTTAAAATGGACTTGATTATCAATAAAGGGATGATTGTAAGTTAGACAGCTCACAAGAGTTTTCATGCTTTTCTCTAAGAACTTCAAATTGTGACTTTGCAAATATTTGTTTTCCAGTCAAGAATCAAGTTAAGGGGATTTACATGTTATCTTACCTTAGTGGGGATAGAAAGGGTAAATAAGTTCATTTAGTTTGCCTGTGTGTGCCCACAAACATCATGAATAAGTCAGTCCCCAGGTGAGCCAACCCGGTCTGGACCCATCCCTGGTTCTGACTGAGGAGTTCTTATTGTGCGTGTGAATTACTTTTTCCTAAAGGCTGGCATGTTTCATAAAGAATCACATCATAAAATCTAAAAAGATGAAAAATGCATATCCTGTGTTTTCCCCTTCATTTACGACCTGTCATTAAAGGAAGAATGTGCAACTTTTTTTGATCCAGTAGGTGTCGCCCTTGAGCTTCAGCATGAAACCAAAACAAACAGCTGGTAGGCCACGCCTCCTCCATACTGAAGTCCCCGCCCTCCTTTGGAGACACACCAATCCCCTCCCATCACGTTCACATAAAGGAGTTATTAATTGGAACATATCATAATTAAGCGGCAGGCAAATTTGTCTTTGGCTCAACCTGCAACCACCTGTCCTGTTAGCAGGCTAATTTTAGCGCTCGCTAGTTAGCTCGACTAGCTTCACATTGCATGTAAATTTACACAGAATGACTGAAAAGGTTTACGTGACATCCAAATAATCAGTGAGTATGTTCTTCTTCTTCTTGACTCAAACAGCTTTTATACACAAGGGGAGGAGCCATGTAAACACAGCTCTGACAACAACACAGGCAGCAGGACTCCAGCTTCTCCCTCACTGGAGACAGTCAGGACTCACACACACATTCACACAGAGAGAGACTGGATTCAAATGTTACACATTATTCCTTCACATCTTTAAATATTGGGACTTTCTTCACTGCCAGGATGTTGAAATTGGTCATTGAACAGGCTTCAGGGTTCAAAAGGGAACCCCCGCATTATCCTTGAGAGAAGGCGTTTTATTCTGCAATAAAAACAAACAAACAGCCAGCCAACACTCAATATGAAGGACAGCGAGAAGTTAAAGTCCAATGAACAATAAACACAAGAGATAAAAACAGGTCTTATTACATCAGCTTTTATCTGCTCAGTACGTTGAATTAAACAGGAACATGGAATTATAATACCCGGGATATGTATGTGTGTGTATATATGTACATACATACATATCTAAAGAAACTTTGCACACAGAAAACAGACTGATAAAATGATGTGCATTTGATTTATTTTTTTTTTTTTTTAATGGATCTTTTCTTACCTTTCATTTTGATGATGATCTTAGTGTGGTGCCATATTCATATAGATCAGGACTCAATTGTTCATAGTTCAGATAGGAGTACATTTCTTCTTATGGATGTGTTTTTTTTTCTTTATTAAAAACAACTGTAAAAAAAATAAAACATTTGTCTAAGTGATTTTTTTTTTTAAACAAAGATTATTTTCTTTCTGAATCCTGTGCTCAATCTTTCACTTCTATAATAGTCAGTTAATGTCAAGGCTGCACTGTGGTCAGTGAGACGTCCTCTGTGGTTGTCTCAGTCCAAGCCCACCCGGTCTTCTTAGGCAGCTTGAGGCGCCTTCGTTTGGCGCGGTGGCCATTTCTCAGGACTTCCAGTTCATTTCATGAGGGAACCGATGGGGATGAAGTCATATTAGGAAGACTCTAAGGAGACAAGGAGGTCAGTGTGGTGGATCACAGGGTTCCGCTCAGCCCCTGCCTCGCTCCATCCTCCACACACGGGTTGCAAAAAAATCCCCTCAAGGGCCACAAATGGCCACCGGGCCACATTTTGGACACCTCTGGTTTAGACAGTTGAAGAGATCGTCTCAATACTACAGAGAACTTTAGGTTCCTGCAGTTTTAGGAGTTAAGTGACTTTCTCTCTTCACTTTGAAGTAGCTCAGAATTTATTGTCAATCAGGGAAAACTACAGTGATCATGCTCACCACAGCTGGGCATGCCAGTGGTGTGATCCTTTTCATCTGACAGGTTGAGGTGGCTGTGGCTTAGCGGTAGAATGGGTTGGCAGTTTGAATGTGGTTAGAACTGTCAGACACTTTACAAAGCAACTTTTGATGGACTCCCAATTAACCATTTACCATTCTGTGTCCATTTAGCTGGGAGGAGAGATAGTGTGTAAATGTGTAGGTGTGACAAGCAGCAACCTCCACTCTTGGGCGCAGAGCTGACATGATTGAAGGGTGTTAAACGTATCGCCAAGAAGCTTAAAACAGCTTCAGCTCTCAGCCTGTTCTTAGGCTGAAACAGCATTTCCACTGTAGTTTCTCAAGTCCTCCTCCTTTGACCATGATGTGTAGATGATGAAGAAATATCCGCTGACACTGACTTGCTTGTAATATAAGACATTTATTTACAAAAACAAGAAACAGCATCAGTCCAGGTGAGCCATGTTACCTGGGAGAGTCAGCAGCCAAGTGTGATCCCTCCTGAACAAAGAAAAGACTCTAGTATTTATACAGGATTGGTCAAAACAACATCAGGACATTTAGGACTTTATTTAGGCTTTGATCCTTCAGGTGTGCATCTCCTACAGTCCTGCACCCCCTGTGCTTCCTCAGGACATGTGACTTCAAAGGTTACACAGGTCACTATGAGGTGACTTCTTATCTCCCCCAATGTATCCTAAGAGTCTGTTCTCACTTCAATACCAAACTGTTTATCTTTCACAGTCTTTAAGGAATGACCCCAAATAGACCCCTTCATTGTCTTTGATGTTAAACCAATCTCTAACCTTAAGAACATCATTTGTCCCACCAACAGCTCACATGTTTCAGCAGCATACTTACACTTCACATACTTATTTATATTACATTGTGTTGCATGTAAAATACACGTCACCAGCACGGTGGCTGCTGCCGATGAGCCCCCTGCAGTAACAGATGGCTTCGTCCATTAACCTTTGAGTCTTGTAAGAAGACGAGACGCCATTTTCAATCCCATTTTCCATTTACACTTACCATATTCACAGCTACTATTAACCGCAGAGTAAAACCATCTTCTTTAACACTCAGTTATAAGGTGAATTACAGGTAGGCCAACTGTAACAAACCAGACCAAAGGGGCAAAGGTAGGCGGGCCAGACTCCAAAACAATCACTGGAGGCACAGAACTGTTTGGTAAATGTGTGGGTGTTCCTATTTATCTTTCAGGTTTCTGGTACATTGCCTTAATTATTTTGTTGTACTTTGTATATTGCTGTGTCTGCATTCCAGTATGTAAACGAATGCTGCTCTTCCTGATTTTTAAAGATACAAGTCGTGTTCATATTCTTTGATAAAAAAGTTGACCTCATGTTTTGATCAGAGCAAGGAAAGTTGACTGAATATATACTAATCCCTCAAAGGCTCAGATTAGAAGAAAAAAAAATGAAGCTGTTTGCAAATCTACTCCTAAGAGTTTTACAGATAAGTGCGTTGCACTCTGTGTGCATGTATTTGTTTTTATAGATTAACATTGCAAACCATTGCAAATTGCTGCATACAGTTTCCAAATCAGTGTACAACCAACGGCTGCTTCAACAATGGACGGTTTGAACACAGACCACTCCACGTCCCCAACCTCCCCAGGGGACACACAACTAATTAATCCAATCAAATGTGATTTAGTTAGCGCTGTTAAGGACCAAACAGTAGGCGTCCGACACAAGAAAAGGACGGGGTTTTATTGTAGACATGCAAAGGAAAACCAAATCAAAAGAATGATCCTACCTGAGGGATGCCACTCATGCATGGGGAGAGCATGTAAAACTCCAGACAGAAAGACCCGGCCCCGATGGGATTAGATCCTGAACCTTCTTGCTGTGAGGCAACAGTGCTAACCCACCGCACCACCGTGCAGCCACCTTATGTGATGTAGACGAGGAAATATGGACTTCTGGAAATGTTTTTGAAATCAGTGTTTTTCGTCGACATCTTAAAAAGTATGTAGAAGTACTTTTGTAGTTGGGAAATACTTTACATAGCATATTTAATTTTATTTGAGTTGCAGGGATAGAAATAAACCAATTAGTGGTACAACCTGTGAGGGGAGTTAGTATTCACATGAATTGTTGTACATAGCAAACTGCAAATGTGACAGGGTGTTTTTTTTTATTGTTGGAGGGTCGAGAAGGTCATGGCTACATATCAGGCTATTTCACTTTAGTGAAGTCAGCTAGAAATGTTAAAAAAAAATCTCATGTCCTCTTTCTAAACATAATTTGCAACGAACACAAGTTGCCGCATTTAAAACATCAGATTTATACTGTTTGATATATAGATAATATCAAAGAGTGAGGTTTGTACAAGAGCACATTTAGGATTCTCTCTCTATTTAGGTTAGACATGTAGTGTGTATATGATGGATGGATGGATGGATGGATGGATAGATGGATAGATAGATAGATAGATAGATAGATAGATAGATAGATAGATAGATAGATAGATAGATAGATAGATAGATAGATAGATAGATAGATAGATAGATAGATAGATAGATAGATAGATAGATAGATAGATAGATAGATAGATAGATAGATAGATAGGCAGCTCAACAAATGTTATTCTTATTTTGGTATTCCACATCCCGGTGGAACAAACTGTCCAAAGACAATCCCAATTGGTTTGAAGAAATGGCTGTTAAATAATTTGTACATCCATACATTTGTTTATATATTTTTTTATTTATTTTGTGTGTTGGTCTGAACTCAGGCTTTCTTGTGTGTATTAATCATCAACAGTCTTTTCATTTTCTTTATATGTACGTTTGTAATCTGACATGATCAGCCTGTCATGTTTGTGTTTATTTATTTATTTTTCTAGGATGTTTCATTGGAACATATTTTCAATGAGTGCACAGCTCTGGGTAAAGTCTGTGTTTGTTCCTTGGCCTTGGCAGCTGTATGGTCGTGTCCTCATGCTCCACCACCGCATTTTTTTTTTACTTTGTTTGCACTCTTGTTCCCTCCCATGAATCAGAGTAGGTCTATTTAATGTCCCTGGCTGCAGCAGTCTGTTGTGTCTCTCCTCTGCAACATGAAGACTTTTTCCACTCTGGTGCTGCTGTCCTCAGTGGTGCTGCTTTGCAGCTCTGCTCCAGCTTTAGAGCCAGTAACATGCAAGCCTGAAAATGCCGATGCAGCAATCCGGATGGGAACGAACAAAATCAACATGCATCATAGGCATGGCTACAAGTTCAAACTCACTGACCTTGATTCCTACCAGATGACAAAGGTATGGGAAGAAGGAATCAGCAGTTTCTGCACATATATACTTTCTAAATGTTACCAATGTTGTGATTTTGATGGTTCAACCATTTCAGTTCAGGAGACTTAATGTATTTTATTGATGCTGTTTTACCTTTGGAGGTAGACTTTACCTTTTACCTCGAGTGCACATACGTTTTTTTCTAATCAATAAACTATCAGGAGGTAACGCTAAGTCATTATTTGACTCTCTTGCTTTATATTAAACGTCTTCATTTAAATTGTTTCCAGACAGACACAGGTTGCACCATTGAGCTGAAGTTGAACCTTGCAGAGACATCGTGCCATGTGGTCAACCCCGAACACTTTGAGGACTGTGAGTTTAGTGGAATGACTGATGGGGTAAGTGCAAAAACAAATCCAGCATATGTTAATAGACAGCTCCTTTATAACGCATACATCAAATTAATTTCCAGCTAAATGTGGACAGAGTTTGTAAATGTCTCCTTCCATGGGAATGTAAGGTATCAAATATAATCTGTTTCCTTGTAGGCTGTGAAGTCCAGCTGCACTGTAAAGATGGTTGTGAAAGACAGTGAGTCGGAAGTCCTCAGTTATTCATGTCAGACGGAACAAGGTGGGTGCATGTAGCAAGCTGTACATATGTTGAAGTGCTCGACTGTCATGATTTGGACTCTTCTTCTCTGTGGCACCGTCAAACAGCCGGCTCATAATCATTCATTTTGTGTTTGTAGGCTTCTCTAATGCAGAAATGACCCGGAACTGCCCCGACTGTCCTCTTCTCCTTACACTTACTGATATTGAAGGTTTAAAAGCTGCACAAGAAGTTGTGAACGAATTCAACAAGAACACCACCAACCAGAACCTCTACGTCCTTCAAGATGTGGGACGAATGAAACTTGGGGTCAGAGAACCTCTCCGTATTCTACATGTTGACTTTCACCTGCATGCCTGACACTAAGAACCTGTATGTTAGTGTTGGTGTATATGTACTGCTTACTGGTGTCATCGTTTCTCATTCTCAGTTCATCATGGGGTCGAACATGTTCCACGCCTCTGAGATTTCCCTGGTTGAGTCAAACTGCCCAATGGATTCCAAGATAGCTTTTTTTGCATGCAAACCCCTTTGCTCCCACAGAGCGGTAAGTAAAACTCAGACATACACAAGTTGTTTCAGGACAGTTATTGATGATTCAGCAGTATGACAGTCATCTGTCAGAGCGGTGCACTCGGTGGTTTATCATGTAGTTAACTGTGGGTTACTTGTTCATTCTCTTGTGTCTCAAAGAAACATGCTGTCTGTCAATCATCTTACTCCAAAACAAACGGAGTTCAGGGTCTTCGGTGTGAATTCTATCCTGCATTGGTGAGTGTAAAGTTTTTTTTTAACAAATAATCTGGTTCACATTTGTACCTTGACAACCCTTATTCTTCTGAAGTGTTCTGCCTGTGTAATTCATTCATTCATGCTCCACCTCTTATGTACACAATCTTCATTTGCCACGTGATGCAGAAATTAACTTTGCCTCTGTGCTCATCAGGACACCACTCCCCTCGCCCCTGGTGAGCTGGAGCCAGTTTGTGTGCAGCCTCTTCCAGTCTTCCCTGCTGCACCAACAAATGGTACTGCAGGATCCCTCATACACCATTTCGAACAATGCCATGCGGATCAACTAAAGTTTCACCCAATTTGCGACTGGCCTTAGTGTGAACGTTGCTATTGTTGATATGACTTCAAAAGTCTCTTACTGTGTGTAAGAAAATCCTTACACCTACAAATAAAGATCCAAATAAACTACAATGTGTCATTCATCAGCTTTTTGTACACTTGCTTTTTTTTTCTTCAGTTTAACATAGAACATTATCTGAGACACGATCAGTGGTGTGAGAAAAAAAAAAAAAAAAACATGTTGCAAACATAAATATTGCTAGATATGATGCAAATATACATCAAACATACATTACACATTGCAGTTGTACACTTGCTTTTATAATCAGCTCCTACAGAGGGATCGCTCACAGTCTGAATGCAGCATTTTCTATCTGGAGTGTACATAGATTTTTTTTTTTTAAAAGCACCTCTTTGTTGTCTTAAAAAGCTGTTATTAAATTCAATCTAAATTAGCATTAAAATGAACAAAAAATCTTTAAAGTGTAGTTAAAGGTGAGATATATTTTAACTTATATTTGGGTAAACTACCAACCCACAAAATACAGGATAAAACCCATCCAGCCCTTTGTTTGTGTTCTTACAACATGGAATATTTCCCCTCCTGTGTTGACAATTTCAACCAGAATCTTAAAAAGTGTATCTGGAGAAAATGACGTACCTGCCTTTAAGGCTGGCTTGAGTTCATGGAATATTTTATCGTTTGTTTGTTTTTGGAATTCATGAGGAGATCCGTTGTCTTCAGAGCCTTCACACCCAGACCCAGAGGAGGGTGTCAGCTCTGACAAGACTGGTGCCTTTGTGATGGTTGGAAATAACTTGAGAGGTTAGCTGTTGGGGTATTCTTGTGTTGATGTGTAAAGGTTAGCTTAATGTTGATGTAGTTGTCGTGAGACACCAGCAGGGGGAGCAACCGCAACTGAGTGATATGACGCTAGGCTTCCTCACCAGTTAACCCTTTATGGGGCAAGTGACTATTTTTGGTAATTTCCCTACACACTACAACCACCCTTCTGTAATGAGGAGGGGGCTATGGAGAATATGAGAAGTATACTGAAATTGACCAGAAAATTATTATTGATAAGTAGAGTGGAATGAACAAAAATAGCGCAGCTTAATTTAAATTTATTACAAGGATGATAATTTAAAAAAAAAATACCCACAAATAAAAATAATGCTAAAAGTCCATAAAAACACGTGGGCTAAGAATGTTTAAAGAAATGGCACCGTCCCCTTCCTCCTCCAGGCAGTGAAGCTTCCTCTGGTCACACGCACCGGGTCACCTTCAAATGCAAAGCATCTACGCCAGCACGGGGATACAAGACTATTAAGGCCTTAGGCTGCAGTGGTGGAGTGTCGCTACAATACTTACACTCGAGGCAGAGTTTCCTCTGCCCCTGCGTGTGTGTCGCCTTGCAGCACTTGCGGTCTCAGCGTGCGTGGTCCCCGATGCGTGTGCCGTCCTACACTTCTAAACTTGTGAGTGGTGGTGCGTAGTCTTCCTGCTCCTCTTCCTGCTCCTCTTCCTGCTCCTCTTCCTGCTCCTCTTCCGGTTCTGTCCTTGCGTTTGTTGCTTCTGTCTCTTTTATTTGCGTTCCTCCGCACCAAACACAGGTGCGCTGATTTTAAGGTGTCCGGGATTGGGGCAAAGTCATGTGATGAATAAGTAATGGAAGCATGTGACTACGGCAGTTCTTATAATATAAATGAAAGGTAAAATGCACTGCAACGATAAAACCAACACAAAAACACAGCACACAATAAAAACAAAAAATAAAATGCCATAACACTTATGCTGGATCACACTTCTTCACCTTGAGAAGCATGTGATCCTCACTCAGCCAATCAGAAGAGATCACCCGACATCACTGATCCTGTGACTGCGGCATTTGAACCAAATATGGTCACTTCGTCAGTGTTTATTTTTCTAAATGAAATTAACATTAGATTAGAACAAAAATAAAGTTCTGTTATGTCCCTCAATAACACTCTAAGGTTACATTTTTGAATTTCGAAGTATTTCAATGAGTGCCCTATAAAGGGTTAATACATGACTGAGCTGAGGAACACATGAACGTGTTGTGTATAATTTCCTTCACTCAAATACCCCTTTTTCAGGACTTTTACACCTTTTTCTAAGAATGGTCAACTACCAGGCCGGATGGAGGCAGTTTGATCACGAGTGATGACACCTTCATTTCTCCCTCCATTGGTTTTAGTAGAGGAACAAACCCCTTAAAAAGCCTTTAGTTTTCGATATACCCAAAACCAAATATTTTCATAATTTGAACAAATCTAGTTTATTAAACGGACGGTTGTATAAATGATATTTTTCTGCACAATTTTATTTTGTCCTTTGGAGGGTTTGTTGACAATATTTGCAAAGTACATAAAGTTGCTGCATTAAAACAGCTCGGCTGCATCAGAGCCAGTGAGCCAGGTGCTCTTCATTGGCCTAATGAATCCTTCCTCAACTCACTCTGCAGGCCACATCAAACTACAGGTTAGTAATGGGCAGACCAATCAGGACCAATCAGAGTAGGTCTATTTAATGTCCCTGGCTGCAGCCGTTTGTTACGTCTCTCCTCTGCAACATGAAGGGTTTTTCCACTCTGGTGCTGCTGTCCTCAGTGGTGATGCTTTGCAGCTCTGCTCCTTTACAGCCAGTAACATGCAATTCTGAAGATGCTAATGAAGCGGCCCGGTTGGCAATGCACAACATCGACATGCGTCATATTCATGGCTACAAATTCACACTCCTTGAGATCGAAGACTATCACATGACAAAGGTATGGGAAGAAGAAATCTGCAGTTTCTGCACATATTTACATATTAACCAGTTCAGCAGACTTAATGTATTTTATTTTCAGTGTTTTACCTTTTTGTGGTGGACTTTAACTATTAAAATTCTTCATTTAAATTGCTTCCAGACAGACAAAGGTTGCACTATTACTCTAAAGTTGAGCCTTGCAGAGACAGCATGCCATGTGGTCAACCCCAAACACTTTGAGGACTGTGAGTTTAGTGGATTGACTGATGGGGTAAGTGCAAAACCAAATCCAGCATTTGTTAATAGACAGCTCCTTTATAACGCATACATCAAATTCATCTCCAGCTAAATGTGGACAGTGTTTGTAAATGTCTCCTGCCATGGGAATATGAGTTATCCAATCAAATATAATCTTGTTTCCTTGTAGTCAGTGACGTCCAGCTGCACTGTAAAGATGACCATAAAAGACAGTGATGCCCAAGTCATCAGCTACTCGTGTGAAACGCAAAGAGGTGGGTGCATGTATCCAATCCTACTGCCAAACATCCAAACATGGGAACGATTGCAACATCCCTGTGGTTTTTTTTTTGTTTGACTTGATGTCATGATTTGGTCAAAGGAGTTAATGCATTTACTGAAAACCTGAAACATTCATTTTAAATTGCTATAACTAAGAAAAGCTGTACATATGTTGAAGTGCTCGACTGTCATGATTTAGACTCTTCTTCTCTGTGGCACCGTCAAACAGCCGGCTCATACTCATTCATTTTGTTTGTAGGCTTCTCTAATCCAGAACTGGCCATGATCTGCCCTGACTGTCCTGCTCTCATTTCACTTACTGATGAAGGAGGTTTACATGCTGCACAAGAAGCTGTGAAAGAATTCAACAAGAACACCAACCAGAACTACTTTATCCTTCAAGAAGTGGGACGAATTAAACGTGGGGTCAGAGAACCTCTCAGTATTATACATGTTGACTTTCACCTGCATGCCTGACTCTGGTCTTTACAGTTCTTCTCTAAGTGAGATCATCTCAGGGTGAAGGCTCAATGTATGCTAACTCTAAATACCAAGGGCCAGATTTAAAAAGCCTCCTAAGTAGGAGTAATGAGACAATTGTTAGCTATTATAATTTCCACTCTACGTTCAGACTAGATCCTTGTAAAGATGACTGTTATTCACAAGGTGTTTCAGCTCTTCAAAGAACTCCTTCAGACCAAAGAGTGTCAAGCTGAGGAGAAAGTAGAGACATGATGTTCAAACTCTACATGAGGAATCATCCTGACTCATAGTTGCGCTGAACAGACAACACTGATTCTTCAATCCATCTTAATTTGACTTCAAGCATGACTGTAGAGTTTCTCTACATGTGGTTACCTCCACAGGTGCATCCAATCACTGATTCAGACTCTTTACCTGCTGATGTAACGATCAGCAGGTGAAGAGACTGCTGCACAAGTGAACATGTTTTTTTTTTTTAAGCATGTCTTACAAATGATCACACAGATGTTAATGTTCCTAATTATACAATGAGTGACAAGATGTTTACATTTCCACAACTTCTGTTTGCTTAACCAATCGCAGCTTCTAAAAGCATGCGTCACAACTCGACAAATCATTTACCAGGGTTTTTCAATCCAAGTTAGGATTCTCAGTGTTAATACAGTATTTTCTCATTCTCAGAACATCACTGGGCTGGACATGTACCGCCTTGAGATTGCCCTGGTTGAGTCAAACTGCTCAATGAATTCCACAGTACTTCCTTCGTCCTGCAAAGCCCTTTGTCCCAACAGAGCTGTAAGTAAAACTCGGATGTTCAGAAAATGATGGCCATACTGTGTGAAGACATTTAAACATATTTTAACAGAAGGCATGATGTGGGGTGATGAACAAGTTGTTTAAGCTCCTGTTTGTCAGTCAAATATATTATGACCTCCTCAGGCAGACTCTGAAAGTACTGGACCAAACAAAAGCACTCTGGCTCGCCTCTGTTAACCGTCAGAAAGGACAGAAGTAACTAGACAATTCCTGCAGAAATTGTGAGGGTGGTTGCTGTTTGTGAGAGACTGCAGTAAGAGTGTTTAACTGCAGTCAGCTAACGGCTAAGGCAGAACTCTGTCCCACTCAAATGATGTCATCACTGTAACTCTAAAAACCTGCTGCTCACTGATTGGTTGACGTTCAGCTTTCATCTGCCAGAACATTCCATCAATGTATTTGAATGGGCTTACCACTGCTCGCAAAACCTCAAATATCTTGAAAACTAAAAATGTTAACACCGATCGGTTTGGCCTATGAGCAACAGCACAGACAGGTGCACGTTTCGAAGCGTTTTATTTTTATCTAACATTCAGACTGAGACCACAGTGGTGATTTTAAAACCTGAGTGAAAACTGTGAAATTCTGGAGGTCAGTTAGAGTGAGAGCCTAATGTGTGTGTATGTGATGCGTGACTGTCAAACAAATGCCTCCCCTGAGAGACTGAAACATTTTATGTATTTATTTTTTGCTTTATGAGTGAGAGGACACTCGGCGCTTTATTTTGATGTATTTTGTTTATATATGCGAGCAACAATGACTTCAGGATGGCGATTTACAAATGTTTCTAAAACTGAACTTTCTGGCAGTTGCACTCTAGGATTTGAATTTTTGCCATCTGCTTTGAATGGGGCAAATTTTTGCCGCTTAAACTTGCTTTGTGTCCACACCGTGTGCCGGAAGTTTCCACAAAGTGATGGCGCCCATTTCATGACCGAGCCGCTCGTTTTGGTACCTTACTCGTGTGTGTGTGGCGCAAACGCTGTGGGAGGAGTAGCGCGCCAGATAAAATGTTTGGATTTGCATTGAACTTGTTGTTTCAGGACAGTTATTGATGATTCAGCAGTATGACGTCATCTGTCAGAGCGGTGCACTCAGTGGTTTTATGGGAGGATAATGAAGCAGCTTAGAGTTGTTTATCATGTCTTTAACTGTGTACTTTGTTTCCTCCTTTCAAAGAAACATGCAGTCTGTAAATCATCTTACTGCAAACCAAACGGAGTTGGGTCTCTTCAGTGTGAATTCTATCCTGCATTGGTGAGTGTAATAAATCTATGATCAGATTCAGTGGAAGCTTTTTCAACTTCCTGCTCTACATTTATGAATTCATACTGCAACTCTATGTACAAAATCATTGGATATTATCTCTGTGCTCAACAGGACACCACTCCCCTCGTCCCTGGTGAGCTGGAGCCTGTTTGTGAGCAGCCTCTTTCAGTCTTCCCTGCTGAACCTCCTGCACCACCAACTAATGGTACTACAGGACCCCCCTTAGACTCCCATCCACCTTTCCACCACTGCCATGAAAGTCACGAGCAAGAGTTCCACCCAATTTGCGACTGGCCTTAGTCGTGAACTTGTTTGAGACTTCGAAAGTCTGTAACTGTAAGAAACTCCTGACCTGACAGGGTTGTACAAATAAAGATCCAAATAAACCACCCTGTGTCAATCAGCTTTTTGCAGATGTATTTTTATAATCAGCTCCTACAGAGGGAACTCTGACAGTCAAGCATTTTCTCTGGAATTCAAATAAAACCAGTGTTTAAAAAAAAAAAAAAAGTTAAAACTAAATTAGCATTACAATGACCAAAAACGTGTTAAAAGTCTTGTCAAAAGAGATATTGCTTTCAAACTTAAATGTGGGTAACCTTCTGACTCACAAAATCAAATCCATCCAGGCCTGTTTGGGTCTTGCAACACAGGAGAAAATTTTTTTTACATATCCTCTCCTTGTGGTAAAATATTAATTCTCCAGCAGCCATTTTTTTCCCCAATGGCCATGCAGATGGGTTACCATAGCAGCTTAAAGATGAACTTGTCAGCAGACCCTGTGGAAGAAAGTAGGGCTCATTGGATTTAAAGAGACACACACCAAAACAAAACATTCTGAGAGCTGGTTTCTCCAGGGTCAAACCTCTGCTGCTTCTATTTGAACTTATGGCAAATTTTACTTCACGTGTGCTATGAGCACTATTTCATTTCACGTGTACTATGTGCACTTTTACTTCACATGTACTATGTGCACTATTTTACTACATGTGTACTATGTGCACTTTTACTTCACGTGTGCTATGTGCACTATTTCATTTCACGTGTACTATGTGCACTTTTACTTCACATGTACTATGTGCACTATTTTACTACATGTGTACTATGTGCACTTTTACTTCACGTGTGCTATGTGCACTATTTCATTTCACGTGTACTATGTGCACTAATTTACTTCATGCGTACTATGTGCACTATTTTACTTCACGTGTACTATGTGCACTATTTTATCTCACGTGTACTATGAGCACTATTTTATCTCACGTGTACTATGAGCACTATTTTACTTCACGTGTACTATGAGCACTATTTTATCTCACGTGTACTATGAGCACTATTTTACTTCATGTGTACTATAAGCACTATTTTACTTCATGTGTACTATAAGCACTATTTTACTTCACGTGTACTATGAGCACTATTTTACTTCACGTGTACTATGAGCACTATTTTACTTCACGTGTACTATGAGCACTATTTTATCTCACGTGTACTATGAGCACTATTTTACTTCACGTGTACTATGAGCACTATTTTACTTCACGTGTACTATGAGCACTATTTTATCTCACGTGTACTATGAGCACTATTTTATCTCACGTGTACTATGAGCACTATTTTACTTCACGTGTACTATGAGCACTATTCTACTTCATGTGTACTATGAGCACTATTTTACTTCATGTGTACTATGTGCACTATTTTATCTCACGTGTACTATGAGCACTATTTTACTTCACGTGTACTATGAGCACTATTTTATCTCACGTGTACTATGAGCACTATTTTACTTCATGTGTACTATAAGCACTATTTTACTTCATGTGTACTATAAGCACTATTTTACTTCACGTGTACTATGAGCACTATTTTACTTCACGTGTACTATGAGCACTATTTTACTTCACGTGTACTATGAGCACTATTTTATCTCACGTGTACTATGAGCACTATTTTACTTCACGTGTACTATGAGCACTATTTTACTTCACGTGTACTATGAGCACTATTTTATCTCACGTGTACTATGAGCACTATTTTACTTCACGTGTACTATGAGCACTATTTTACTTCACGTGTACTATGAGCACTATTTTACTTCACGTGTACTATGAGCACTATTCTACTTCATGTGTACTATGAGCACTATTTTATCTCACGTGTACTATAAGCACTATTTTACTTCACGTGTACTATGAGCACTATTTTACTTCACGTGTACTATGAGCACTATTCTACTTCATGTGTACTATGTGCCTTCTTTTACTTCAGAATCAGAATCAGAATCAGATTTATTTGTCATTGATACAGGTACAAGTACAAGTACAACAAAATTGCTTTGGTCAATTTGGAGGAAAATTTTCGTCTGTGGGAACCAAATTAAATCCAACAAACTCCTTTAGGACGGGGGGACACATGTTTGTCTGTCCCCCCTAAAGTTTTCCAAGTCCGGCTCTCAACAGGTTCAACTCGCCTTGCATCGCAGTGAGCTTTCCCCATATTCCATCCATCCTTCGGCCTAGCTCTGCCAGTGCCACATTCTGTGCTCCAACAGCTTTGCCCATCTCGATCATCATGACCGGCAGCTTCGGTGCTCCCGCCAGAACTGCCGTCTTCCCAAATTTCCGGTACACCAGGGTTGTGCCAAGGCCAATCAGCACAAGCCCGGTGAACATGAAGCCGAATATGTACACATCCTCAACATCTTCCACCGAAAGCACTCCCAGGCACATGACTCTCCATGTACTCCACGGATCCATCACGTACCCAGCAGTGTTCGTTCCGTCCGGGCAGGTGGACTCCCCCGGTCCAGTGGATCTTGTAGAAAAGATCTTGCCAATTGCGTTCATGTGTACTATGAGCACTATTTTACTTCATGTGTACTATGAGCACTATTTTACTTCGTGCTGTACAAATGAAAAAAATCTTTACAATTTGTACTGCATTTTTTTAATGTCAAAGTTCAGTGTGTGCTGAGTTGTTCTGCAGCATCCTTGACATCACATGCAGAAACAGGAAGTGAAATGGAAGTCCTGACCACCTCCCAGGAGGAGGTTACCTGATTGGCCAATGAGTGAACATCAACTCCTCCTGCTCCATGGGCTGGGCATTAAACCTCTTTCAGGTGACGCACTTCTTAGAATGGACTTTAAGATGTCCTTAAATGACATGAACTTACCAATCACTGAAAAGAGAAAATAGTCACATTTGAATTAGTGTTTTAGTGCTTTGAACCGGTCTCGAGAGCACTTTTTGAAGGTCTCGTCTTGGAATGGAAATCACTGTGACTAAAAGGAAAAACAGTGAATAACTTTGATTAATTTCTAATTTAATTCATATCCTTCAGTGTACACTGCATGATGATGTGTCAGTGATAGTTATGTCTTTGCCTTGTCTAAGTGTTGTCCTGTATTGGTCTTGATCCTAAATAAATACATATAACCAAACTACAGTCGTAAGTGGTACGCACTGTGAAGGAGTTCAGTATTTCCATCAATTGTTTCAGCAAACTGCAAATGCATTTTTTCCCTGTGGAATAGCAAAACAAGTGACACAAGGAAAAAAAGGGGAGAACACATTTACAGGAATATAGATATATAGTAAATTGCCAAAGCAATGGACAACCCAAGAACTTGTGTGATCCGTCCTGAGAAGACCCAGTTCAATTCCGTTCGATTCCCGGTTAGGGAATATATATTGAATGCTGGGATGTACCAAAAGTATTTGTCTCCCAGCTCTATATACTGTAGTTCCACACTGTCATCCCTAGTCATTATTGATTGGATCAGAGTTTGGACCTTGACTTGGCCTCAAGATGAGAAAGTAATTCAGTCAAAAAAAACTGCAGTGCTTACACACAAGTGGGAAAAACATCCACCTATTAATTGCTGCAAACAGCTAGCATGTGTTCAGGAAGACCTGATTCACTTTCCAGGCACATGTCTTTTTTTTATCTTCAGCTGACACAGTAATGTGCACAAGTGTTGCAAACAGATAGAAAAAGAAAGCCGATTTCATTGGAATTTAGCTCGATTTTCCTCAAGTCTGAAGTACTTCACCACATTTGCTAAAACAAGGGTTTGTTTTCACAGGTAGACTTGATCCACTGGTGTGTCCACCGGCTGTCTTCCACTGGCTCCCTGATGGTCTAGTGGCTAGGATTCGGCGCTCTCACCGCCATGGCCAGGGTTCGATTCCCGGTCAGGGAATGTGCTTTTGAAAATGATTGTCGTGTTGGCATGCATAAAACACCATTTAAAACACTCGCCTGAAAAAAGTAAAGTACTTGTGAAACATGAGCTATGTTAAGTACCAGTTTTTTGGACTTGCTCAGTATTGGAATCTGACAGGTTTTCTGCTTAAAGGGTTACAGGAAGGACAGTTAAAATTCCATGGGGAACCACAGCACATGATTTGATAAAGTCTTGCTGAATTTTCCTGGGTTGGATTTTCTTGACTGAAACTGCAAAAGAAGTTTTGCTTTGTCAGACCAATTGATAACTTTTGTGTCCTCCAATGTCAACCCAAAGAGATCCCTAATGGTCTAGTGGCTAGGATTCAGTGCTTTCACGCAGAGGCCGGCCGCAGATAGCCGTAGAAGAGAAATCAGTGCTCCAGGAGGCGCTCGGGACAGTGCAGGATCGAATCCGACTCTACCCAAACAAAATAACCAATATTCGTACCAGAATATTTCTCTATGTTGTACACATCTCTTTCATAAATAGCGGTTTCCCTCTAAATGATTGTAAGAAACATCCTCAAATACTGCTGCAGTGTTATTTACTACATTACAATATCAAGTCCAATTTTAATCAAATACTGTACATCTCAGTATCCTGTCCTGTAAATAACAATGACCTGAAATGTACAAGAACACTCCCTAAGTAAATTTAGTGAGTTTCTTTTCAGTTCCAATATGAAGAAAATACAGTAAAGCAGAAATGCCTTGACAATATTTTATTATACACACAAGATCTATTATAAAAACCTTTCTGAATTCTAAATCACACAAAATGATATGAACAATAAATGAACACAAAGAGAAATACACAGTAGTATATACAAGGTTTGTAGCTATAAACATATTTACAATAGTGGGGCAAAAAGCAGTCACTGTTTCTTTTCTGCAGCCCATCTGTCCCTTTCAGTGTCGTGAAAGCCAGACTGATGAAACTCTGCCCAGGTCATTTCTTTAACCATGCCCTGTGCCCTGTACATGGAGAACACTCTGGAGGGGCAGTAAATGGACTTTCCTGGCACCCTCGGGAAGGATGCATGTATATGAGGGCTGCTCGGACCCTGTTTTAGTGGCTGGTGACAGAACCTGCACAGACGACCAGTCGGCAGCTGCAATGACGACTTCCTCTTTGCCCTCTGCTCTGCCACCTTTCTCCATTCTGCCCCCCTCTGTTTGGCAGCATCCAGCTCCCGCTCAAAAAACGGAGAGGCAGCAAAGTCCTCAAAGGACATCCTGGGGTTCTTAAGGCCTTCATGTTCATAGATCTTAAAAACCTTCGTTGAACAATAAAAGTACTTAACAACTGGGCACTGATAAAAGACATGAACTGAAGAGCCATCCCCAACATATCTGGACTTTGGCTGACCACAGGCAGAACAGTTCCTGCTCATCTTTTTCTGATGCTGCTGTTTTTCCAGTAATCGCCCATTACCTGTGTGTCCTGGCGGTCTGACACATCGCCTCCACGTTGAAAAACCAGAGTGAGAGCATTGGTTCTCACCTGGTCCTGTTTTTGAGGAGGGGACTTGTCCTGAAGGGAGGGATTTTTTTTTTATCCTCATGGCCTCGTCAGAGGGGTCCTGGCCAAGATGGCCTGACGGACCTTTCCTGAAGGACACTGTTGCCCTTCCTGGAAAGAAGTCAACTGTCTTCTTCATTATCTCCTGTGCACAGCAGAACACAATGTACATTTGTTATATTAATCAAAGTGTAATCAAGCTGTTATATCAACAGTGTTACTGATGTATATAAAATAACCTGCATTTTTAATGACGAGGTAATAACACTTACACACCAGATAGAGTCATTATTTGATGTGATACCTTATAATAAGTGTTTTTTTTTACATGGCAATTCAATTGAATCTTTAATGTAAGCTATAGTTGTATAAAAACAAAATATTAACCTGACACAATGATTATATGAATAAAAAACCGTGAAAGGTTCAAACAAAAAGGATTTTTTTGTCACTATCAGCAGGAGAGAAATTGTTTTATTACAGTCGTCAATAATCAATAAAATAACATTAATATTACAGTTAACAAGTTATTTTCATCAGTGTAAAAATAACATTAACGTTACCGATATTGTACCACCTTGCTACCTTAGCAAAAAGAAATCATAGTTCGTATTTTGTCAACACAACTCAACTCAAATAAACTACTATTAAACAGGTTTTAAGATATAAATGAGGATTGTTAATAAAGTCTATGAAAAAACAAGCCAGACTTCCGTTTGAGTAGTTGGATATATGTTATTAAAGTTGTGAAAAAGGTGACGATAAACTGTTGATGCGGAGTTCTCTTCACTTTGTGATGAAGACTCTGCACTGACTGTCGGACTGTCACTCAAACCTGAAGAAACGGGGTCTCCTTACCTTTACCAAACGGGTGAAACAGCGCCCCCCAAATCTCCATAGTGGCCAAAAGTATATTACATCCGTAGTGATAAGAACTACCATAGAGAATGAATGGTAAAAGTTAAGGAAATTAAAGACTACTATTCCCGGCCCTGGCGCAGAGGTGTGGCCCGGGTTCGATTCCTGCTTAGGGAATATCTAGTGAATGCTGGGAAGATCCAATAGTATTTGTCTCCCAGCTCTATGAATTAGGGTTGTAGGTCAAGTGAAACCAGTTGTGGTGAGTTAATAATAATAATTTACACTTTATTAATCCCACGAGGGGAAATTCAGTTTTTTACACTCTGTCTAACACACACATAGGCCGAGATACACACTCATGCACAAACAGGGTTCTAGTGACATGCATTAATGGAGAGGTCTCAGAGTGAGGGGGCTGCCCACAGCGAGCGCTCCAGAGCAGTTTTTGGGGTTCGGTGCCTTGCTCAGGGGCACCTCGGCAGTGCTCAGGAAATGGACTGGCACCTCTCCAGTTACCAGACCAATTTCCGGACTTGGTCCGTGCCGGGACTTGAACCGGCGACCCTCCGGTTCCCAACCCAAGTCCCTACAGACTGAGCTACTGCCGCCCAGTTGGGTAGGGATCATTAAAAACACAGAATTCTTTTCAGGGTAATATTATCATTTTGACTGTAGCTATTCTACCTGTAACAGAGAGTGGCGAGTTCATTAAGCGGGTTTGGTCTTTGTCTATGTTTTTCAGCAGAAGGTGAAATTTAATTTGAACAACTCTGACTGGTTAGTTGGCATGTTTATGCCGAAGTATTTCATGTTATTGTAACCGAGCGGTTTAGGATGGATGAACTTTGGAAAAATATAAAATAAAGAAGTACGGAGTCTTTTATAAGTTGAACATTTGTCTGCTCCTTTATTGCCGCACACGGCGGGAGCACCCCGCACGGGTCCCGAATCACACACTCTTCCGTTCCTTGAACCTTTACAAAATAAAAGCTAACTCGCATAACATAATACAATAGCTTACATACTTCCCCCCCTCCGAAAAGAAACGTCCTCGTTTCAAAAAAATTAACGGCATCAATGCAAGAAACATGTACAAGAGCACAATTATCACAGCAAACAATTGCCTCACATAACAACACAGTATCAACACAGTACGCACCCTCAAACCCAAAATCGTACACCAGACTTAGCTGATACACAGGGAATGGTAATTGGACCCACCATTGGCATTGACACAGCCTGCTATAACAAGACAACACTTCACTATGAGCACTCACATATCTTCTTACATTTTTTTTTCTTTTTAAGTTGAACAAAACAAGTCACACAGTCTTTGAAACAACTGGCTGATTCACAGTCCTGCCAACACGAGACACAGTCAGCCCCAAGGCCACCATCAGCCAGAGGTTCTTCAGGCCCCCCGGTTCCAACGTGTCGACCCCTCCTCCAGCAGTGAGGGAGCATGGATGGGAGAAGCTGAGATGCTATCTGACTAATCAGCAGGCAATGGCGGTGTGTAGTGTTTCAGCTTGTCAGCCAGAAATGTCACAAAGTCGGCAAAAAAAAACATGTCCCGGTGCACCACTTGAGACGGCACCAAAACATCCCGGAACACGTGCCTCCCGTCCATGGCACAAACAACAACAAAAACAAGGCGTGTAGTTGGGGGAGGATACGGGTGAGGTCCTCAGGCGAGACGCGGCACGAACTCGTGCACCATCCTTACTGTACCAGCTAGGCTAGCACGTGTTGGCAGTGGCTAACCTCGGCTAGCTACCTGAACTTTAACAAACTTTTTAAGGCGGGCCCTCAAAGCAGAAAAAAACATCCCACCGCTGCCACCAATGTAACCGAGCGGTTTAGGATGGATGAACTTTGGAAAAATATAAAATAAAGAAGTACGGAGTCTTTTATAAGTTGAACATTTGTCTGCTCCTTTATTGCCGCACACGGCGGGAGCACCCCGCACGGGTCCCGAATCACACACTCTTCCGTTCCTTGAACCTTTACAAAATAAAAGCTAACTCGCATAACATAATACAATAGCTTACATTATCAACAGGTAATGGAGTTGGCACATTTTAGGGTGAAGTAGTTCAGTCCCCTTCACAAAATGGGAGAATTGTGGATTTTGTTCAATTTATTGCACAGTCTGATATCTTTGCAATCTGGTTAATCAGCTTGATGGATTTTTGTAGTGAGTTGCAAATGCAATTTCTAAAAACAACCATCCAAAAGTTGGAACATGTAAAAAAGAAACTGGTATCCTCTTTGTTGACAATATTTTCAAAGTACATAAAGTTGCTGCATTAAAACAGCTCGGCTGCATCAGAGCCAGTGAGCCAGGTGCTCTTCATTGGCCTAATGAATCCTTCCTCAACTCACTCTGCAGGCCACATCAAACTACAGGTTAGTAATGGGCAGACCAATCAGGACCAATCAGAGTAGGTCTATTTAATGTCCCTGGCTGCAGCCGTTTGTTACGTCTCTCCTCTGCAACATGAAGGGTTTTTCCACTCTGGTGCTGCTGTCCTCAGTGGTGATGCTTTGCAGCTCTGCTCCTTTACAGCCAGTAACATGCACTTCTGAAGATGCTAATGATGCGGCCCGGTTGGCAATGCACAACATCGACATGCGTCATATTCATGGCTACAAATTCACACTCCTTGAGATCGAAGACTATCACATGACAAAGGTATGAGAAGAAGAAATCTGCAGTTTCTGCACATATTTACATATTAACCAGTTCAGCTGACTTAATGTATTTTATTTACAGTGTTTTACCTTTTTGTGGTGGACTTTAACTATTAAAATTTAAATTGTTTCCAGACAGACAAAGGTTGCACTATTACTCTAAAGTTGAGCCTTGCAGAGACAGCATGCCATGTGGTCAACCCCAAACACTTTGAGGAGTGTGAGTTTAGTGGATTGACTGATGGGGTAAGTGTAAAAACAAATCCAGCATTTGTTAACAGACAGCTCCTTTATAACGCATACATCAAATTCATCTCCAGCTAAATGTGGAGTGTTTGTAAATGTCTCCTGCCATGGGAATATGAGTTATCCAATCAAATATAATCTTGTTTCCTTGTAGTCAGTGACGTCCAACTGCATTGTAAAGATGACCATAAAAGACAGTGATGCCCAAGTCATCAGCTACTCGTGTGAAACGCAAAGAGGTGGGTGCATGTATCCAATCCTACTGCCAAACATCCAAACATGGGAACGATTGCAACATCCCTGTGTTTTTTTTTTTGTTTGACTTGATGTCATGATTTGGTCAAAGGAGTTGATGCATTTACTGAAAACCTGAAACATTCATTTTAAATTGCTACAGCCGGCTCATACTCATTCATTTTGTTTGTAGGCTTCTCTAATCCAGAACTGGCCATGATCTGCCCTGACTGTCCTGCTCTCATTTCACTTACTGATGAAGGAGGTTTACATGCTGCACAAGAAGCTGTGAAAGAATTCAACAAGAACACCAACCAGAACTACTTTATCCTTCAAGAAGTGGGACGAATTAAACGTGGGGTCAGAGAACCTCTCAGTATTATACATGTTGACTTTCACCTGCATGCCTGACTCTGGTCTTTACAGTTCTTCTCTAAGTGAGATGATCTCAGGGTGAAGGCTCAATGTATGCTAACTCTAAATACCAAGGGCTGGATTTAAAAAGCCTCCTAAGTAGGAGTAATGAGACACTTGTTAGCTATTATAATTTCCACTCTAAGTTCAGACTAGATCCTTGTAAAGATGACTGTTATTCACAAGGTGTTTCAGCTCTTCAAAGAACTCCTTCAGACCAAAGGGTGTCAAGCTGAGGAGAAAGTAGAGACATGATGTTCAAACTCTACATGAAGAATCATCCTGACTCATAGTTGCACTGAACAGACAACACTGATTCTTCAATCCATCTTAATTTGACTTCAAGCATGACTGTAGAGTTTCTCTACATGTGGTTACCTCCACAGGTGCATCCAATCACTGATTCAGACTCTTCACCTGCTGATGTAACGATCAGCAGGTGAAGAGACTGCTGCACAAGTGAACATGGTTTTTTTTTAAGCATGTCTTACAAATGATCACACAGATGTTAATGTTCCTAATTATACAATGAGTGACAAGATGTTTACATTTCCACAACTTCTGTTTGCTTAACCAATCGCAGCTTCTAAAAGCATGCGTCACAACTCGACAAATCATTTACCAGGGTTTTTCAATCCAAGTTAGGATTCTCAGTGTTAATACAGTATTTTCTCATTCTCAGAACATCACTGGGCTGGACATGTACCGCCTTGAGATTGCCCTGGTTGAGTCAAACTGCTCAATGAATTCCACAGTACTTCCTTCGTCCTGCAAAGCCCTTTGTCCCAACAGAGCTGTAAGTAAAACTCGGATGTTCAGAAAATGATGGCCATACTGTGTGAAGACATTTAAACATTATATTTTAACAGAAGGCATGATGTGGGGTGATGAACAAGTTGTTTAAGCTCCTGTTTGTCAGTCAAATATATTATGAACTCCTCAGGCGGACTCTGAAGGTACTGGACCAAACAAAAGCACTCGGGCTCGCCTCTGTTAACCGTCAGAAAGGACAGAAGTAACTAGACAATTCCTGCAGAAATTGTGAGGGTGGTTGCTGTTTGTGAGAGACAGTAAGAGTGTTTAACTGCAGTCGGCTAACGGCTAAGGCAGAACTCTGTCCCACTCAAATGATGTCATCACTGTAACTCTAAAAACCTGCTGCTCACTGATTGGTTGACGTTCAGCTTTGATCTGCCAGAACATTCCATCAATGTATTTGAATGGGCTTACCACTGCTTGCAAAACCTCAAATATCTTGAAAACTAAAAATTTTATCACCGATCAGTTTGGACTGTGAGCGATGGCACAAATAGGCGCATGTTTCGATGCGTTTTATTTTTATCTAACATTCAGACTGAGACCACAGTGGCGATTTTAAAACATGAGTGAAAACTGTGAAATTCTGGAGGTCAGTTAAAGTGAGAGTCCAATGTGTGTGTATGTGGTGTGTGACTGTCAAACAAATGTCTCTCCTGGGAGACTGAAACATTTTATGTCTTTATTTTTTACTTTATGAGTGAGAGGACACTCGGCGCTTTATTTTGATGTATTTTGTTTGTATATGTGAGCAACAATGACTTCAGGATGGCGATTTACAAATGTTTCTAAAACTGAACTTTCTGGCAGTTGCACTCTAGGATTTGAATTTTTGCCATCTGCTTTGAATGGGTAAAATTTTTGCCGCTTAAACTTGCTTTGTGTCCACACCGTGTGCTGGAAGTTTCCACAAAGTGATGGCGCCCATTTCATGACCGAGCCGCTCGTTTTGATACCTTACTCGTGTGTGGCACAAACACTGTGGGAGGAGTAGCGCGCCAGATAAAATGTTTGGATTTGCATTGAACTTGTTGTTTCAGGACAGTTATTGATGATTCAGCAGTATGACGTCATCTGTCAGAGCGGTGCACTCAGTGGTTTTATGGGAGGATAATGAAGCAGCTTAGAGTTGTTTATCATGTCTTTAACTGTGTACTTTGTTTCCTCCTTTCAAAGAAACATGCAGTCTGTAAATCATCTTACTGCAAACCAAACGGAGTTGGGTCTCTTCAGTGTGAATTCTATCCTGCATTGGTGAGTGTAATAAATCTATGATCAGATTCAGTGGAAGCTTTTTCAACTTCCTGCTCTACATTTATGAATTCATACTGCAACTCTATGTACAAAATCATTGGATATTATCTCTGTGCTCAACAGGACACCACTCCCCTCGTCCCTGGTGAGCTGGAGCCGGTTTGTGAGCAGCCTCTTTCAGTCTTCCCTGCTGAACCTCCTGCACCACCAACTAATGGTACTACAGGACCCCCCTTAGACTCCCATCCACCTTTCCACCACTGCCATGAAAGTCACGAGCAAGAGTTCCACCCGATTTGCGACTGGCCCTAGTCATGAACTTTAAGACTTCAAGTCTCTTACAGTGTAAGACTCCTTAAAAGGTTCTACAAATAAAGATCCAAATAAACCACAATGTGTCAATTTTATTTTTTTCCAGAAATCGGCTCCTAAAGAGGAAACACTAATAGGATTTTCTATCTGGAGTGTTCGTGGAATTATTTAAAATAAAAACCCTGTTTTGAAATGATCAAAAACGTCTTTAAACTTTAGTTGAAGGGAGATGCTGCTAAGCAACTGAGCCTCAAAATATAATGTAACCCATCCAGCCTGGCTTTACACCTCGGTGATCCTGGCTGAAACAAAAGCATTCTATCAGATGTCTGACGTTGTGACGGCAGTTTGGGGGCTTACAAACATAAAAATTAACCACCCACATCAGTGGAAATCTTAATGCCACTCCACTGTTGCCTTCCAGTCTCCATCCCTAAATGTCCTGGTCTAGACTCGGTCTTGACCCATTCGAGATCTCCAAATGTCTTGGTCTTGATCCCTAACGGCCTTGGTCTTGATCCCTAACTGTGGGTCTTTTTCAAACAGTCCACTACACCCTAGCCCTACCCACTACCCCTAAAAATAATCTACATAAAGACTTTTACAGAATGTATTGCGTACATTAATAAGCCGTTCCCCCAGGATGCCGCTGAGAAACCATGGTAACGCACACTTCCCGTTTCCACCAGAGAGTGAAGTTTGTCCCAAAGCCTGCTGCTGTATTTCTACCCTACACCTGGATGGAGGGGACTTCATTCAGCTGCAAGTGTGACTTCTGACGGAGTGCACTCCGTCACGGAGGGAGTGTGTGTAAGGGTTGGTTTGAAAAAGGCCCCGTCTTACTGTCTTGGTCTTTACCCGGTCTTGATCCATCACTGTCTTGGTCTCGACTCCAAACTGTCTTGGTCTTTACCCGGTCTTGATCCATAACTGTCTTTGTCTTGACTCGGTCTTGACTCTTAACTGTCTTGGTCTTTACCCAGTCTAGATCCCTGTGTTGGTCTTTACCCAGTCTTGATCCATAACTGTCTTGGTATTGACTCGGTCTTGATCCCTAATTGTCTTGGTCTTGACCCAGTCTAGATCTCCAAATGTCTTGGTCTTGATCCGGTCTTGATCCCTAACTGTGTTGGTCTTGATCCATAACTGTCTTGATCCCTAATTGTCTTGGTCTTGATCCTGTAGTTTCTTAAGTCTTTGACGATGACATGTAGATAAAGAAATATCCGCTGACACTGACTTGTACGTAATATAAAGTTTATTTACAAAGACAAGAAACGGCATCAGTCCATATTAGCCAGTGAGCCAGGCGACTTCAGACCAATCGCTCTGACATCCCACGTTATGAAGACCTTCGAACGGCTGCTGCTCCAACACCTCAGACCCCAGGTCCAACACGCACAGGATCCCCTGCAGTTTGCATACCAGGCAAAGGTGGGCGTGGACGATGCCATCCTCTATCTTCTACACAGGGCTTACTCTCATCTGGACAAAGGGAGCGGCGTGATGAGAATCATGTTCTTTGATTTCTCAAGCGCTTTCGACACCATCCATCCCCTCCTACTGAGAGACAAGCTGACCGAGATGAGGGTGGACTCGCACCTGGTGAGGTGGATCACGGACTACCTCACAGAGAGACCACAGTACGTCAGACTGAAGGACTGCACATCTGACACTGTGGTCAGCAGCACTGGAGCACCACAGGGGACCGTGCTCTACCCTGTCCTGTTCACCCTGTACACCTCCGACTTCAAGTATAACTCTGAGCTCTGCCACATGCAGAAATACTCGGACGACACTGCGATAGTTGCTTGTGTCAGGGATGGACAGGAGGAGGAGTACAGGAGCCTGATCGAGGACTTTGTGACGTGGTGCAGTGACAACCATCTGCAGCTAAACACCTCCAAGACCAAGGAGATGGTGGTGGACTTCCGAAGGAACAAACCACATCTAGAACCTGTTTCCATCGGGGGGGTCGACGTGGAGGTGGTCAGGACCTACGGGTACCTGGGGCTGCAGCTGGATGACAAGCTGGACTGGTCGCCTAACATGGACACTACCTGCAGGAAGGGACAGAGCAGTCTGTACTTCCTGAGAAGGCTGGGGTCCTTCAACATCTGCAAAAAGCTGCTGCAGATGTTCTACCAGTCTGTGGTGTCCAGCGTCCTCTTCTACGCAGTGGTGTGCTGGGGAGGAAGCTGCAAGAAGAGGGACGCAGCACGCCTGGACAGACTGTTGAGGAGGGCCGGCTCTGTGGTGGGCACAGAGCTGGACTCACTGGTGACAGTGGTAGAGAGGAGGTCTCTGGACAAAATGCTCTCCATCATGGACAACACACACCACCCTCTGCACAGCACCTTCACCGGTCAGAGGAGCATGTTCAGTGACAGACTGCTGTCACAGTCGTGCTCCACGGACAGGCTCAAGAACTCTTTTGTCCCCCTGGCCATCAGATTGTGCAACACTTCACTGTCACAGCAGGGAAGAAGCACACGGTGAACCCTGGACTCATTTTTCACTTTTTTTCTCACTCCTCATCTGCACCACTGACCTCAGAGTCAGCCTCCAGTTGGACACTTTAATGCATATTGATAGTCACCTTACTGAGCACTGGTCACTTTAAAGATAATCACCCTAATCATGTCTGGTTTCATCCTACTGTTGTGTTTAGCTACATCTGTAATGGTTGACATGATCACCCTAATTAGGTCAAGTTTCACTCTATTGTCTTCAACACTAATGCTAATCTGCTCCTCAATAGTTGGGTACTTTAATGAGGATAATCACCCTAATCACTCCTGGTTTCACCATATTGTCTTGGACACTTAATGCTAATCACTGCTCCTTTATGTTGGTGAGCCAATTTACATTCCTGCATTGACTGTTTAACGACTGTACTCACACCTCTGGCACTATCTCAAACACCTCTGTACATGCACATGTAACTAGTTTCTAGAAGGCCAGCACTTTGTTTCTAAGGTCCCTTAACTGTTTACAGGTCTCTTTTAACCAACACATGTTTTTCTCTCCTCACAGGTTATGTACATTATGCTATATAAGTTTTAAGTCTAATTGCTAATGCTAACTGCACAGGTTTAACATATAATTATGTTTACTCTTAGTCACATAGGGGCTGCTAAATCTTGTTTGGGGGATTATTGTATACAGAGGGGAGGGGGGACAGCGGGTGTGTATTGTAACTAATGTCTTGTGTCCTGCCTGTCTGTATACTGCTACTGGATGCCTTGAATTTCCCTCGGGATCAATAAAGTATCTATCTATCTATCTCTATCTATATCGGCAGAGAAAGTCTCTCTAAGGTTCTTAGGTCCAATCACTATAACTTCAGTCTTGTCTGAGTTGAGCAGTAAGAAGTTTCTGGTCATCCAGGTCCTGATGTCCTTGAGGCAGGCTCCTAGTTTACGAAGCTGGTTGGTGTCTTCTGGCTTGATTGATATGTAGAGCTGAGTATCGTCTGCATAGCAATGAAAGTTTATGGAGTGTTTTCTCATAATACTACCTAGAGGAAGCATATATAATGTAAATAAAATCGGACCAAGCACTGATCCTTGAGGCACTCCATGACTAACTTTGGTGTACATAGAGGACTCATCATGAACATGCACAAACTGAGATCTGTCTGATAAATAGGATCTAAACCAACTTAAAGCAGTCCCTATAACTCCAAGCAATTGTTCTAGTCTCTGTAACAGGATCTAATGGTCAATTGTGTCAAAAGCAGCACTAAGATCTAACAGGACAAGCACAGATAGAAGTGCCCTGTCTGAGGCTAACAGAAGATCATTTGTTACTCTAACTAACAATCTCAGAGATATTGTAGAACCAGCAGGTTATGGAGAACGTGATGATGCTCTCGATGAAGGACTAATAACACACAGTGTTTGTGAGTATGTTTGGAAATATTTTCTGTTGACTGTCTTCATAATCATCATTATCACTGTTATGGTTATTTTCTTTGGAACTTTTGTTTAGAAATACCTTTTTTCCCTGTTTTGTATAATAAATCTGCAACTTTTGGAATTTTTATAGGAACAAGTCACAGATACAAACTCAACACTTAACATCTCAAGCCGCCACATGATCAGACTTTGAGTCATCTTGTAATATTCAGGTCAACACCAAACTAACCAAGACCAGAGTGCTCCAAGACCGGGTAAAGACCAAGACATTTAGGGATCAAGACTGTTGAGTCCAGCCAGGATGACAAAGCTCAGGCTGTGTCCTTTGGAGAGCAGGACAAAAGACTCTTTATCCCAGCATGCCTTGAAGGTACTCCCAGAATGCTTTGCCACACCTAACACATAGGTGTGAAGTTTGGGAGGGTATAAAACCGGCCATGCCCCATTGTTCAGTCTCTCTCATACGTCGTCTGGCGACGTTCGAGGACCTCAAATCTGATCCTGTTTCACAGCACGCTTCTCTTTGTTTAAAAGTTTTGGCACGTAGCTAATCAAAGGCCTTGAAGCATACCGACGTCCTGATTTCCGAGCTTAGATCATCCATTTGAACGCATCTCTAAGAAGAGCGTCTTGTTTCTCCCGTATTAAAATGGTATTGAGAGAGATTGTAAGGATTACGTCTCGTTCCGTCCTTTAAAGAAAGGACATCCACGGAGATCACCTCGCTCAACGGAGGACACCACGGCCCTTTGCTAAACCCCTTGGACACGCCGCCATCTCCAAACAACTGCAGGAAGACGCTGGAGACCGCCACAGCGAAGGACCCTCTTTGAGGCTCCTTTCATTAACCGTGGACAAAAAGGTTACAAGTGAGGCTTAGCTAGGTCTGGGCAGTTAGATATAGAGAGTGTGTTTAATAACTGAGTTATTATTGTGAAACGGTGATAATATTTGCTTGGTGTTTGACCACTGTGTCTTAGGTTTTATGAGTAAAACCTCTTTTGTTTTCTTTTTTGGGCCACTGCGTCCCGTGTGTTTCTCTGTGAACTCTCGTGTCATAACTCATTATCAGAAAGACGAGTGTGAACGCCGTCTGATACAAATCCGGCCAATGGCTTCTGGTAGTGCAGTAAACTATGCTCTGAGTTGTGCGTGAGTTCCAGGCTGCGATTGAGCTTCTGAGGTGCGCTCGTTTCTCTCTCACTCTCACAGAAACACACACACACACACCTTTCGGCAGACGCACACACATAGAGATCTGTGGCTTTCCAGACGCCGCAGAAACGTGTTCTGTGTCCGCCATCACGTGACCACGTGTGGTCGCGCCGCCATTGTGATCTGTCTCTGTCTGTCTCTCCCTCTCTCTCTCTCTCTCTCTCTCACTCACTCACACAGAAATACACACACACCACACACACACACACATGTGCCACGCTTGTTTGTTACCTGTAGTTTGGTTTATAATAGTTGTTTGTTTGATTGAGTTTCATTGATTAACTTGATGTTGCTTTGTTAAATAAATTCTGTTATAATTTAAAGAGCAGTTGTTTGTGATTACCGTGTATTTGCATTGTGACTTAGGCCGGGTAAAAGGGCTTTGTGTTTGGATTTCACACCTTCAATTAAATACAGATTATTAATTATTAATGATATTGGTATTTAATTAAATAATTTGAGACTGATATTTTGTAATATGTTGGTTGTTCCCTGTTTACAGGGTGGTGCCCCGAGGTTTATTAAACGCAGTTTAATAACAATAATTGATTTATATTAATAATTAAATAAACTTAATTATTAAATTTATTTTGACAATCACATAAAACCCAACCTAACCGTTGGTCAGGTATTCGCTAATGAAAACCCCATCTAGACCAAGACATTTAGGGATCAAGACCAAGACATTTAGAGATCAAGACCGGGTCAAGACCTAGACAATTAGGGATTGATGTGTATTTTACATGCAACACAATGTAATATAAACAATTATGTGAATTGTAACTGTGCTGCTGAAACATGTGAACTATTGGTAAAACAACTAGTGTTCTTAAGGTTAGAGCTTGGTTTAACAAAGACAATGAAGGGGTTTATTAGGGGTCATTCCTTAAGATTGTGAAAGATAAACATTTGGTATTGAAGTAAAAACAGACCCTTAGGATACACTGGAGATAAGAATTCACTCCCACAGTGAATTGTAACCTTTGAAGTCATATGTCCTGAGGAACCACAGGGGGTGCAGGACTGTAGGAGAAGATGTTGATCTGAATTGCTGATCAAAGCCCAAGTAAGGTCATAAATGTTCTGATGTGACTTTTACCAAAACTGTATAAATACTAGTCTTTGTTCATGAGGGCTCACAATTGGCTGGTGTCTCTCCCAGGTATTATGGCTAATCTGGACTGATGCCGTTTCTTGTCTTTGTAAATAAACTATATTACATACAAGTCAGTGTCAGCGGATATTTCTTTATCTATATGTCATCGTCAAAGACTTAAACTACAGGATCAAGACCAGGACAATTAGGGATCAAGACCAAGACATTTGGAGATCTAGAATGGGTCAAGACCGAGTCTAGACCAGGACATTTAGGGATGGAGACTGGAAGGCAACAGTGGAGTGGCGTTAAGATTTCCACTGATGTGGGTGGTTCATTTTTATGTTTGTAAGCCCCCAAACTGCCGTCACACTATGGTCACAACGTCAGACACATCTGATCGAATGCTTTTGTTTCAGCCAGGAGCACCGAGGTGTAAAGCCAGGCTGGATTGGACGGGATGAGTTTCATTATATTTTGAGGCTCAGTTGCTTAGCAGCATCTCCCTTCAACTAAAGTTTAAAGATGTTTTTGATCATTTCAAAACAGGTTTTTTATTTTAAATAATTCCACGAACACTCCAGATAGAAAATCCTATTTTCAGTGTTTCCTCTTTAGGAGCCGATTTCTGAAAACAAAAACAAAAAAACTGATCGACACATTGTGGTTTATTTGGATCTTTATTTGTCGAACCTTTTAAGGAGTCTTACACTGTAAGAGACTTGAAGTCTTAACAAAGTTCATGACTAGGGCCAGTCGCAAATAGGGTGGAACTCTTGCTCGTGACTTTCATGGCAGTGGTGGAAAGGTGGATGGGAGTCTAAGGGGGGTCCTGTAGTACCATTAGTTGGTGGTGCAGGAGGTTCAGCAGGGAAGACTGAAAGAGGCTGCTCACAAACCGGCTCCAGCTCACCAGGGACGAGGGGAGTGGTGTCCTGTTGAGCACAGAGATAATATCCAATGATTTTGTACATAGAGTTGCAGTATGAATTCATAAATGTAGAGCAGGAAGGTGAAAAAGCTTCCACTGAATCTGATCATAGATAACTTTATTACACTCACCAATGCAGGATAGAATTCACACTGAAGAGACCCAACTCCGTTTGGTTTGCAGTAAGATGATTTACAGACAGCATGTTTCTTTGAAAGGAGGAAAACAGTTAAAGACATGATAAACAACTCTAAGCTGCTTCATTATCCTCCCATAAAACCACTGAGTGCACCGCTCTGACAGATGACGTCATACTGCTGAATCATCAACAACTGTCCTGAAACAACAAGTTCAATGCAAATCCAAACATTTCATCTGGCACGCTACTCCTCCCACAGCGTTTGCGCCACACGCACACACGAGTAAGGTATCAAAACGAGCGGCTCGGTCATGAAATGGGTGCCATCACTTTGTGGAAACTTCCGGCACACGGTGTGGACACAAAGCAAGTTTAAGCAGCAAACATTTGCCCCATTCAAAGCAGATGGAAAAATTCAAATCCTTGAGTGTAACTGCCAAAAAGTTCAGTTTTAGAAACATTTGTAAATCGCCATCCTGAAGTCATTGTTGCTCGCATATACAAACAAAATACATCAAAATAAAGCTCCGAGTGTCCTCTCACTCATAAAGTAAAAAATAAAGACAAAATGTTTCAGTCTCCCAGGAGAGACATTTGTTTGACAGTCACACACCACATACACACATTAGGCTCCAACTTTAACTGACCTCCAGAATTTCACAGTTTTCACTCAGGTTTTAAAATCACCACTGTGGTCTCAGTCTGAATGTTAGATAAAAATAAAATGCATCGAAACGTGCGCCTATTTGTGCTGTCGCTCACAGTCATAACGGATCAGTGATAACAGTTATAGTTTTGGAGATATTTGAGGTTTTGCGAGCAGTGGTAAGCCCATTCAAATACATTGATGGAATGTTCTGGCAGATCAAAGCTGAACGTCAACCAATCAGTGAGCAGCAGGTTTTTAGAGTTACAGTGATGACATCATTTGTGTGGGACAGAGTTCTGCCTTAGCCGTTAGCTGACTGCAGTTAAACACGCTTACTGCAGTCTCTCACAAACAGCAACCACCCTCACAATTTCTGCAGGAATTGTCTAGTTACTTCTGTCCTGACGGTTAACAGAGGCGAGCCCGAGTGCTTTTGTTTGGTCCAGTACCTTCAGAGTCTGCCTGAGGAGTTCATAATATATTTGACTGACAAACAGGAGCTTAAACAACTTGTTCATCACCCCACATCATGCCTTCTGTTAAAATATAATGTTTAAATGTCTTCACACAGTATGGCCATCATTTTCTGAACATCTGAGTTTTACTTACAGCTCTGTTGGGACAAAGGGCTTTGCAGGACGAAGGAAGTACTGTGGAATTCATTGAGCAGTTTGACTCAACCAGGGCAATCTCAAGGCGGTACATGTCCAGCCCAGTGATGTTCTGAGAATGAGAAAATACTGTATTAACACTGAGAATCCTAACTTGGATTGAAAAACCCTGGTAAATGATTTGTCGAGTTGTGACACATGGTTTTTAGAAGCTGCGATTGGTTAAGCAAACAGAAGTTGTGGAAATGTAAACATCGTCACTCATTGTATAATTAGGAACATTAACATCTGTGTGATCATTTGTAAGACATGCTTTAAAAAACATGTTCACTTGTGCAGCAGTTTCTTCACCTGCTGATCGTTACATCAGCAGGTGAAGAGTCTGAATCAGTGATTGGATGCACCTGTGGAGGTAACCACATGTAGAGCAACTCTACAGTCATGCTCGAAGTCAAATTAAGATGGATTGAAGAATCAGTGTTGTCTGTTCAGCGCAACTATGAGTCAGGATGATTCCTCATGTAGAGTTTGAACATCATGTCTCTATTTTCTCCTCAGCTTGACACTCTTTGGTCTGAAGGAGTTCTTTGAAGAGCTGAAACACCTTGTGAATAACAGTCATCTTTACAAGGATCTAGTCTGAACTTAGAGTGGAAATTATAATAGCTAACAATTGTCTCATTACTCCTACTTAGGAGGCTTTTTAAATCCGGCCCTTGGTATTTAGAGTTAGCATACTTTGAGCCTTCACCCTGAGATCATCTCACTTAGAGAAGAACTGTAAAGACCAGAGTCAGGCATGCAGGTGAAAGTCAACATGTATAATACTGAGAGGTTCTCTGACCCCATGTTTAATTCGTCCCACTTCTTGAAGGATAAAGTAGTTCTGGTTGGTGTTCTTGTTGAATTCTTTCACAGCTTCTTGTGCAGCATGTAAACCTTCTTCATCAGTAAGTGAAATGAGAGCAGGACAGTCAGGGCAGACCATGCCCAGTTCTGGATTAGAGAAGCCTACAAACAAAATGAATGAGTATGAGCCGGCTGTTTGACGGTGCCACAGAGAAGAAGAGTCTAAATCATGACAGTCGAGCACTTCAACATATGTACAGCTTTTCTTAGTTATAGCAATTTAAAATGAATGTTTCAGGTTTTCAGTAAATGCATTAACTCCTTTGACCAGATCATGACATCAAGTGAAACAAAAAAAAAAACACAGGGATGTTGCAATCGTTCCCATGTTTGGATGTTTGGCAGTAGGACTGGATACATGCACCCACCTCTTTGCGTTTCACATGAATAACTGATGACTTGGGCATCACTGTCTTTTACAGTCATCTTTACAGTGCAGCTGGACGTCACTGACTACAAGGAAACAGATTACATTTGATTGGATAACTCATATTCCCATGGCAGGAGACATTTACAAACACTGTCCACATTTAGCTGGAGATGAATTTGATGTATGCGTTATAAAGGAGCTGTCTATTAACATATGCTGGATTTGGTTTTGCACTTACCCCATCAGTCAATCCACTAAACTCACACTCCTCAAAGTGTTTGGGGTTGACCACATGGCATGCCGTCTCTGCAAGGCTCAACTTTAGAGTAATAGTGCAACCTTTGTCTGTCTGGAAGCAATTTAAATTTTAATAGTTAAAGTCCACCACAAAAAGGTAAAACACTGTAAATAAAATACATTAAGTCAGCTGAACTGGTTAATATGTAAATATGTGCAGAAACTGCAGATTTCTTCTTCTCATACCTTTGTCATGTGATAGTCTTCGATCTCAAGGAGTGTGAATTTGTAGCCATGAATATGACGCATGTTGATGTTGTGCATTGCCAACCGGGCCGCTTCATTAGCATTTTCAGAAGTGCATGTTACTGGCTGTAAAGGAGCAGAGCTGCAAAGCATCACCACTGAGGACAGCAGCACCAGAGTGGAAAAACCCTTCATGTTGCAGAGGAGAGACGTAACAAACGGCTGCAGCCAGGGACATTAAATAGACCTACTCTGATTGGTCCTGATTGGTCTGCCCATTACTAACCTGTAGTTTGATGTGGCCTGCAGAGTGAGTTGAGGAAGGATTCATTAGGCCAATGAAGAGCACCTGGCCCACTGGCTCTGATGCAGCCGAGCTGTTTTAATGCAGCAACTTTATGTACTTTGAAAATATTGTCAACAAAGAGGATACCAGTTTCTTTTTTACATGTTCCAACTTTTGGATGGTTGTTTTTAGAAATTGCATTTGCAACTCACTACAAAAATCCATCAAGCTGATTAACCAGATTGCAAAGATATCAGACTGTGCAATAAATTGGACAGAAATCCACAATTCTCCCATTTTGTGAAGGGGACTGAACTACTTCACCCTAAAATGTGCCAACTCCATTACCTGTTGATAACATGAAATACTTGGGCGTAAACATGTCAACTAACCAGTCAGAGTTGTTCAAATTAAATTTCACCTTCTGCTGAAAAACATAGACAAAGACCAAACCCGCTTAATGAACTCGCCACTCTCTGTTACAGGTAGAATAGCTACAGTCAAAATGATAATATTACCCTGAAAAGAATTCTGTGTTTTTAATGATCCCTACCCAACTCACCACAACTGGTTTCACTTGACCTACAACCCTAATTCATAGAGCTGGGAGACAAATACTATTGGATCTTCCCAGCATTCAATAGATGTTCCCTAACCGGGAATCGAACCCAGGCCACAGCGGTGAAAGCGCTGAATCCTAGCCACTAGACCATTAGGGATCTCTTTGGGTTGACATTGGAAGACACAAAAGTTATCAATTGTTCTGACAAAGCAAAACTTCTTTTGCAGTTTCAGTCAAGAAAATCCAACCCAGGAAAATTCAGCAAGACTTTATCAAATCATGTGCTGTGGTTCCCCATGGAATTTTAACTGTCCTTCCTGTAACCCTTTAAGCAGAAAACCTGTCAGATTCCAATACTGAGCAAGTCCAAAAAACTGGTACTTAACATAGCTCATGTTTCACAAGTACTTCACTTTTTTCAGGCGAGTGTTTTAAATTGTGTTTTATGCAACACGACAATCATTTTCAAAAGCACATTCCCTGACCGGGAATCGAACCTGGGCCACGGCGGTGAGAGCGCCGAATCCTAGCCACTAGACCATCAGGGAGCCAGTGGAAGACAGCCGGTGGACACACCAGTGGATCAAGTCTACCTGTGAAAACAAACCCTTGTTTTAGCAATGTGGTGAAGTACTTCAGACTTGAGGAAAATCGAGCTTTTTGCAACACTTGTGCACATTACTGTGTCAGCTGAAGATAAAAAAAAGACATGTGCCTGGAAAGTGAATCAGGTCTTCCTGAACCCATGCTAGCTGTTTGCAGCAATTAATAGGTGGATGTTTTTCCCACTTGTGTGTAAGCACTACAGTTGTTTTTGGACTGAGTTACTTTTTCATCTTGAGGCCAAGTCAAGGTCCAAACTCTGAGCCAATGAATAATGAATAATGAATAATGACTAGGGATGACAGTGTGGACCTACAGTATATAGAGCTGGGAGACAAATACTTTTGGTACATCCCAGCATTCAATATATATTCCCTAACCGGGAATCGAACGGACTTGAACTGGGTCTTCTCAGGACGGATCACACAAGTTCTTGGGTTGTCCATTCCTTTGGCAATTGACTATATATCTATATTCCTTTAAATGTGTTCTCCCCTTTTTTTCCTTGTGTCACTTGTTTTGCTATTCCACAGGGAAAAAATGCATTTGCAGTTTGCTGAAACAATTGATGGAAATACTGAACTCCTTCACAGCGCGTACCACTTACGACTGTAGTTTGGTTATATGTATTTATTTAGGATCAAGACCAATACAGGACAACACTTAGACAAGGCAAAGACATAACTATCACTGACACATCATCATGCAGTGTACACTGAAGGATATGAATTAAATTAGAAATTAATCAAAGTTATTCACTGTTTTTCCTTTTAGTCACAGTGATTTCCATTCCAAGACGAGACCTTCAAAAAGTGCTCTCGAGACCGGTTCAAAGCACTAAAACACTAATTCAAATGTGACTATTTTCTCTTTTCAGTGATTGGTAAGTTCATGTCATTTAAGGACATCTTAAAGTCCATTCTAAGAAGTGCGTCACCTGAAAGAGGTTTAATGCCCAGCCCATGGAGCAGGAGGAGTTGATGTTCACTCATTGGCCAATCAGGTAACCTCCTCCTGGGAGGTGGTCAGGACTTCCATTTCACTTCCTGTTTCTGCATGTGATGTCAAGGATGCTGCAGAACAACTCAGCACACACTGAACTTTGACATAAAAAAAATGCAGTACAAATTGTAAAGATTTTTTTCATTTGTACAGCACGAAGTAAAATAGTGCTCATAGTACACGTGAAGTAAAATAGTGCTCATAGTACACGTGAAGTAAACTAGTGCTCATAGTACACGTGAAGTAAACTAGTGCTCATAGTACACGTGAAGTAAACTAGTGCACATAGTACACGTGAAGTAAACTAGTGCTCATAGTACACGTGAAGTAAACTAGTGCTCATAGTACACGTGAAGTAAACTAGTGCACATAGTACACGTAAAGTAAAATACTGCTCATAGTACACGTGGAGTAAACTAGTGCACAGTACACGTGAAGTAAAATAGTGCACATAGTACACGTGGAGTAAACTAGTGCACAGTACACGTGAAGTAAAATAGTGCACATAGTACACGTGGAGTAAACTAGTGCACAGTACACGTGAAGTAAAATAGTGCACATAGTACATGTGAAGTAAAATAGTGCACATAGTACACGTGGAGTAAACTAGTGCACAGTACACGTGAAGTAAACTAGTGCACATAGTACATGTGAAGTAAAATAGTGCACATAGTACACGTGAAGTAAACTAGTGCACATAGTACACGTGAAGTAAAAGTGCACATAGTACACGTGAAGTAAACTAGTGCACATAGTACACGTGAAGTAAACTAGTGCACATAGTACACGTGAAGTAAAATAGTGCTCATAGTACACGTGAAGTAAAATAGTGCACATAGTACACGTGAAGTAAAATAGTGCACATAGTACACGTGAAGTAAAATAGTGCACATAGTACACGTGAAGTAAACTAGTGCACATAGCACACATGAAGTAAACTAGTGCACATAGTACACGTGAAGTAAAATAGTGCACATAGTACACGTGAAGTAAACTAGTGCACATAGCACACATGAAGTAAAATAGTGCTCATAGTACACGTGAAGTAAAATAGTGCACATAGTACACGTGAAGTAAAATAGTGCTCATAGTACACGTGAAGTAAAATAGTGCACATAGTACACGTGAAGTAAAATAGTGCTCATAGTACACGTGAAGTAAAATAGTGCTCATAGTACACGTGAAGTAAAATAGTGCACATAGTACACGTGAAGTAAAATAGTGCACATAGTACACGTGAAGTAAAATAGTGCTCATAGTACACGTGAAGTAAAATAGTGCACATAGCACACGTGAAGTAAAATAGTGCACATAGTACACGTGAAGTAAAATAGTGCACATAGTACACATGAAGTAAAATAGTGCTCATAGTACACGTGAAGTAAAATAGTGCACATAGTACACGTGAAGTAAAATAGTGCTCATAGTACACGTGAAGTAAAATAGTGCACATAGTACACGTGAAGTAAAATAGTGCACATAGTACACGTGAAGTAAAATAGTGCACATAGTACACGTGAAGAAAAATAGTGCTCATAGTACACGTGAAGTAAAATTTTCCATAAGTTCAAATAGAAGCAGCAGAGGTTTGACCCTGGAGAAACCAGCTCTCAGAACGTTTTGTTTTGGTGTGTGTCTCTTTAAATCCAATGAGCCCTACTTTCTTCCACAGGGTCTGCTGACAAGTTCATCTTTAAGCTGCTATGGTAACCCATCTGCATGGCCAATGGAAAAAAAATGGCTGCTGGAGACTTAATATTTTACCACAAGGAGAGGATATGTAAAAAAACATTTTTCCTGTGTTGTAAGACTCAAACAAAGGACTGCATGGATTTGATTTTGTGCGTCAGAAGGTTACCCACATTTAAGTTAGAAAGCAATATATATTTTTTTTTTTTTTTAAACACTGGTTTCATTTGAATTCCAGAAACATACCAGAGAAAATGCTTGACTGTCAGAGTTCCCTCTGTAGGAGCTGATTATAAAAAATATATCTGCAAAAAGCTGATTGACACAGGGTGGTTTATTTGGATCTTTATTTGTAGAACCCTGTCAGGTCAGGAGTTTCTTACAGTAACAGACTTTTGAAGTCTCAAACAACAAAGTTCACGACTAAGGCCAGTCGCAAATAGGGTGGAACTCTTGCTCGTGACTCTCATGGCAGTGGTGGAAAGGGAGAAGGGGGTTTAAGGGGGGGTCTTCCTCCTTTCACACCAGCATTGGGTGGTGGTGCAGGGGGGCCAGCAGGGAAGACTGAAAGAGGCTGCTCACAAACCGGCTCCAGCTCACCAGGGACGAGGGGAGTGGTGTCCTGTTGAGCACAGAGATAATATCCAATGATTTTGTACATAGAGTTGCAGTATGAATTCATAAATGTAGAGCAGGAAGTTGAAAAAGCTTCCACTGAATCGGATCATAGATAACTTTATTACACTCACCAATGCAGGATAGAATTCACACTCAAGATGCCCAACGCCGTTTGGTTTGGAGTAAGATGATTTACAGACTGCATGTTTCTTTGAAAGGAGGAAAACAGTTAATGACATGATAAACAACTCTAAGCTGCTTCATTATCCTCCCATAAAACCACTGAGTGCACCGCTCTGACAGATGACGTCATACTGCTGAATGATCAATGCAAATCCAAACGTATAATATTATATTTGAGTCAGAAACAGGAGCATCAACTTAATCACCCAACCTCCTGCCTTCTTTTGAAATATATTTTAAATTCTGCACACAGCACGGCCATCATTTGAAATAATGATCTGAACATTTGAGTTTTACTTACAGCTCTGTTGGGGCAGCGGGCATTGCATGCTGAAGGAACTATTCTGGAAAACATTGGGCAGTTTGACTCAACCAGGGCAATCTCAGGGAAGTAGTACATGCCCCTGTCCATGATGTACTGAGAACGAGAACACCATATTCACAAACATGAGACTCTTAACTTAGCTTGAAAAACCCTTGTAAAGGAGGCATTTATAACATGGGTTCAGAAGCTGTGATTGGTTAAACAAAAAAAATGTGGAAAAGTATTAAGATAAATAAAAAATAAAAAATCTAAAGAGTTTATAATTTTCTAGTAACTCCTAGAACCCAGGAGGCTTCTTAAATCCGGCCCGTGGCATTTAGAGTTAGCATACATTGAGCCTTCACCCTGACATGATCACACTTAGAGAATAACTGTAAAGACCAGAGTCAGGCATGCAGGTGAAAGTCAACATGTATAATACTGAGAGGTTCTCTGACCCCATATTTCATTCGTCCCACTTCTTGAAGGATAAAGTAGTTCTGGTTGGTGGTTATCTTGTTGAATTCTTTCACAGCTTCTTGTACAGCATGTAAACCTCCTTCATCAGTAAGTGAAATGAGAGCAGGACAGTCAGGGCAGACCATGCCCAGTTGTGGATTAGAGACTCCTACAAACACAAAATGGATTATGAGCCGGCCGTTTGACGGTGCCACAGAGAAGAAGAGTCCAAATCATGACAGTCGAGCACTTCAACATTTCAAGCAATCTTTATTTGTATAGCGTCAAGTCATAAAAGGAGTTATCGAGACACGTTACAAAAGCAGGTAAAGGACCTTACTTATGGCTATATTACAAGAGCCCAACTCATCAGTCATAGAAGAAAAATCTTCCCTTTAACAGGCAGAACTCTTCAGCAGACCCGGGCTCATGATGGAACAGCCATCTGCTAAACTGTGCTGGGCTTGAAAATGGGATGCAGAAAGAAGGGTGGGATGGGATGGGGGGAAGGCCATCCTCATCAACAGTCTCGAGGAAGCTAAGAGAGCTCCCAGAAAAATGGAGCCATATTTTTGAGGTTGACATACTACAATGAGCGTATAGCACTTCCTGTTGTGTCTCGCTGCTACTGTACTGATTGATAGAGCGAAATTGTTCATCTTGTGTAGTTTCTTACAGTTGCCGTTTCTAAATCACTGCACACTTCGACTATTACACGTAACCAACTTACCAATTCACTTCTTAAACCAGATAATGACGTCAAGTCAAACAAAAAACAGGGATGTTGCAAACATTCCCATGTTTGGCAGTAGGACTGGATACATGCACCCACCTCTTCGCGTTTCACATGAATAACTGATGACTTGGGCATCACTGTCTTTTACAGTCATCTTTACAGTGCAGCTGGACGTCACTGACTGCAAGGAAACAGATAACATTTGATACCTCACATTCCCAAACTCTGTCCACATTTAGCTGTCTGTTAATAAATGCTGGATTTGTTTTTGCACTTACCCCATCGGTCATTCTACTAAACTCACAGTCCTCAAAGTGTTTGGGGTTGACCACATGGCATGCTGTCTCTCTCAGTTTCAACTTCAGCTCAATGTTGCAACCTGTGTCTGTCTGGAAGCAATTTAAATGGAGACTTTTAATATAAAGCAAGAGAGTCAAATAATAACTTAGCGTTACCTCCTGATAGTTTTTTAGAAAAACTTATGTGCACTCATGAGCTAAAAGGTAAAGCCAAAACACAAAAGGTAAAACAGCGTGAATAAAATGCATGAAGTCAGCTGAACTGGTTAATATGTAAATATGTGCAGAAAGTGCAGATTTCTTCTTCCCATACCTTTGTCATTTGATGGTCTTCAATCTCAAGGAGTCTGAATTTGTAGCCATGAATATGACGCATGTTGATATTGTGCATTGCCAACCGGGCCGCGTCATTGGCATTTTGAGGACTGCATGTTACTGGCTGTAAAGGAGCAGAGCTGCAAAGCATCACCACTGAGGACAGCAGCACCAGAGTGGAAAAACCCTTCATGTTGCAGAGGAGAGACGTAACAAACGGCTGCAGCCAGGGACATTAAATAGACCTACTCTGATTGGTCCTGATTGGTCTGCCCATTAATAACCTGTAGTTTGATGTGGCCTGCAGAGTGAGTTGAGGAAGGATTCATTAGGCCAATGAAGAGCACCTGGCTCACTGGCTCTGATGCAGCCGAGCTGTTTTAATGCAGCAACTTTATGTACTTTGAAAATATTGTCAACAAAGAGGACACCAGTTTCTTTCAATTCTCCCATTTTGTGAAGGGGACTGAACTACTTCATCCCAAAATGTGCCAACTCCATTACCTGTTGATAACATGAAATACTTGGGCGTAAACATGTCAACTAACCAGTCAGAGTTGTTCAAATTAAATTTCACCTTCTGCTGAAAAACATAGACAAAGACCAAACCCGCTTAATGAACTCGCCACTCTCTGTTACAGGTACTTCATTGCTATGTAGAGCTGAGTATCGTCTGCATAGCAATGAAAGTTTATGGAGTGTTTTCTCATAATACTACCTAGAGGAAGCATATATAATGTAAATAAAATCGGACCAAGCACTGATCCTTGAGGCACTCCATGGCTAACTTTGGTGTACATAGAGGACTCATCATGAACATGCACAAACTGAGGTCTGTCTGATAAATAGGATCTAAACCAACTTAAAGCAGTCCCTGTAACTCCAAGTCATTGTTCTAGTCCCTGTAACTCCAAGTCATTGTTCTAGTCTCTGTAACAGGATCTGATGGTCGATGGTGTCAGAAGCAGCACTAAGACCTAACAGGACAAGCACAGATAGAAGTCCCCTGTCTGAGGCTAACAGAAGATCATTTATTACTCTAACTAGTGCAGTTTCAGTGCTATGGTAAGCTCTAAATCCCGACTGGAACTCCTCAAACAAGCTGTTGTTGTGGAGAAAATCGGACAACTGATTAGCTCCCACTTTCTCTAAGATCTTGGAGATAAAAGGAAGGTTAGATATAGGTCTATAGTTAGCTAGAGTTCCTGAATCAAGAGTAGGCTTTTTAAGGAGCGGTTTAATTACAGCTACTTTAAATGACTGGGGTACATAACCTGCCGCTAAAGATATATTGATCATATCTAGTATGAAGCTGCTAACTAGGAGAAAGACTTCCTTAAACAGCTTGGTTGGGATTGGATCGAAAAGACAGGTTGACGGTATAGACGCAGAAATAATCGAATTTAATTTGGAGAGGTTAATTGGAGAAAAACAGTCGAGGTTAGTATCAGAATTTGGAACCATTTCTGCTGTATCCAAAATATAGGAGGAATCTGACTACAATAAACTTTGGCGCTCACCGCCGCGACCTGGGTTCGATTCCTGATCAGGGAATGTACTTTTGAAAGTGGATTGTGGTGTTGGCGCATAAAACACAATTAAAAACACTCGCCTGAAAAAAGTAAAGTACTTGTGAAACATGAGCTATGTTAAGTACCAGTTTTTTGGACTTGCTCAGTATTGGAATCTGACAGGTTTTCTGCTTAAAGGGTTACAGGAAGGACAGTTAAAATTCCATGGGGAACCACAGCACATGATTTGATAAAGTCATGGAGTTGGCACATTTTAGGGTGAAGTAGTTCAGTCCCCTTCACAAAATGGGAGAGTTGTGGATTTTGTTCAATTTATTGCACAGTCTGATATCTTTGCAATCTGGTTAATCAGCTTGATGGATTTTTGTAGTGAGTTGCAAATGCAATTTCTAAAAACAACCATCCAAAAGTTGGAACATGTAAAAAAGAAACTGGTATCCTCTTTGTTGACAATATTTGCAAAGTACAGCTCGGCTGCATCAGAGCCAGTGAGCCAGGTGCTCTTCATTGGCCTAATGAATCCTTCCTCAGCTCAACCTGCAGGCCACATCAAACTACAGGTTAGTAATGGGCAGACCAATCAGGACCAATCAGAGTAGGTCTATTTAATGTCCCTGGCTGCAGCCGTTTGTTACGTCTCTCCTCTGCAACATGAAGGGTTTTTCCACTCTGGTGCTGCTGTCCTCAGTGGTGATGCTTTGCAGCTCTGCTCCTTTACAGCCAGTAACATGCACTTCTGAAAATGCTAGTGAAGCGGCCCGGTTGGCAATGCACAACATCAACATGCGTCATATTCATGGCTACAAATTCAGACTCCTTGAGATCGAAGACCATCAAATGACAAAGGTATGAGAAGAAGAAATCTGCAGTTTCTGCACATACCTACTTTCTAAATGTTACCAATGTTGTGATTTTGATTAAACCATTTCAGTTCAGGAGACTTAATGTATTTTATTGATGCTGTTTTACCTTTGGAGGTAGACTTTACCTTTTACCTCGAGTGCACATATGTTTTTTTTCTAATCAATAAACTATCAGGAGGTAACGCTAAGTCATTATTCGACTCTCTTGCTTTATATTAAACGTCTTCATTTAAATTGTTTCCAGACAGACAAAGGTTGCACTATTACTCTAAAGTTGAGCCTTGGAGAGACGCAATGTCATGTGGTCAACCCCGAACACTTTGAGGACTGTGAGTTTAGTGGAATGGCTGATGGGGTAAGCGCAAAACCAAATCCAGCATATGTTAATAGACAGCTCTCTTTATAACGCATACATCAAATTCATCTCCAGCTAAATGTGGACCGTGTTTGTAAATGTCTCCTGCCATGGGAATATGAGTTATCTAATCTGTTTCCTTGTAGGCTGTGATGTCCAGCTGCGCTGTAAAGATGACTGTAAAAGACAGTGATGCCCAAGTCATCAGTTATTCATGTGAAACGCAAAGAGGTGGGTGCATGTATCCAATCCTACTGCCAAACATCCAAACATGGGAATGTTTGAAACATCCCTGTTTTTTGTTTGACTGGATGTCATGATCTGGTCAAAGGAGTTAATGCATTTACTGAAAACCTGAAACATTCATTTTAAATTACAACTAAGAAAAGCTGTACATATGTTGAAGTGCTCGACTGTCATGATTTGGACTCTTCTTCTCTGTGGCACCGTCAAACAGCCGGCTCTTAATAATTCATTTTGTGTTTGTAGGAGTCTCTAATCCAGAACTGGCCATGATCTGCCCTGACTGTCCTGCTCTCATTTCACTTACTGATGAAGGAGGTTTACATGCTGTACAAGAAGCTGTGACAGAATTCAACAAGAACACCAACCAGAACTACTTTATCCTTCAAGAAGTGGGACGAATTAAACGTGGGGTCAGAGAACCTCTCAGTATTATACATGTTGACTTTCACCTGCATGCCTGACTCTGGTCTTTACAGTTCTTCTCTAAGTGAGATCATCTCAGGGTGAAGGCTCAATGTATGCTAACTCTAAATACCAAGGGCCGGATTTAAAAAGCCTCCTAAGTAGGAGTAATGAGACAATTGTTGGCTATTTTAATTATGATTTCCACTCTAAGTTCACTTCAATCCATCTTAATTTGACTTCGAGCATGACTGTAGAGTTTCTCCATGTGGTTACCTCCACAGGTGCATCCAATCACTGATTCAGACTCTTTACCTGCTGATGTAACGATCAGCAGGTGAAGAAACTGCTGCACAAGTGAACAAGTTTTTTAAAGCATGTCTTACAAATGATCACACAGATGTTAATGTTCATAATTACACAATGAGTGACGATGTTTACATTTCCACAACTTCTGTTTGCTTAACCAATCGCAGCTTCTAAAAACCATGTGTCACAACTCGACAAATCATTTACCAGGGTTTTTCAATCCAAGTTAGGATTCTCAGTGTTAATACAGTATTTTCTCATTCTCAGAACATCACTGGGCTGGACATGTACCGCCTTGAGATTGCCCTGGTTGAGTCAAACTGCTCAATGAATTCCACAGTACTTCCTTCGTCCTGCAAAGCCCTTTGTCCCAACAGAGCTGTAAGTAAAACTCAGATGTTCAGAAAATGATGACCATACTGTGTAAACATTATATTTTAACAGAAGGCATGATGTGGGGTGATGAACAAGTTGGCATATAAACGGCTTAGAGTTTATCATGTCATTAACTTTTTTCCTCCTTTCAAAGAAACATGCAGTCTGTAAATCATCTTACTCCAAACCAATCGGAGTTGGGCCTCTTCAGTGTGAATTCTATCCTGCATTGGTGAGTGTAATAAAGTTATCTATGCTCAGATTCAGTGGAAGCTTTTTCAACTTCCTGCTCTACATGTACGAATTCATACTGCAACTCCATGTACAAAATCATTGGATATTATCTCTGTGCTCAACAGGACACCACTCCCCTCGTCCCTGGTGAGCTGGAGCCGGTTTGTGAGCAGCCTCTTTCAGTCTTCCCTGCTGAACCTCCTGCACCACCAACTAATGGTACTACAGGACCCCCCTTAGACTCCCATCCACCTTTCCACCACTGCCATGAAAGTCACGCGCAAGAGTTCCACCCGATTTGCGACTGGCCTTAGTCATGAACTTTGTTGATGAGGTTTCAAAAGTCTGTTACTGTGTAAGAATCCTTACAGGGTTCTACAAATAAAGGTCCAAATAAACCAGACTGTGTCAATCGGCTTTTTGCAGAATTTTTTTTTTCCATCGCATCTGAGGCTGGCCTTGTACCTCGGTGCGCCTGGGTGAAACACATTTTCTCAGATGTGTGTGACAGCATTATGGGGGGTTCACAAATGCGTAAAAATACCCTCCCCACATCGGTGGAAATCTTAACGACACTCCACCGTTGCCTTCCAGTCTCAAACCCTCACTGTCTCGGTCTTGACCTGAATATTAAAAGATGGTTTAAAGTCTCATGTGCCTCGTGGTGGTTTGAGATGTGAAGTGTTGCAGTGGTTTAGTGAGTTTGTATCTGTGAGTTTGACTCCTTTAAAAATTCCAAAGTTGCAGATTTATACAAAACGGGAAAATATATTTCTAAACCGTCCAAAGAGAATAACTATTATTTATGAAGACAGTCAACAGAAAACTTCCAAACGCACTCACCCTTCGTCTAGCCTCCCACCACCCCAAACACACGGGTAAAAATAAAGGGAACCACGCCCACTGATAACCAGAAACGATATCAAACCCATAAGGAACAAAATTCAGTATAACAGAAGCCTAAAAACTAGTGCTGTCAGTCGATTAACAAAACCTAACTACAGGGTTTGTAATGTATTCAGCACACTGTGCCATGGTCAGGCTCCACGACCGCTGACGTTCCTGAGCTTGAGACTAGGTCAGCTGTACCAGAGGATCCATGGCTTTACATGGGAGCGAAGCAAAAATCGAGAGCCGGGTCTGCTCCCTGTGAGAGATCCACAGAGACGCCACCAAGCAATGGGATAGCTGAAGTTGTGAGCCCCATGAGCTCTACGCCGCGTCCGCGGGATCGTTGGTCCATAGCCAGTAGAGCTAAACACCGTGCCAAGCCTCCGTCTTCCCTTTCCCCTCACCCAGCTATACCACTTGCCAACCGCTTCAACATCCTGAGCATGCAGGATTTTCCTCCCTTGGACGAGCACGCACCACTGCCTTCACCTGCTCCAACAGTCAAATCTTCCTTCTCTGACCGCCGCCAATTGCTGAAGGAGGCCGTGATGAGAAGAAGCTCTGAAGCTCCTTTCTATCCAAGCTCTAGGGTGCCCTTTACTGCTGGTAAGATACGTGCCCCAGCGCAACAACACCACACAGACTTGACCGCCCGTCTGCCAGTGAGTACCACCCGCACCTCGAAGGCCCATCATGCCGCCTTTTCTCCCCCCACAACACAGCCAACTATCCCTCTGCCACTTTTTTCACCATCAACTCTAATCATGTTTGTGCCATGTCCCCCACTGTTATCCTCCTCGGCGATTTCAACATACACATCGACAATCCGTCCAACACCTTTGCTAACGACTTCACATCACTCCTGGACTGTCTCTGAATCACACATGTAAAGCTCCCAACTCATAACAAAGGCCACATAATGGACTTAATCTGCTGCACTGACATCACCCCCACCAACCTTGACATCATGGACTTCCCCATTACTGACCACAAAGCTGTACTTTTTGACATTCACACCCAGCTTCACAAAGTCAATGAACAACGGACCATCTCCTTCAGAAACATCGATCATATCAACACCACAAATCTCTCCACCCTGATCAGCTCCTACCCCAGCCCTCCCCTAGCATCTTCCCCTTCTGACCTGGTGACCCACTACAACAACTGTCTCTCCACTGCCCTTCAGACCATGGCTCCTCTGAAAACCCGCTCAGTCTCCTTCAATCACACTGCTCCCTGGTTCACCCCTGCCCTACGCCAGCTCAAAGCCACAGGTCGTCGACTGGAGTGACTGTACAAAAAAACGGGCTCACCGTTCACAGCCAAATGTACTCTGACCACCTGCATCACTACAAGAATGCGCTTGCTACTGCCAAATCTTCATACTATTCCAACCTCATCAACATGGTACTGGCAGCAACGGAGTCCTCTTTGCAATGGTCAGCCACCTAATTCAGCCTCCTAAAATCCTCCAACCAGACATATCCACCGATCAGTGCACTGCTTTCCTGGACTTCTTCAACTCAAAAATCACTACCATTCACCAACAACTGGCCTCATCCTGCATCTCCTCAAACGATCCAACTTGGATGATCACTGCTGGCCAACCTCTCATCAGCTGCCTCTCTGACTTCACCCCAGTATCGGATCACACCATCTCTGAACTCACCCGCAAAGCTAAAACCACCACCTGCCAGCTTAAGCCTCTTCCCACCTCCCTCGTCAAAGCCTGTCTGCCATCCATTTCTCAGATGATCACCAATATAATTAACTCCTCCCTCACCACTGGCATTGTACCCCCCACTCTCAAACTAGCTGCTATCACTCCCATCCTGAAAAAACCCGGCGCTGACCCAACTGACCTCAACCTCTACCGGCCCATCTCCAACCTCCCCTTCATCTCCAAAACACTTGAAAGGGTGGTTGCCGCTCAACTACAGTCCCACCTCAACACAAACAACCTCCATGAACCCTTCCAATCCGGTTTCCGTCCAAAACACAGCACTGAAACAGCCCTAGTCAAAATCACTAACGACCTCCTCTGTGCAGCTGACTCCGTACTTCTGACCATACTCATCCTCCTCGACCTCAGCGCAGCATTCAACACTATTTCCCACACATTACTCCTGGACCGCCTGGCTGGCATTGGGATCACTGGTGCTGGACTCCGCTTTACATCATACCTCACTGACCGCCAACAATTTGTGCAAATAAGGGACCACAAGTCTGGGTGTTCGGGTGTTTCACTGGGTGTTCCCCAGGGGTCAGTCTTGGGTCCATTACTCTTCATCATCTACCTTCTCCCCCTGGGCACAATCCTCCGCCACCATGGGATCCACTTTCACTGTTACGCCGACGACACACAGGTCTACATCTCCTCCAAACACACTGCCGCCACCCCTCCCACCTCCCTCATCACCTGCATGGAAGACATTCGGAACTGGATGAGCAGGAACTTCCTAAAACTCAACGGCAACAAAACCGAGGCCCTGCTCATCGGTTCCAAACCCACCCTCACCAACTCACAACACACCCCAGTACCATCCATCATCATCGACGGTTTCCCTGTACCATTATCCCCCCAAGTCAAAAGCCTCGGCGTCATTCTGGACAGCACCCTCTCATTTGCTCCCCACATTAGAAACATCACCCGGACTGCCTTTTTCCACCTCCGTAACATTTCCAGACTCCGCCCATCACTGTCCCAGTCCAGCACCGAAATCCTAGTTCACTCATTTGTCACTTCCCGCATCGACTATTGCAATGCCCTCCTCACTGGACTCCCCGCCAAACTCATCAACAGACTGCAACTCATCCAGAACTCTGCCGCCCGGATCATCACTCGCACCAAATCATCTGATCACATCACCCCCATTCTCATCGAACATCACTGGCTCCCTGTACAATATCGCATCGACTACAAAAACCTCCTCCTCACTTACAAAGCTCTTCACCACCTGGCCCCCACTTACCTCTGCGACCTCCTCCATCACTACAACCCCTCACGCACCCTCCGCTCAACTCCTGCTGGACTGCTAGTCATCCCCACACCATGCCTCAGTACCATGGGTGCCCGAGCCTTCAGCTGCTCGGCACCCAGACTTTGGAACTCCCTCCCCCCCACATAAGACAGTCAGAGTCCATCTCCACCTTTAAATCCCAACTCAAAACCCACCTGTTTAAACTGGCACACTCACTGTAACTGTTCACTTCACACTACACCTGTCTTGTTTGTTTTATGTTTGGTTTTAACCTAATGTACTGCTTTTATCCACTGTAAGGTGACCTTGGGTGGCTTGAAAGGTGCCATTAAATAAAATGTATATTATTTTAATCTCATGTTTAAGGTCCCCAAATAAAGAACTCAAATTTCATGACATTACAAAACTGTAGCGCACAACTAATAAAATAAATGCACTAAGAGATTTTAAATCCAGTGATTGAATAGTTTGTTGAAAAGTTCTTTTCATAATGACATTTCAATTCATATGCCCTTTAATCGTATGACTCTCAAAACGTTCAAATTTATGAATTCTACGTTTTTATTGCATAATCACAACGCAACATTTTCACCTCAGTCCTGCTTTGTTTGGTTTGGCTAGCAAGGCATGTTTGAAGTGATGTGCCACTGACAAGTAGGGGTCCTTCTATGGGTCAAGTTTAAAATGTGCATTTCTTAGTCTATAGTTTCTGGGTAAAATTTACATAGAATTTTTTATACAAATGTGCTATAATGAATCTTGTCATTATTTATAACAAGTTGATTTGCAGTGTAATTAATCTATTTAACGCGTTAAAATGACGGCTCTACTAAAAACATGTAGTTCCTACATTGTGACTGAAACACTTATTGAAAGTGGATGAAGTCAGTGAACATCAATCAGGACAGAAGGTTTATTAAAAAGAATACACAGCTTTATTGAAAGACTACAACAAACACAAACTGATTTTACAGGACGATTTAATTCTATTAAATAACATTCAAACCTTTATTATAACAGCTTTAATCTCAAAGAGGATCGGTTAGTCGACTTTAAAACACAAGTCACATGTGACCATGTGGACTTAAGTCTTTCTGCCGTGTTCGTTACATGAGCTGCTGCTTCACGCGGAGAAATACGCAGAAGCTACAGCCGGCTTTGTCCGCTGAGGAATCTCTGAAAAGAAGGAGAATGACACGATATTAAAGCCTTCATATCACCACACTTTCTGCCTAAAGAATCATGTGATGCCTTTTCTATAAAGAGTCCTCGTCATCGATCACACACTTCTTACCCGTGTGCAGATTAGATGGCAGTCCGTAGACGGGAATGCTGTCTTCCCTCCTCTCAAAGTACTTTGAATCCAGACCAGCAGAGTCCACACTGAGGACAAGCAGAACAAACATGTCAATCAAAATGTCTCCACAGCCAAGGACGCCAAGCTCAAAAGCAATCTCAGAAGAATTTCAAAATAAAAGACTTATTTTGCATCACTTTATCAACATTAGGTCAAAAAATGCACCGATCAACAAATCTTCAGAGACGTGACGTCTGCACGTGTTTCGTGTACATGACACAGATTTGTCCTGTGACGTGTGCACAGATCCAGTGAGGCAGGACGCCTGCCGCCCGACGGAGCAGAAGGTGTGCACGTGTGAATGAGGACCATTGTGTTTAAGATCGGAAATGTATCAGTGTGAGAGAGCTAATTCTTATTCAGACTGACGTGTATATATGTTGATCGTTCCCTCACTTTACGCTGCAGAAGAGAGAAAAGGTAAACACTGACGTGTGTCTGTAGGCTGGCTGTGCAGATCTCTGATCAGCAGGAGAGACGTCAACAGGCCCGACAGAAAACACAGCCGGTTTCCCCGAATGAGGATAAAAGTGCGCCTGCAAAGACAGAAACATGGAGGTCAGAAGACATGAGCTCGTCTCACTGTGTGACGTCAGAGGTTACATCAAGTAACATTCAAATGTACGTCATCCATTCATACGGCACTCGGGTTGCAAAAGTCCAGGACATTTCAAAGTTGGAAACTTTCCATGGGAATTAACCGGGAATTTATTAAATTCGGGAACAAAACAGGAAACTTAAATATAGTTCAGGAAAATGTATTTTAGCATTATGTTGAGTAAAACAACCAGATTTCATGCATGTAGACTTGAACATGATATTCCTCCATCACATGCACAGAGCACACTGCTTACTGAAGGGCTGTTAAGGCCACACCCCCTGACAGGCCACGCCCCCTACATGCAGCGTGCATGCCTCCATCACATGCACAGATGATTTCTAGAACCCTGGACCAGGACTACTGAAGCCACGCATGTCAGCCCGTGGACGACATGAAGGGAAGAACGTTTGGATGATATTATGGGATAATATAAAAATGTGCAGGGAGTCCTGCTCAAGACAAAACGGTTTATATTTATGCACAGATATGATACAGTTCGATAAAATGACATGAAATTTCTATGGAAACTTTTCGACTTGGAATTCCCAAGCCTAACTTCCCATGGACAGTTTCTGCAAATTTACTGGAAACTTTTCACGCCCTTTGCAACCGTGCACGCCACAGTCCAAGCAGCCGGCCTCACAAAAGGAAACACGGCTGCCCCATGTGGTCTCAGCTGAAACAGGAAGTGTAACTGCTACACAGACTACAGAGCATGTGGAGCCCACACTTCTAAGTCCAGGAGCAGTCCAGCTGCTGTCAGAGCGGGTCACCTACCTTCAGTCCTGACGGAGTCTCTGAAGGTTCAGGAGACGCCGTCTTTCTGATCAGCTGTTTCTCGTTCAGCTGCTTGTTTAACCAACTTATGACTGAAATCAGAGGAGGGAGAAAAAAAAAAACAATTATCAGACTTTGTTGTCTTATGACCTCCAACATCATCCATCCAAACATGATACTGTGCTATGTAAGACCCCGTGTCCACCTAGCTTGATGCTCTTAACATGGCTCCATAATGTAATCAAACCAAATATCATCTAACATCATATCTAATAAGTCCAATAAACAAAAACCTCTGAAATATAAATGTTTGGCTCTTTTGCATTTTTAACCATAAATAATAAATATTTCCATTTGAGCCCAACAATAAGAGGATCCAGTGACCAGCAGTGTCTGCTAGTTATATCTCAGATACGCGCTGATGATCTGTCCATCTCCCACAGCAGGAGAGAGACAAAGCTCCTCACCGTTCTCGTTGGTTTTTAACACCTCTTTGCTCTCATTTAGCTTCTGAACCGTCGTCTCCAACTGATCCTTCAGTTTGCAAACCTGAAACACAGAAATGATATTGATATCTTATCGACTTCATATCAGATCAGGTCAGCAGGTCGTGTCCCCCAGTGACAGCCAGCACAACATTCACATTGAAGGTGAAAAGTAAAGATGGTGCTTTGAGCCCACCAACCGAAGCTTATCCATCAGAGCAGTGATTCTCAAAGTGGGGTCCCCAGGACCTCCAAGGGTCCCGGGACCTCCAGGGGTCCCCCCAGTTACCTCCAGGGGTCCCAGGACCTCCAGGGGTCCCCAGGACCTCCAAGGTCCAAAGGTCCCAGGACCTCCAAGGGTCCCAGGACCTCCAGGGGTCCCAGGACCTCCAAAGGTCCCAGGACCTCCAGGGGTCCCCAGGACCTCCAAGGTCCAAAGGTCCCAGGACCTCAAAGGGTCCCCAGGATCTCCAGGGGTCCCAGGATCTCCAAGGGTCCCCAGGACCTCCAAAGGTCGCAGGACCTCCAAGGGTCCCCAGGACCTCCAAGGGTCCCCAGGACCTCCAAAGGTCCCAGGACCTCCAAGGGTCCCCAGGACCTCAAAGGGTCCCCAGGACCTCCAAAGGACCCCAGGACCTCCAAAGGTCCCCAGGATCTCCACGGGTCCCCAGGACCTCCAAGGGTCCCAGGACCTCCAGGGGTCCCAGGACCTCCAGGGGTCCCCAGGATCTCCAGGGGTCCCAGGACCTCCAGGGGTCCACGAACCACAGCTTGGGGCTGTGGGGTCAGGGTCTGTTTACACTTGAATGTCAGCTGTGATTGGCTCAGTGCAGAAACAAAGACGTGATCTCTTACCTGCTCGTCTTTGCTCGACAGCTGCTGCTCAGCTGATCGCAGACTTTTTTCAACGTTTTGAAGTTTCTCGGACGTTTCCTGGAGGACCTTCTCCTGGGACACCGTCACAGTGTTTTTGATCTTTAGTTTCCCGACCAGGCCTCGAACCTCGCCCTGCAGCTTCTTAATGATCCCATTAGCCTGGACACACAGGGGAACACGCCGGAAGGTGAGAAATCTGCTGTTGACTCTCTTTGGTTTCATGTAGAGTCATTTACTGCTCTGCTTGTTTAGCAGAAAAAGGGGCGTGGCTAGTTTTTCTTGACTCATTTATGATGCTAACTGTTTGTAGTGTGATGAGAGCAGATAGAGGTTTGGGTGAGGTCACTTCCTGCATGCAGCGTCACCTTGATCAGCTCCTCCGACAACGACTTCACCGTGGCTTCAAGTTTTCTGATGTGATGTTCTTTGCTTTCTGCATTTTCTTCAACCGACTCCTACAAAATAAAATCAACAGCAAAATAAATAACTGAATCAAACCGTGAGGCCGCACCCGGGTCCACCCGGCGTTCTTTGTTCAGTCCTTTTCAATGGAGGAGAGAGAGAGAGAGTCCTAAGTTTTATTTTTCTTGAGTTGAACATCTTTACATTTTTCAGAAAGCCGCTGGTCGACGTCACTGGCGCTCTTTTCCAAAATCCCCGTCTACAGATGTTCACCTTGTACCCTCATCCTCTTCGCTCCACGTCTGACCAGAAATAGATCAAACGTGCAGTAAAACGTAACGGAGCCGTGTGGGTCACACAGACTGTTGTCATGGAGACAGGCTAAGTGGAGGCGGGGCCTAAAGCTGCAGTATAACAATGATTATTGGAGGAGCTTCTTGTTTGTATGTGACGCTGCTCTTTGTTTTTCATGGAGGTTTGTAATGACCCTTTACTGCTTCGTCTGTTCATGGTCAAATTAACCTGAAAATAAATATTATACACATTGTGCAACACAACCAATGCTAACACTGAAGCTGTTGATTTCCTTATATGGTGTTCTCTTCGATCTTTAGCGCTGCTATCTTCAGAGTGGCGTCGTGTCTGGTGTCTGATGACGACTCGGCTGCAGCTCTCACCTTCTGCTGCTGAGTGGCCTCCAGCACCTCTTTGGTTCGACGCATCAGCTGCTCCTTGTCTTTGAGCTCTTGTTCCAGGACGGCCGCTCTCATCTGCAGCTGGCTCACCAGGCGCTCCTTCTCGTGCACCTCGCTGTCCAGCGTGCTGTTCTCCCTCCGCAGAGACAGAAGCTGCTGCTTCGAGCGCTGGCACTCCTGAAACACAGCCGGTCAATAATCAATAATCCTTCTTTCAGTGAGAGCAAAAGCTTCTGTTAAAGTACATCTCCAGCTTTAAAACTGTTTGAACACACACACACACGTTTTTAACCAATGACGAGCGAGAGATTTCCATCACACGTGGATCTGAGGAAGCTCAAAGTTAGCGTGTGTTTGCTGCCCGTTTGTAAACAGAGCGACATGGTCGACACGCTGCTTCGTGTGTCTGAGGATGACTTGTTGCTCACTCGGTGCCCGTCTGGATATTCTGTTTTATTTTGAAAATCTGACTGCCCGCCTGGATGGATCTAAGCTTTTCCAGCTTCACGTGTGCCTGCAGCGTATTTTAAAGAGAGCAGAGCGTTCGGTCCGCCTCACGCCAGTTAGAGGTTAGAAGAATCTATTTTTTTTTTTTAATTTTTTTTTTTAAAGGATGTAAAAGAATGGATGACGGCGTGAACAATTCCCCAAACAGCTGACTGTCACTTAACTCGCTCGCTTGTTTGAGGCTCCACACGGAAGGAGGTTTAGGACTCCTACCTCTTCTGCTCCCACCAGTTTGATCTTCAGGTCTCGGATGACGGACTCGTTCTTGTACTTCCTCTCCGTCAGCTCCCGGCACGACGTCTCCAGCTCCGTCAGTCGGCCCTGAAGCTGCTGGCTGCTCTGCTTGTGAGCGCTCTCCAGCTCGTGACGGAGCTGCTCCATCTGCTGCTGGAGCCGGCTCTGATACTGCAAGACCACCATCATCATCATCATCATCATTATTAACCCCTTCAGTGCAGTTACTGCTCAACATAACACACAGCCTGATGTGTTCTGACCTCCTGAGCTTTTCCCCGCTCTGACTGCAGCTCCTGCGTGTGACGGCTCGACAGATCGCTGCTCTGACTCGTCCACTCCGAGCGCAGCTTGTCCAACTCTTTGGTCTTCTCCGTCAGAGTCTGCCAATGACACGCCACCGTTCACGTTAGCAAAGCTTCTTTTTCAGCGTCTCACACCTGAAACTTTCTGTAAATAAAACACACACTTCCTTTTTGTTGTTGTTTCATTTGTGAATTAGCTGAAAGGATAAAACACCTGGCCGTCAGGTGAACTGTCACTCGCTCATCAACATCAGCATAATGTTTCCAGGAGGTCAGAGGTCAAACACATGTGAAGGAGCGTGTGTCTCAGGCTCCATCCTACTAACAACTCTGCAGACCTGAGTGTGTGTGTGTGAGAGAGGAGTGCGTGTGTGTGTGCGAGGAGTGTGTGTGCGAGGAGTGTGTGTGTGTGTGTGTGAGAGAGAGGAGTGCGTGTGTGTGTGTGAGAGAGAGGAGTGTGTGTGAGGAGTGCGTGTGAGGAGCGTGTGTGTGTGAGGAGTGTGTGTGTGTGTGTGTGTGAGGAGTGTGTGCGTGTGTGTGTGTGAGGAGTGTGTGCGTGTGTGTGAGGAGTGTGTGCGTGTGTGTGAGGTGTGAGGAGTGTGTGTGAGGAGTGTGTGAGTGTGAGGAGTATGTGTGTGTGTGTGTGTGTGTGTGTGAGAGAGTTTTGGAGAAAAAAATCAGACCGGGGCAGAATTCAAACAGGAAACACTTATTTCAGGTTTGTTGTCCTAAAGAGAAGAGAATGAAACCTCTGCAGCGAGCTTCAGGACAGGTTGAGGCTTTGCACCATGAAGTCTGCGACAGTTTAACGAGGCAGATCTCTGCAGGCCTCAAAGAGGACACGCTTCGTTTTAACATTTTAAACACCTTCAAAGATCCAGAAATAAAAACACACCTGCTGAGCATAAGTCAGCTGCCTGCTCAGGTCCTCTTCAGTCTTCTGCAGCTTGATTTCAAGGCCTTGCTTTTCTGCCTGGAACAAACACGTGGCACACATTTACAAACTGTGCAGAGTCAGAGCGTGCGATTCCTCCGAGTTATGACCGGGGACGCGACCTTCAGAGAGGAGAGGCACACGGCCAGGTAGTCTTTGACGTCTTTGTCAGAGCCTTGGGCGAGCCGTAAGAACAAGTGGTTCAGGTGTTTGAATGCGTTTGTTTCTACCACGCTGAAGTTGGCGGGGCCTGCGAGCGCCGGAGACTGGCACGATAACTGCAGAAGAAACCTGCAGAAGAAGAAGACATGGTAGAGTCAGCACATGACAACTGACCTCTCTCTCTGACAACAATGCAGCAGCCAGTATGTCCTCCTTCTAACTTTAGATTCTGCTCCTGAATGCTCTGGATCTGATTGGACCAGAGAAGGTAGGCGGGGCTTTGAAGGCCGTTTTGGACGCCCCTGGGTTTGCCAGATATGAGAGCAGTTATCAGGTGAACAGGTGTTGCAGCGATGGAAGCGGGCAGTGGAACTGCTTCAGATAGAAGTGATTGTAGCCGAGCTAAAAAGCCTCTGCATGTTTCTAATAAGCTCCAGCAGCAGAAAGCTGCTCAAACTAGGATCAATGTTGGAGATGAAACATGGAGAGAGGTTAGAACGCAGAAAGCTTTACAGACCCATGCAGAGCTGGCTAAACACTGAAGCTACAGTGTCCACCACATGCAGAGCTGGCTAAACACTGAAGCTACAGTGTCCACCACATGCAGAGCTGGCTAAACACTGAAGCTACAGTGTCCACCACATGCAGAGCTGGCTAAACACTGAAGCTACAGTGTCCACCACATGCAGAGCTGGCTAAACACTGAAGCTACAGCTCCATCTGACTAACTGAAACATCCTTTAGCTGAGGAGAGAGAGGTCAAGCAGGGTTCTTCGTACCTCGGGTTGTCCGACTCTTGTTCAGCATAGCAGAGATTTAGCAGGTCGATAAACTTCTGAGGAAACGATGCAAAGTCTATCAGGAGTCCCTGCTGGACTTTCAAACTGCAGAGAAACGACACAGAAAGAAAACTCAGCTAAAGTTCAAGAGAGCGTGTCGTCTGGCGTCCCACGTTCAAACCGACCGGCGCTTACCTTTGAAAATCTTCTTCTGACACGAAAAGGTTAAACAGGAAGTAAGGGTCTTTATCATCGGTGAGTTTCACTAGAAGGTCCTGAAACACAAAGGAACCATTAATCATCTTTATCTAAACACAACAATGCAACCATTAAAAAGACTTGTATGTAAAAAGAAAAGGGGGAGGAGTTTAAGTGTTACGCACCCTTTTATGGACCGGACTTGTTGTCTGCTGAAGCTCGATGGTGACTCGGATGTTTGCTCTCCTGTCCAATGAAACAGTTAAAACAGGCGGCTCAACAGTCTGACCTCACACTGAGCTTAAAGGGAGAATGCAAAACTTTTTTTGACCCAGCAGATGTCGCCCTCGAGCACCAGCGTTACAACCAAAACAAACTGCTGATAGGCCACGCCCCCTCCGTACGGAACAGAACAGAAAGCCTTTATTGTCATTATACAGATTGTACAAGGAGATTACTTGGCTTCACCTGAAAGTGCACACATCTAAAAACAAGAATATAAACAGTGACTGTCGTTAAGGTAAGGTGGGATATGTTTACAGTGAGCAGCAGAATAAATCTGAATGGATACGACACACACATCAGATTACACAGTACGACAGTAAACTGTTTCAGAAGTATAAAATTAATTATAAAAAATTATAAAACTGAAGCTAAATTATAAAAAGTTATTGCACAGTATGAGATGTAATTTATAGCAGGATATAAAATAGAAAAATGCAAATATTTGCACTGTATGACTTGTATAGCAGGATATGAGACATAAATATAAATAATGCACAGTCTACAGAAGTCTCCGCCCCCCCTACAGAGACACGCCTCCAAACAGTAAGGAGTGATCAGTTATAACCCGTCATCATTAAGCTCCATTTAGTGTGGAAAAGATGAAAACTGATGTTACACTGAAACACTGCGGGTCGCTTGCATGGATTAGTAATGTAACTGGTTTATAATTAACCTGGAGGCTGCTGAGTCCACACAGTGGTTACCAGCGGGTTGGTTTTTAGTTTGGGGTTGAAACATGGACATGTTGAGCCAAATGGACAAAGAAATAACAAAGAAGTGACGTCAGAAAAGGTGACGTTAGCAGAGCGTCACGTCAACGTCACTGTTACAGACGCTCTGTCGTGACGTCATGTCGTGATGTGTTGTTGATGTCAGTCAGAGCTTCCCGATATCGGCAGGATGTTTAGGAGAACTCGAGCTTCACTCCAGGCTGCTTGACGGATTATTCTAGACACGACCCCCATTATGATAGTTAGATAACATAACATAATATAATATAATATATACAGGAATATATGCAGAGCCTTTGGAAGAGTCTGAAAGTGTGAGCATGTTGAATCTGATGGATAAACTAAGGAGTGTGAGCGGAGTCAAGATCATTTGCACTAATTAGATGCGCGCACACACACACACACACACACACACACACACACACACACACACACACACACACACACACACACACACACACACACACACACACACACACACACACACAC